>NC_065591.1:68629941-68929941 GCF_024542745.1 Macaca thibetana thibetana
GGATAGATAGTATGTCTTTAATCAAAACAGGAAACTTGGAGGATGAACAGCTTTTACAGGATAGATAATGAGTAGGTTTGCACCATGGGGTAGGGGTAGAGATAAATTCAATATGAAATGTGTTAAGATTGAGGTGCCTGACATTACTGACATCTGAGGCTTAACAGTTAGGCTGGACTAAAGATGTAGATTTGAGAATTGTCAGGGTATAGTTAGTACAAAAATGTGAGAATAGATGACCTGAAAAAGTAGCATGGGCCATTAAGATGACAAAGGGGCCAGGCACAGTGGCTCACACCTGTAATCCCAGCACTTTGGGAGGCCATGATGGGAGGACTGCTTGAGCCCAGGAGTTCAAGACCAGCTGGGCAACATAGTGAGACTTTGTCTCTACAAAACATTTTTTTAAAATTAGCTGGATATGATGGCATGCACCTGTAGTCCCAGCTACTCAGGAAGCTGAGGTGAGAGGATCACTTCAGCCCAGGAGGTCAAGGCTTCAGTGAGCCATGATTGTGCCACTGCACTCTGGCCTGGATGACAGAGTGAGACCCTGTCTCAAAACAGACAAAGACTAGAAGTACAACCTAATGAAATACTTACATTTGAGGACTAGGTGGAAGAAATAGAGCTAGCAAAAGAGACTGAGAACAAGCAATCAGGGATGTAAGAAAGCTAAGAGAGCCTGATGTCATGGAGTACAAAGATTTCTAGAAGCGAAAAATGGAAGAACAGTTGCCTCTGAAAGGATGAGTACAATGAAGATTGACAGCTAATAGAAATTTTCAGTTGGAAGACCAGGTAACCTTAATGAGGATGCTGTCAGTAGTAAATTGATGGAGGCAGAAGCTAGATTTCAGTTAGCTGAGATGTTGAATAGGAGGCTGAAAGGGCACATATGCACTATTTACTCGTTTCCACATTACTTTGCCTAAACTACTGTATTAGTCCATTCTCATGCTGCTATAAAGAAATACCCAAGACTGGATAATTTATAAAGGAAAGAAGTTTAATTGACTCACAGTTCCGCACGGCTGGGGAGACCTCCGGAAACTTAACAATCATCGTGGAAGGTGAAGCAAACACATCCTTCTTCGCATGGTGGCAGGAGAAAGAAGTGCAGAGTGAAGGGGGAAGAAGCTCCTTATAAAATCATCAGATCTCATGAGAACTCACTCACTATGATGAGAACAGCATAGGGCATGGGAGAACCACCCCCATGATCTGTTCACCTCCCACAAAGTCCCTTCCCCAACACGCAGGGATTACAATTCAAATTACAATTCAAGATGAGATTTTTGGTGGGCATACAGCCAAACCATATCAACTACATATTGGTTAATCATGAAAGAATTGTAGAACTTCAGAGGTGAAATGAAGTCTTGTTATGATATGAAAGAAGAGAATCAAGTCTAGAGATTGTCAGTGACTTGCCTGGCCAATCAAGTTTATATAGAGAATTGGTGAGAGAGACAGACTTTGAAGTCAGATTTAAGTTTGGATCCAGGTTACTTAAAAACTTTGGGACCTTGCAAATTACTTAATCTCTCTCAGCCTTAGTTCCCTTTATCTGTTAAATGAAGAAAATAGTATATATTTTATGTTAGTTGTGAAAATCAATACCTAACACATAGGAAGGGCTACATAATTATTTGCTTTAAAAAATGTCTTTAAGGCCGGGCGCGGTGACTCACACCTGTAATCCCAGCACTTTGGGAGGCCGAGGCGGGTGGATCACGAGGTCAGGAGATCGAGACCATCCTGGCTAACACGGTGAAACCCTGTCTCTACTAAAAATACAAAAAAAATAGCCACACGTGGTGGCGGGCGCCTGTAGTCCTAACTGCTGGGAAGGCTGAGGCAGGAGAATGGCGTGAACCCGGGAGGCCGAGGTTGCAGTGAGCCGAGATCGCGCCACTGCACTCCAGCCTGGGCAACAGAGTGAGACTCCATCTCAAAACAAACAAACAAAAAATGTCTTTAAGAGGCATGAGGCATGTCCTTTTGCATTTCTTTTATTAGTCACAATGGGAATCTGATAGCATTACCTATATAAATGGAAATTAGTATTCTGAAATAAGAAATTTCAGAGATTAAAAGCATTCTCCCTTACTGGGTTTAGAGTTACAGATATATAATATCTCATACACATCATACTTTTAAAACTCACAATGCTTAAAGGAAATAATATGGGCTTTTTTTTTCTTTTTTTTTTTTTTTTGCACTGAGGGTAGAAATTTTGTAGCCAAATAATAAAATTATATAAAATTTTATGGGATTGCTACATTAAATGAGGATATAGAAATATCTAAATCCAGTACTTAGTATCAGAAATATCATAGTCTTGTAGGGAGAAAAAACAAACTATTAAATGCCACAAAGTTTATACATGAAGAGTAATGGTAGAAAGGAGGGTGACTGGTTGCTTCTGCTGTGTAGAGAAAGGATCAGAAAAGGCTTCAAGAAGGAGGTATAGTTTGAGTTGAATCCTAAAAGATGATTAATGAGTAGAGGAGGATTTCTGAACAAAGTAAAGACCAGCATGTTTAAAAATACAGAAGTGTGAAACTAGCACATTGTAGGAAGCACAGTACTTTCTGGAGACTTGGATGAGGAGGAGACAAGAAGACAATAGTGAGACCAAACAGAAAGGCTAAGAAATTTGAACTTTATCTTGCAAGTGATGAGAGTCATGGCAGGGTTATGACTTGAATTTTGATTCCCCTGTACCATATCATTTAAAAATTGTGCTCCTGTAGGGCAATACATACATGTTAAATCTTAACTAGGCATTGAGCTTAATCATCCACATGACATTGGAACCTACAACTAGGGTTTGTGTAACTGCGAATGCATCTAGAAAGGTGAGTTAGAGATTTCTGGAAGCATAAGAAAGCACAAGAAATTTGTTTTAAATGTCTTCACTTACTGAGCCCCTACTGTATGCTAGACACTTTCAGGTATTTTAACTTACCATTCCTCACCACTATTATTGTTCATTATCCAGATGAGGAAGGATGCGTCTTTTAGTTAACTTGTCCAAGGCCTGTAGCAAGTAAGTGGCAAAGGTTGAAATTTACTCCTATCTCTACGTCCGGTTTTCTCTCTGTTGTAGAACAGATCTGCTACGGGGATTGTCAACATAACTTCTTCACTCCTCATGAGTATCCATGTATCCTTATCCCTCCTTGATACTGATGCAGAGTTTGCAGTGGTCCACAACAGATCTAAAACATTCTGCTCACCATAACAGGGCTAGCACTAAGGAAATCCTCCTGTAGCTCCCAGCCTTCTTGTGGCATGCCACTTGATCTGATTGCTTTTACAGGCTGGATTCAAGTCTGAGTAAGATGGGGGAAGCAGAAGAGGTTTGGGATTTGCAGAGTAGTTGGAATTGGTTTTTCTTCCCTTCATAATGTACTTCATTCACGTGTTTTTTCTAATATTTTGCAGGTTTACCTTAAGGTAAAAGAGCCGATATTCCATCAGGTAATTTTTTGTAAATTATTACACATTAGATTGTTTAACGATACATGGCTGCTTGTGATTTCCTTGTCTAAGAAAGGATATGCAGATAAAAAAATTTTTTAATGAAATGGTAGATGTTCTAAGGAAGTTCAGTGTTTAAGAGAGGTTGCAAACTCAAATGCTTACAGGAGCTTAGTGTAGGTAACAGGAATATACCTGGGATAGCCAATGTGCAGGTCCAGCTGGCTGTTGGTATTCAGTAATACAGGTGCAACATTGCTATTATAAGCAGAAAGAACCAGGAAGCATTATGCACATACACATAAAGTCTTTTTATGACATCTAGAAAAGACAGACTGAAAATTCCTTGAACATTTTCCCCCTAATATATTTTAATGCATTTTTGACATGGGAGGTGATGTACATTGAAGGAAGCGAACACAGGAAACTTTAGTGTAGGAAATGGTGATTTAAGTGCATGCCATTATGAAACCAGAGTGAAATAAAGAAGCAGGCCTTTGAGTGCTGCCACGTGCCTGGTACTATGCTCACTACTACACAGACTTCTAATCTCACCAACAGTCCAACTAATTGGGAATTATTATATACATTTCAAGGAAAATGAGCTCAGAAATATTAAATAATTGCCCTAAGGTGACACAGTTATTAAGGGGGAGAACCAGGATTATAACCTAGATTTGTCTGACTCCTTTTCAACATTCTTTTAACAAACTAGCAAACAAAAATGAATAAATAAGCACGCTTTTCAGAAGTGCCACAGTTTTAAAATATTTTGTGCTTATATAAACATTTACTAATGTTCTTGTAACTTTTACAATTCAAGCTATATAATAATCATATAACTGGAACCTAGCTTTTGAAGTATATTCTATAACCACATTATTATGCCTTGCTTTTCTCCAGGTCAGTTGCAGGTGGATGAACTAAAATAAATGCTACAGAAAAGACATCCTCACGGCCGGGCGTGGTGGCTCACACCTGTAATCCCAGCACTTTGGGAGGCCGAGGTGGGTGGATCAGTTGAGGTCAGGAGTTCAAAACCAGCTGGGCCAACATGGTGAAACCCCATCTCTACTAAAAATACAAAAATTAGCCAGGCATGGTGGTGTGCACCTGTAATCCCAACTACTTGGGAGGCTGAGGCAGGAGAATTACTTGAACCCAGGAGGCAGAGGTTGCAGTGAGCCGAGATCATACCACTGCACTCCAACCTGGGTAACAGAATGAGACTCTGTCTCAAAAAAAAAGACATCCTCACTTTCTTGTTTATTGTAACTTGAAATTATGCCATTATGTAATTACTCTTTTATTTAGAAAGTTTTATTAACAGTATAAAAAACAAAGTTGGCCAGACACAGTAGCTTATGCCTATAATCTCAGTCCTTTGGGAGGCTGAGGTGGGAGGATTGCTTGAAGCCAGAAGTTAGAGACTAACCTGGGCAACATAGCAAAAAATAAAAAAATAAATAAATAAAAATTAATCAGGCATGGTGGGACATGCCTGTATTCCTAGTTACTCGGGAAGCTGAGGCAGGAGGATCCCTTGAGCCCAGGAGTTTAAACCTGCAGTGAACTATGATTGTGCCACTGCACTCCAGCCCAGGCAACATCTCTTTTAAAATAATAATAAATAAATGAAGTTAATCTGTATAAATACCTTAGTTTTTATGAACTTCTTGTTCGCCTTTACTAAGAAAGAAAAATAATGACCACAAAAATATAAAATTTGGAAATTCTGGGTTAATTTTTACAAGTTTTATGACCATCTATTTTTCATTTTGTGTTTTAGAACTATTTGACACTATGTAATAAAAAACAACTCTTAATAAGTAACTACCCCTAGTGCAATATCCCTGTGTTTTTCCACTAATAAAGATTTTCTTCTCTATGTATAGCAGTAATATTTACTGATAAGAAGAGAAGCAGGATGAAAGCTAGGTCTATCCATTCCCACTGTGGCTTGTGTCGTAGGCCTAGAGATTAAAAATCAGGATAGAGAAATGAAGAAATAAGGAAATGCTAGGGTGAAGCAAATAAGTAATCTAAAGGTAAAAGACATTCATTCATTCAACAGATGTCTACTATCTGCCTTCTCTGTACCAAATTCTGAGCTGGAATTTGCAGACAGGCAGCAAAGCAAAGACTTTATGATCTACATACAGTCAAGCAGACCTGGATTTAAAATCTAGTCTCCTCCACTTACTAACTGTACACCCTGGACAAGTTAGTTAACCTCTCTGAGCTTTGGTTTCCTCATTGTTCAACAATCGCTCCACCTTTTTTTTTTGAAATAGAGCCTCGCCCTGTCACTCAGGCTGGAGTGCAGTGGCTCCATCACAGCTCACTACAGCCTTGACCTCCTGGGCTCACGCAGTCCTCCCGCCTCAGCCTCCCAAGTAGCGGGGATTACAGGCACACACCAGTACAACAGGCTGTTTTGCATCTTTTGTAGAGATGGGTTTTACCATGTTGCCCGGCAGGTCTCAAAACTCCTGAGCTCAAGCAATCTGCTCGCCTCAGCTCCCGCCTTGGTGAAGCTCAGGCAGGGTTACAGGTGTGAGCCACCGTGCCCAGCCTGAACAAACCCTTTTTAAGTGCCTTCAATGTTCCAGGCACCGTACTAGGCACAAGAGATACATACACTAGTGAATAAAATAACAAGCCCTGCCCTCATGGAACTTCACTCTCTCTATAATAACCTCCTAAGTTTGAGGATTGAATGAAATAATGCATATAAAACCCTTGTCACATAGTAAACAATAAATGTTAACTAACATTAGTATACATAGGCAAATAAGATATGGCCACTAATCTCAAGAAGATCATTATCTAATCAGTAATATAGACTTGTAAAAAATAATTGCAGTATATAAGTCTTGTGATAAATATGTAAAAGCAGTGGTAATATAGACAAGGGTATGCTCTGTCTACTTAGATGACTCCTAGAGGGGCTTCAGGAGAGTCTTGAAGATGAACAAGATGTCACAGGTAGAGAAGTAGAGAAAGGCTGTTCCATCTATAGAGAAGCATGTGTTAAGGCAGCAGTCCCCAACCTTTTTAGCACCAGAGACCGATTTTGTGGAAGACAGTTTTTCCACAGACAGCCAGGGAATGGTTTTGGGATTCTACCTCATATCATCAGGCATTAGATTCTTATAAGGAGCACACGACCTAGATCCCTTGTGTGTGCAGTTCACAATAGTGTTTGTGTTCCTATGAGAATCTAATGCCATTGCTGATTTGATAACAGGCGGAGCTCAGGCGATAATGCTCACTTGCCTGCAGCTCACCTCCTGCTGTGCAGTCCAGTTCCTAAAAGGCTGCAGACAGGTACCAGTCTGGGGGATGGGGACCCCTGTGTTAAGGTACAGAAGTGTGAATTGGTAACTCTTGCACATGAAACAGGAGTACAAGTTCACCCAGGGATTTGTGGTAGCGTGTTGAGGTGTTTACAAAATCACTGACTGCATCTCAACATTCCTATTTTCCTATAACATTTATTTTATTCAACTATATTGCAGGGATTAAACTTTTTTTGTTTTTGTTTTTTGATACGGAGTCTCACTCTGTCACCCAGGCTGGAGTGCAGTGGCGCAATCTCGGCTCACTGGAACCTCCATCTCCCGGGTTCGTTATTTTCATGCCTCAGCCTCCCAGGTAGCTGGGACTACAGGTGTGCACCATCACACCTAGCTAATTTTTGTATTTTTAGTAGAAACGGGGTATCGCCATGTTGGCCAGGCTGGTCTTGAACTCCTGACCTAAAGTGATCTGCCCACCTCGGCCTCCCAAAGTGCTGGGATTAAAGGCGTGAGCCACCACTCCTGACCTAATTTTTGTATTTTCAGTAGAGACAGGGTTTTTTCATGTTGGCCAGGCTGGTATCAAACTTCTGACCTCATGTGATCCGCCCGCCTTGGCAACCCAAAGTGCTGGGATTACAGGCATGTGCCATTGTGCTCAGCTGGGATTAAACTTTTTAAAGTTAAAACAAATATAAATATGTTATAGAATTGAGTACAATGACCACATGAATTTTTAGGATGAAATAAGAAACTTCAAAGAAGTTTGTGTTTTCAGTGTGCCTCTCCCATCTCTGTCCATCAGGAATAAGTCATTCTTCCTTTGCTACTGGGAGTATTTCGTAGAAAAGTTTTAAAAGCATTGGTATACTATAAATATTTGGTGTGGCTGGCCCTAGCTGTAGGAGATGGGTTTGGATTACTGATGAGGGGTTAGGTCATGAGGAGCCCTTTATACTATGCTTAAAATTATAAGCAGTCAGGAGCCATTAAAGGGTTTTAAGCTGCAGTATGACCAGATGAGATTCTCATTATAGAAAGATCATTGAAAGGCTACCTAGGGTCTGGAGGAAGGAAGTAAAAGGCCAAGGAAAGAGACAAGTTTGATTTCTGTTGCTCTAGTCCATTGAGAAAGGATTTAAAAAAAAAAAAAAAAAAAAAAAACAGTGCTATAGGATGATATGAAACAATACACTATAGATATAACAAGTAAATTTATATAGTATACATACTTGCTAGAAGGTGATAACTGCTATAAAAAAGAAAAACCATGTTAGGGTAGGGTGATGTCCTTCCACTTGCCCCTCCTTCACTCTCTCCAGTCACAGTGAGTCTTGCTTTATATTTCAAACACAATAAGCATGTTTTCACTTTAGGACTTTGGCACTCACTATTACCACTGCCTAGGATACTAGTACCCCAGCTATCTACATCGTGTATATCCTCACTCATTCAAGTCTCTGCCTAAATGTTAACTTAGCAGAGAGGCCTTATCTAACAACTCTATCTAAAATTATAGCCCATCCTTCTCTGTGTTATCCTTATTTAACTTTTATTAGTTGCTTTAGTAGAGAGAAAACACTAATAATATTTTTATAGCCTTTGGAGTCCGGAGACTGAAAACAACTATTAAATATAGATAAAATTTCACTATAAAAATATACGTATTGTTAGATAAAAATTATAAAAAGGACCAGAAAAGTCTATATTCTATCATCTTTTTTACTTAAAAAAAAAAAAAAAAAAACCTCTATAGGTTGAGAAATCAAACTTGCATGCTGCCAGCCAGATAAAATCAGTTTCTATATAGTTGGAAGGAGGGAATGAATACTGGGTAGGCCACTAGCAATGGGGAGCATCAAAAATATGGGGTAAGTGTGCTCTGGAGAGAAGAAAGTTAATTTGAAAAAGTCCCATGATGTTGCCAAGGCATAGGTTCTTTCCTAATCCATCATTTCGTATGCTCAACAAATCTCTGGGAAATTCATTCCCATTGACTCCTATATGCTGACAGTTCTATTTCTTCAGCTCTGATTTTTCTTCTAAACTATAGACCTAGGTATCCAACTTCTGCTAGATGTCTCTACTTAGCTATCTCACTGGCACATCAAACTCTGAACGTATATACAGAAGTGAACTCACCATTTTTCTCCCTAGTCTTTCTTCTCTTCATATATTCTCTAATCCAATAATTAATTTTGCCATGCATCTAACTGTCCATGCCATAAACCAGGCCATCATCCTTGTCTTTCCCCCTCTCTAACTTCCATTCAAATTAATGATTAGTCTGAACCCTAAATCTCTAATCTGTTCACTTCTCTGCATCTCCCCTATATTACCCTAGTTCAGGTCTCCATCTCTCACTTAGATTACTGCAACACGTTATCATTGGTCTGTTTCCTGTCAGTCTCACCTCCCTCTCATTCTCCACTCAGCACAACAGGGACATCTTTCTTTTTTT
The DNA here is from genome assembly GCF_024542745.1 of Macaca thibetana thibetana. Classification (NCBI taxonomy): domain Eukaryota; kingdom Metazoa; phylum Chordata; class Mammalia; order Primates; family Cercopithecidae; genus Macaca; species Macaca thibetana. The sequence continues at coordinate 68,639,194 of NC_065591.1, forward strand.
TTTTTTTTTTTTTTTTTTGAGACGGAGTCTCGCTCTGTAGCCCAGGCTGGAGTGCAGTGGCCGGATCTCAGCTCACTGCAAGCTCCGCCTCCCGGGTTCACGCCATTCTCCGGCCTCAGCCTCCCGAGTAGCTGGGACTACAGGCGCCCGCCACCTCGCCCGGCTAGTTTTTTTGTATTTCTTAGTAGAGACGGGGTTTCACCGTGTTAGCCAGGATGGTCTCGATCTCCTGACCTCGTGATCCGCCCATCTCGGCCTCCCAAAGTGCTGGGATTACAGGCTTGAGCCACCGCGCCCGGCAAGGGACATCTTTCTAATACATGAGTCTGACCATGTTATCTATTGGTGAAACTTTCATTGACTTTCCATTATTTTTCCTTTTTGTTTGTTTGTTTGTTTTGTTTTGTTTTGTTTGAGATGGAGTCTTGCTCTTGTTGCCCAGGCTGGAGTGCAATAGCACCATCTTGGCTCACTGCAACCTCCGCCTCTTGGGTTCAAGCAATTCTCCTGCCTCAGCCTCCCAAGTAACTGGGATTACTGGCACCCACCACCACGCTCAGCTAATTTTTTGTATTTTTTAGTAAAGATGGGGTTTCACCATGTTGGCCAGGCTGGTCTGGAACTCCTAACCTCAGGTAATCCACCCACCTCGGCCTCCCAAAGTGCTGGGATTACAGGTGTGAGCCACCCCACCCAGCCTTTTTTTTTTTTTTTTTTTTTTTTTTTTCCTGAGACAGAGTCTTGTTCTGTCACCCAGGCTGGAGTACAGTGGTGCAATCTTAGCTCACTGCAACCTCCGCCTCCTGGGTTCAAGCAATTCTTGTGCCTCAGCCTCCCAAGTAGCTGGGATTACAAGCATCTGCCACCACACCTGGCTAATTTTTGCATTTTTAGTAGAGATGGGGTTTCACCATGTTGGCCAGGCTGGTCTCGAACTCCTGACCTCAAGTGATCCACCTGCCTCAGCCTCCTAAAGTGCTGGGATTACAGGTGTGAGCCACCACACCCAGCCTCTGTTACTGTTATATAAAGTCCAGCTCTTTAACATGACTTGAAAGGCCAGATTTGACCTCTGGTCTCTGACTCCATTTTTCCTATTCTATATTACAACAATATACTATAAGGATCTTTTTTTCCTCCTTGTCTCTGGAATATAAGATATGACAATAACTCTCTTCCACTTTCTTTTAAGGTAACTGCTACATGAGCTTCAGGTATAAAATTTTAAACACCATATCCTCTAGAAAGACTTTCTACTGTATAAGTCTGGATTAGGTGGCCTTCCTATGTGTTTACAAAGTACTCTGTACAGTTCCTGCCATAGAGTTATAATACTGTATTACAATTGCCTGGTTACTTATCTCTCCCTTTACTAGATTGTAATTGCTGTGAGTATAGGGATTACGCCTGTCTTATTCACCATTTGAGCTGCGGTTATGGATTTAAGCTGGCAATGAGACTCTAATAAGCTTTAATGTAATACTATGTTTACTCAGCTTTATACAAGGATACAGGATGAGAGTTATAGCAGATGTAGCATCTTCATCTCATCAGAAGACCCAGAGCTATTCATATACACAGCTTCTTTTCTACCCTTATCCACATAAGATTGAGACCAGCCTAGGCAACATAGTGAGACCTCGTGTATACTAAAAAGAAAAAAATTAACCAGGATATGGTTACGCACACCTCTAGTCCCACCCAGCTACTTGGGAGGCTGAGGCAAGAGGATGGCTTGAGCCTGGGAGATCAAGGCTGCAATGAGCTATGATCATGCCATTACACTCCAGCCTAGATGACAAAAGACCCTGCCTCAAAAGAAATAAGAGTAATAAAATAAAACTTAATCAAAATTCTATTATAACTCAAAAGCAAACAGTATTATTAATTACTTAGGAATGCATTTGTAGATGACTACTTTAAGTTAGTAATTATATAAAGAAAAGCAAAACAATGTTTATTATACAAGTCAGGAGAGGGGTTTCCTCTAAAAAGGAAGGGAGAGGGTTGGACTGGGAAGACACAAATGCAGCACTTCTGGGGGGTTAACAAGGATTTACTTCTTGACCTGGGTGGTGCTTTCTCAACTATTGGCTTTATATGTATTTGCTAAATCATATTTTCCCAGTAGGTTCAATTTTCCAGGTACTAATACTCATCTAATGCTCAATACAGAAAAGAAAGAAGAGCCAACGCTAGGAAGATATGGGAACATATAGAATAAAGAACACAGGAAAATGGATTAACCTTAGTCAAGAAGTGGGCACCTTTTTTGGAGACTAGGGATGAGAAAGAATGCCAGGGGAGGATGCACATGAATGCAGAGGCATTTAGAAGAGTTAAAAGAATTCAGGTTTATAATATTGTAAAATGGGAAGCACAATTACTGTATTTGCTGAAAGCAAAGCTAAAGAGAAGAGAGGAGCTAAAGAGTATGAGGCAAAATTACAACATTTGTTCAGGTTTCAGCAGATATTTAAAATTTCAAAGATCCATTCAGAATTAAAATTGATATAGGAATTCTGATATTGGTTATTTCATAAAGTTAAGCAGGCTCTTAACTTTTCCTCAGAAGTTAGCATGACTTCGTGATTTAACACATTTTTTAAAATTCTATTCTCTAAAATGTAATGAAGGATAATAAATATTTACATTTAATTGGGAAGGCTATTTTGGTAGGCAAAATAGACTTCCTTTGCCAAAGAATAATTATTATACTAACCTCATTTTCCATTCCTATTTAGGTCATGTATGGAATGTTGGTCTTTACATTAGTACTTCGATCTATTTATATTGTTACATGGTAAGTAGTTTGGATCATCTGTACTATGATTGAAGTATACTCAGACCTATGACAGTAAATCTATAGCCTAAATTGAAATAACACACAAAAGCTCACTTCAGTAGAGATGTTGGAAGAAAACTATAACCCAACACTTATTGTTATATTATAGGGAATACTGGGTCTTCAGACAAGTTGTTCATGGGCATCAAGTGAAAACTAGGGTTCCAAAATTAAAGACATGGGAAAATTAAAGGGAGCTGTCTATGATGGCCTTGTTTTGAATATTTATAAAGTTCATTAGATATTAGATACCTTAAAAATCCTACAGTTAAAACAAAATTGTTTTTGTCTTTCTTAAACCTACTTGACTAGAGATTTCCTTTTACATAGTACCTCCAAGGAAGGCTATTAATGTCACAAAGAATTAGTATTTCATGAAAGATTATTTGGGAAATGGGTATAATCTTTAGGCATTCATGAAAATTAAATAAGAAATAACATTCGTGAGATTACCTTAAATACGGTGTGGCCGCACAACAGGTGTTCAATAAATAAGTAGTATGATTTGTGGGTTTGTTCTTTTTTTTCCTTTTTTATTAAACTTTTAGTTTCTAGATAACTGTAGAAATGCATACATTTGTAAAAAAAAAAAAAATAGATCCCAGTATCCTTTACCACTCTCCTCCATTTGTAGCATCTTACAAAACTATAGTATGATATCAAAACCAAGGCTTGATATGAATACAGTCAAGATACAAAACATTTCCATCATCAGAAGGATGCCTGTGTTGCCCTTTTATAACCACACCTACTTCCCTCCTGCCCCACCTCACTCCTCACGCCCTATCCTTAACCCCTGGTGATCACTTAATCTGTTCTGCATTTCTGTTTTTGTCATTTCAAGAATGTTATATAAATGGAATCATATATATAACCTTTGAGATTGGCTTTTTGAACTCAGCATAATTATCTGGCGATTAATCCAAGTTGTTGAGTGTGTCAATAATTCATTCCTTTCTATTGCTGAGTAGTATTCCATGGCATAGATGTACCACAGTTTAACCATTCACCTGTTGAGTAACATCTGGATTGTTTCCAGTTTTGGGCAATCATGAATAAAGCTGCTATGAACAATTGTAATGCAGGTTTTTATGTGAACACAAGTTTTCGCTTCTGGAATAAATTTCTGGAATAAATGCCCACAGTGAAATTGCTAGGTTTTATAGTAATTTATGTTTAGTTTTTCTCAAAACTGCTGAATTGTTTTCCAGAGTAGCTCCACCATTTTTACATTCCCACCACCAATATATGTGTAATCCAGTTTCTCTGCATCCTCACCAGAATTTGGTAGTGTCACTATTTTTAATGAAGTTTTTAAAAATTTGCATTTCTCTAATGGCTAATCACATTGAACGTAACTTCCGTGTGCTTATTTGCCATATGTATATGTATTCTCCCTGATAGCAGAAATTTCTCCCTGGTAAAATTTCTTCTCATGTCTTTGCCTAGTTTCTTTTTTTATAAGAGATAATAAGGACACTTTCTATTGTTTTTACAGTTGAGTTGTGAGATTCTAATTCTTTATTAAATACGTGATTTGTGAATTCTTTCTCCCAGTCTATAACTTTTCATCCTCTCTTTCAATGAGCAAACATTCTTCATTTCAGTGAGGTCAAATTTATCAGTTTTATGGATTGTGTTTTTGGTGTCAAGTCTAAGAACTCTGTACCCACCTATAGATGCCAAAGATTTGTTCCTATGTTTTTTTTCTAAAAGATTGTATAGTTTTACATTTTACATTTAAGTCTGTGGTTTATTTTCAGTTCATTTTGTATAAGATCTGAGGCATAGGGCGAGGTTCTATTTTTTACATGTGGATGTCCAACTGTTCAAAGACCCATTAGTTGAAAAGACTGTCCTTTCTCCATTGAATTGCTTTTGCACTTTTGTCAAAAATTACTTGGGTAGATTTGTGTATGCCTATTTTAGGGATCTCGGTTATGTTCCATTGATTGATGTGTCTCCCCTCCAACAATACCACACAGTCTTCATTACTGTGGCTGTATAAGTCTTCAAATCATACAGACTGATTCCTGCCACTTCATTCTTCTTTTTCAAAATTACTCTAGCTATTTAGGTTCTTTGCCTTTCTATCTAAAGTTTAGAATAATATTGTCTAAATTTAAAATCATGTTGAGATGTTAGGAATTATGGGAATTACATGAAATATGCATATCAATTTGCAGAGTTGACATCTTTACTATGTTGAGTCTCTTGATTTATTTAGATCTTTAATTTCTTTCATCAGTATTTTATAGTTTTCAATTTTTTAAGCAGTTGTGATATTGTATTTTTAAATTTTAGTGTCCACATGTTCATTGCTATTATATAGATACACAATTGATTATCTTTTATTCTGCCACCTTGTTGAAGTCAGTTCTAGGATAGTTTTTTTTGTAGATTGCTTTGTTTTGTTTTGTTTTTTGGTTTTTTTTGAGACGGAGTCTTGCACTCTCCCAGGCTGGAGCGCAATGGCACGATCTCGGCTCACTGCAGCCTCCGCCTCTCAGATTCAAGTGATTGATTCTCCTGCCTCTGCCTCCCGAGTAGCTGGGATTACAGGTGCCCACCACCATGCCCAGCTAATTTTTCTGTATTTTTACTAGAGACGGGGTTTCACTATGTTGGCTAGGCTGGTTTCAAACTCCTGACTTCATGATCTGCCCACCTTGCCTCCCATAGTGTTGGGATTACAGGCGTGAGCTACTGCACCCGGCCCTGTAGATTTGTTTTTAAGATTTGCTGCAAATAGAAATAGTGTATATCCTCATTCTTGATGTGTGTGCTTTTTAGTTCCTTTTTGCCTTATTGCCCTGACTAGAACTTCCAAGACTATGTTAAGAGTGGTGACAGCAGATCTCCTTGCCTTGTTCCCAATTTTAGGGGAAAAGCATTTAACCTTTCATCATTAAGTTAAATGTTAGCTATATGTTTTTTATAGATGTTCTTTATTAGGTTGAGGAATTTGCCCTCTATACTGGTTTGATAGGGCTACCATAAAATACCATTAGATTGGGTGGCTTAACCAACAAACTTATTTTCTTACAGTTCTGGAGGCTACAAGTCTGAGACTAGGGTGTCAGCAGGTTTGGTTTCTTCTGACACTCCTCTCTTTGGCATGCAATTGGCCACAGAGAGAACATAGAGAGAAGGTGGTCATTTGGTCTTTTCTCTGTGCATGCCTGTGTCTGATTTCTGTCTCTGTGTGTGTCCTAATCTCCTTTTCTGATAAAGGACACCAGTTATATTGGATTAGGGCCTACCCTAATGACCCCATTTTAATTTAATTATCTCTTTAAAGAACCTAGCTCTAAATAGTCACATTCTAAATTACAGGGGGTTAGGACTTTAACATATGAATTTCAGAGGAGACACACTATATCCTCTATTCTTTATTTTTATCATAATTTTCATTATCATAAATGGACCTATAATACACTCTATTACTAATTTTCTTTATCATGAATGGGTATTGGATTTTGTCAAACACTTTTTCAGTATCAATTGATTTTATCACACTGTTTTATTCTGTAGTCTGTTAATAAGGTGGATTATGTTAATTGATTTGGGAATATTGATCCAGCCTTGTATCCTGGGATAAACCTTACTTAGTTATACTATGTAATTCTTTTTATATATTCTGAATTCTTCACTTGTTAGTATTTTGTTAAGGATTTTTGTATCTGTATTCATGAAGGATATTGGTTTGTAGTTTTTATTTATTTATTTATTTATTTTTTTTTTTTTTTTTTTGAGACGGAGTCTCGCTCTGCCGCCCAGGCTGGAGTGCAATGGCTGGATCTCGGCTCACTGCAAGCTCCGCCTCTCGGGTTTACGCCATTCTCCTGCCTCAGCCTCCCGAGTAGCTGGGACTACAGGCACCCGCCACCTCGCCCGGCTAATTTTTTGTATTTTTAGTAGAGACGGGGTTTCACCGTGGTCTCGATCTCCTGACCTTGTGATCCGCCCGCCTCGGCCTCCCAAAGTGCTGGGATTACAGGCGTGAGCCACCGCGCCTGGCGTAGTTTTTATTTTTTGTCCTGTCTTTTTCTGGTTTTGGCATCAGGATACTAAACATTTCATTAAATGAATTGAGAAATGTTGCTCCCTTCTATTTTCTGTAATAAATTGTGTAGAATTAGTGTTAATTCTTCTTTCAATGTTTGGTAGAACTCTCTAGTGAAACTATCTGGGCCTAGAGATCTGTTTTTTGGGGCATTTTTAAATTACACATTTTAAAAATAAAGGAAATTCTGACACCTGTTACAACAGGGATGCACCTATAAGACACTAGGCTAAGTGAAATAAGTCAGTCACAAGAGGACAGATACTACATGAGTCCACTTATACGAGGTTCCTAGAGTAATCAACTTCATAGAGACACACATAAAATGGTGGTCGGGGCCTGGTGGGGAGTAGGATAAGGGGGATCCCTGGGGAAGGCATTGGAGAGTTATTGTTTTGTGGGTACCAAGTGCAGTTTGGGAAGATGGAAAAAGTTCTGGAGACAGACAGTGGTAAGGGTGGCACAACAATGTGAATGTACTTAATGCTACAGACCTATATACTTTATTTATTTATTTTTTTATTATTATTATACTTTTAAGTTCTAGGGTACATGTGCATAACGTGCAGGTTTGTTACATATGTATACTTGTGCCATGTTGCTGTGCTGCACCCATCAACTCGTCAGCACCCATCAACTCGTCATTTACATCAGGTATAACTCCCAATGCAATCCTTCCCCCCTCCCCCCTCCCCATGATAGGCCCCAGTGTGTGATGTTCCCCTTCCCGAGTCCAAGTGATCTCATTGTTCAGTTCCCACCTATGAGTGAGAACATGTGGTGTTTGGTTTTCTGTTCTTGTGATAGTTTGCTAAGAATGATGGTTTCCAGCTGCATCCATGTCCCTACAAAGGACACAAACTCATCCTTTTTTATGGCTGCATAGTATTCCATGGTGTATATGTGCCACATTTTCTTAATCCAGTCTGTCACTGATAGACATTTGGGTCGATTCCAAGTCTTTGCTATTGTGAATAGTGCCGCAATAAACATATGTGTGCATGTGTCTTTATAGCAGCATGATTTATAATCCTTTGGGTATATACCCAGTAATGGGATGGCTGGGTCATATGGTACATCTAGTTCTAGATCCTTGAGGAATCGCCATACTGTTTTCCATAATGGTTGAACTAGTTTACAATCCCACCAACAGTGTAAAAGTGTTCCTATTTCTCCATATCCTCTCCAGCACCTGTTGTTTCCTGACTTTTTAATGATCGCCATTCTAATTGGTGTGAGATGGTATCTCATTGTGGTTTTGATTTGCATTTCTCTGATGGCCAGTGATGATGAGCAGTTTTTCATGTGTCTGTTGGCTGTATGAATGTCTTCTTTTGAGAAATGTCTGTTCATATCCTTTGCCCACTTTTTGATGGGGTTGTTTGTTTTTTTCTTGTAAATTTGTTTGAGTTCTTTGTAGGTTCTGAATATTAGCCCTTTGTCAGATGAGTAGATTGCAAAAATTTTCTCCCATTCTGTAGGTTGCCTGTTCACTCTGATGGTAGTTTCTTTTGCTGTGCAGAAGCTCTTTAGTTTAATGAGATCCCATTTGTCAGTTTTGGCTTTTGCTGCCGTTGCTTTTGGTGTTTTAGACATGAAGTCTTTGCCCATGCCTATGTCCTGAATGGTACTACCTGGGTTTTCCTCTAGGGTTTTTATGGTATTAGGTCTAACATTTAAGTCTCTAATCCATCTTGAATTAATTTTCGTATAAGGAGTAAGGAAAGGATCCAGTTTCAGCTTTCTACTTATGGCTAGCCAATTTTCCCAGCACCATTTATTAAATAGGGAATCCTTTCCCCATTTCTTGTTTCTCTCAGGTTTGTCAAAGATCCGATGGCTGTAGATGTGTGGTATTATTTCTGAGGACTCTGTTCTGTTCCATTGGTCTATATCTCTGTTTTGGCACCAGTACCATGCTGTTTTGGTTACTGTAGCCTTGTAGTATAGTTTGAAGTCAGGTAGCGTGATGCCTCCAGCTTTGTTCTTTTGACTTAGGATTGTCTTGGAGATGCAGGCTCTTTTTTGGTTCCATATGAACTTTAAAGCAGTTTTTTCCAATTCTGTGAAGAAACTCATTGGTAGCTTGATGGGCATGGCATTGAATCTATAAATAACCTTGGGCAGTATGGCCATTTTCAAACTTTTTAACTCTTTTAAAGTATATAGGTCTCAATATCGTGAGACCTATATACTTTAAAAGAGTTAAAAAGTTAAACTTTATGAATACTTTAACATAATAAAATTTTTACGTTAAACATATGCAGAAAAATAAAATTACAGGTTCAGCTTCTTTAATAGTCATGCAGTTATTCACTTTTTTCTTTTTTCTTCCACTCTTGTTGAAGACATGCAGCTATTCAAATGATTGGTTTTATGTTGGGTGAATTGTTCGTTTCTTGAGTCATTGGTTCATTTCATCTAAGTCATTAAAATTTATGTGTGTAGAATTGGTTATAATATTCCCTTGTTTTCCTCTTTATGTTGAGAGGGCTTGTAGTGATAATCTGCTTCATTCCTAATATTGGTAATGTGTTAGGCTTCTCTCTCTCTTTTTTGGTCAGCCTTGCTAGAAGTGTCTCAAAGTTTATTGATCTTTTTAAAAACCAGACTTTTGTTTGATTGATTTTCTCCATTTTTCATTTTTCAGTTTCATTGATTTCTGTTCTTTATGTTTTCTTTGTTTTGCTTGTTGTGGGTTTATTTTTATTTCTTTTTCAAGGTTCTTGAGATGGAAGCTTAGATTTTTATTTCAGACCTTCCTATTTCTTAATGAGCATTTAGTGCTATAAATTTTCCTCTCAGCAGGACAATGCTAAAGCATTGCTTTAGCAGTGTTCCACAGCTTTTTGTATGTTGTATTTCATTTTTATTCAGTTCAATGTATTTTTTAAAATTTCTCTTGAGACTTCCTCTTTGACCCATGGATTATTTAGGCTATGTTGTTTCACATTCAAGTGTTTGGAGATTTTCCTGTTGTCATTCTTGATTTCTTGTTTGATTTCATTGTGGTCAGAGAACACACGCCACATGATTTCATTTTTCTTAAATTTATTGAGGTTTGTATTATGGATCAGGTTATACCAAGGATATTTACACCAAGGATATCTTGGCATATGTTCCATATTTGTTTGAAAAGAATATGTATTCTGCTATTGTTTCATAAAATCTTCTACATATGTCAATTAGATCCTGTTGGTTGATGGTTGTGTCAGTGTTCCCCATGACTACCCTCAGGTCTGATGATTCACTAGGATTCACAGAACTCAGAAAGCTGTTACACTCGTGGTTAAGGTTTGTTACCTAAAGGTCAAACTGATAGAGCATGGCCCAAGACCCCAGGCAAATAAAAATAGGTGTTTCCTATAAAGCACGTTAGTTGCATAAACTATCTGGCATGGCCCAAAGTGTCAACTATACAAAGACACTCTTATTGGGCAGGATTTTCTAAGGTCTCAGAAGTTATCTCCCAGAAGCCAGTCAAGAGCCAGTCCTTTCTTTGAAATGTGCAGTGTTTGTGCTCCAAGCCCAACGAGTTAGCTATTTAATGCTCAATGGTGTTTTTTAGTTCTTCTATATCATTGTTGATTCTCTAGTTGTTCTATCAGTTGATGACAGAAAAATATTGAAGTCTCCAAACATGATTTTGGATTTGACTATTTCTCCTTCATCAGTTTTTGCTTCACACATTTTGCAGGTCTATTGTTTGATGCACAGACATTTAGAATTGCTATATCTTCTTGGTGGATTGGCTTTTTTGTCATTACGTAATGTTCCTCTGTGACTCTGGTAATTTTCTTTGCGCTGAAGTCTAATTTATCTGTTTAATATATCCATATTAGCATAGCATTCTTTTGATTAATGTTTGTGTGGCATATCTTTTTTCATCCTTTTAGTTTCAACCTGATCATATTGTTATATTTGAAATGCATTTCCTTTAGACATTATATAGTTGAATTAGTTGAGTCATGTTTTTAATCCACTCTTCCAATTTCTTTTAATTGGTGTATTTAGATCATTTATATTAATGTAATTATTAATATATTAGAACTTAACTGCCATTTTATTTTTTGTTTTCTATTTGTTCTCTCTGGTTTTTTGCTTTTGTATGCTTTTTCCTGCCTATGAGTTACTTAAACTTTTTCTTTATAATTCCATGTTAGTGTGTCTATAGTGCTTATGTTTCTCTTTGTATTGCTTTTTTAGTGGCTGCTCTCAGTGTTACTTTATATATACATACCCTATCAGAGTCTAATGTTAATCAGCATTTTACCAGTTCCAGTGAAGTACAGAAAACTTACCTCCCTTTCATGTGTCTGTATTCATTTCCTAGCGCCACCATGAAAAAGTACCACATAGGTGGCTTTAAACAACTCAAATTTATCGTATCACAGTTCTAGAGGCTAGAAGTCCCAGATGAAAATGTCTCAGGGCCATGCTCCCTCTGAGACCAGTTGGGAAACTTCTCTTCCTAGCTTCTAGTAGTTTGATAGCAAGCTTTGGCATTCCTTGACTTATAGCTGCATCACTCCAGTCTTTGCCTTTGTCACATGGCATTCTTCCCATGTCTCTGTGTCTTCAGATAGCTATCTTCTTATAAGGACACCAGTCATATTGGAGTAGGGCCCACCCTACTCTAATATAAACCCATCTTAAATAATTATATCTGCAAGGATTTTATTTCCAAATTAGGTAACATTCTAAAGTACTAGAGTTATGACGTCAACATACCTTTTTTAGAGGTGGAAAATTCAACTCATAAGAATGCCTTTAGCCTGACCCACTTAAAATATAATTGGTATATAATATATATATGTATATTATATATATATATATATTTTTTTTTTTTTTTTGAGCCAGAGTTTCACTCTTGTTGCCCAGGCTGGAGTGCAGTGGCGCGATCTTGGCTCACTGCAACCTCCACCTCCCGGGTTCAAGCAATTCTCCTGCCTCAGCCTCACAAGTAGCTGGGATTACAGCGCCTGCCACCATGCCTGGCTAATTTTTATATTTTTAGTAGAGACAAGGTTTCACCATGTTGGCCAGGCTGGTCTCAAACTCCTGACCTCAGGTGAGCCACCGCGCCCGGCTGTCTTTAATATTTTGTCTCCATGCATTTAGGACCATATCAGACAGTGTTATGATTTTTGCCTTAATCATAATACATAGTTTAGAAAACTTGAGAAGGAAAATGTGTTGTGTCCTCCCACATTTATATTCATTTCCATTGCTCTTTCTTCCTTCCTGATGTTCCATGATCCCTTTTTTCATCATTTCCTTTCTGTTTAGAGAACTTCCTTTAGCCATTTTTTAGGGTAGGTCTCCTGGAAATATAGTCTCTTAGGTTTCCTTCACCTAAGAATATCTTGATATTTATTTTGTTCCTAAAAGATGTATTTACTATATATAAAATTCTAGGTTGACAATTATTTTCTTGCAGAACTTGAAAAATGTCATGCCACTTCCTCTGCCCTTCATATTTTTTTAATGTAAAATTCTTTATCATTTGAATTGTTTTCCACCATAGGTAAGATGTTGTTTGTCTCTCACTACTTCAAGATTTTCCTGTGTCTTTAGTTTTCAGAAGTTTGGCTATAGTTTGTCTTAATGTGAATTTCTTTGGGTTTAACATGTTTGAGCAGGGCTCATGCCTGTAATCCCAGGTACTTAGGAGGTTGAGGTGGGAGGATTGCCACTGCTTTGTCTGAGAGGGGAAATATTGCTTTATTATTTCTCACCATCTGGTTTCCACTGACACCCAAGTGGTGTGGCTATGGTATTTCTGGCCAGTGGTGAAAATTCTGACTCTCCAGTAGGTCTCTGACACTACCCCAGCAGGAAGGGAAAACAGTGTCTCATCATTGCCACAGGAAGATAGATATCCAAGCTCCTCACATGGTCTCTAAGGGAATGAGGAACTAATTACTGTGGGTGGGGATGAGAGTCCCAAGCCCTCACTACTTGGCCTTCTTAACCTGGCATGAGGTTGAAGCACCTTCTAATACCCTGAGGAGGATGGAAGTCTAGGCTCCCCATTCAGCCTTTGTGGCATGAGTGGGGAATCTATTGCATGGCAGGGTGACTATAATGTATTATATATTTCAAAATAGCTGAGATAGCAAATTTCAAATTTCTCACCACAAAAAAATAAGTGATGGGTGTGTTAATTAGCTTGATTTAATCATTCCACATTGTATACATATGTCAAAACATCACATTGCACTCCACAAATGTATATAATTATGCTTTATCAATTTAAAATAATATTAATTTTTTAAAAAGAAAACACATGGAACTCACCACTGTATCATTTCTCAGGTCCCAAAGTCCCTAGTTAATCTGCTTTTTCTCAGCACCTTTCAGGGTCTTCTTATGTCTGTCTTATATATAATGCCCAGCATTTTTAGTTTTACTTAGTGGAATGAATATGAAAAAGTATATCCACTTCATCTTCCCAGGAGCCCAAGTCCCAGTTTATTCTGTTTTTAATTTAGGTCCCTTAGGCAAATATAAAGAAGCATAAAATACAGTCCTTGACTTAAATCAAGTCTGATAGACAGGGTACCAATACTTTTAGAAATACAAATGACAGACCTTTAAAAAGCACTTAACAGTGGCAATCCTATGAAATAAAAGCAACTTTCTTCCATCTGTCTTGCACAGCTTCTTTCCTGTATGTCCATTTGTTGATCATTTCATTTAGCACTGGTCATTGTTTCCTTATCTGTCTGCTCAACTAGACTGTGAGCTTCTTAAAGTCTTAGTTATCTTGGTAATCCCTGGATCCCAGGATAGTGCTTATCCATAAATGTTTTTTAAAATCAAACTGAAACTCTTAAAACTTTTGTTACTTTTAATTTGTCTGATGAAACATCTGAAAATTCCTCCTGTAACAAAACACCTAGAAATTCTAGATATAATATAACAAACATCCGTTTAATGCCCAGATGAGTTCAAAAGAACATAAAATTCCAGGCTGGACATGATGACTAATGCCTATAATTCCAGCACTTAGGGAGGCCAAGGCAGGAAGATGACTTGAGCCCAGGAGTTTGATACCAGGCTGGGCAATAATAGGGAGACCTAGTCTATACAAAAAGAAATTTAAAAATTAGTCAGGTGTGGTGATGCATGCCTATAGTCCTAGCTATTTGGGAGGCTGAGATGGGAGAATCACTTGAGCCCAGGACATTGAGGCTGCACTGAGCCATGATTGTACCACTGCACACCAGCCTGAGCAACAGAGAAAGACTCTGTCTCAAGATAATAACAATCCAAAGCATTTGTATTAGGCCATTACTGCATTGCTATAAAGAAATACTAGAGACTAGGTAACTTATAAAGAAAAGAAGTTTAATTGGCTGACAGTTCCTTAGGCTTTACAGAAAGCATGTTGTGGCATCTGCTTGGCTTCTGGGGAGGCTTCAGGAAGCTTACAATCATGGCAGAAGGCAAAGGGGAGCAGACATGCCACATGGCAAAAGCAGGAACAAGAGAAGAGTAGGGGAGGTGCCGTACACTTTAAACAATCGTATCTCTTGAGAACTCACTCACTACCACAAGAACAGAATTAAGCCATGAGAGAGCGCCCCCATGACTCAAACACCTCCCACCAGGCCCCCACTTGGAACACTGGGAATTACATCTCAACATGAGGTCTGGAGGGGGCATCAGATCCAAAGAAGGAGCTGCAAACTACAGTGACAAATGAGTACTTAGATCATGGTCAACTGGCCAGGCACAGTGGCTCACACATGTAATCCTAATACTTAGGGAGACTACAGTGGGAGGACTGCTTGAGCCCAGGCATTCAAGACCAGCCTGGCAAAGAAGTAAGAACCCACTTCTACAAAAAAAAATTAATAAATTAGGTAGGTATGGTGGCACATACCTTTAGTCCCAGCTACTCAGCAGGCTGAGGCAGGAGGATTGATTGAGCCCAGGGAGTCAAGGCTGCAGTGAGTCATTATCACACCACTGCACTCCAGCCTGGGCAACAGAGTGAGACCCTGTCGCAAAAAAGAGAGAGAGAACGAGATTGTGGTAAACTTCAAGGCATTTGAAGATACCACAAAACCAGAGCCTTAGGTTTGAATAGCCACAAAACAGAAGGCAGTTTTTGGTATGTTTCAGACTGGCAATTGGAACTATTTATTTCCTCATCACCATACACACACATACACAAATAAAGCCAGGACCATTAAAGAGGTATATTGTCAGTGAAGGGCTGGGCTAGAAAAAATTTGCTCTCTAACAGAAAGAATTGACAAGGCAACTTGTCTTTCAGCCTCAGTTTTAGGTAGGAAAAATGACTCCTCCCCTAAGAATTTGTAAAGAAATGTATTCTTAATGGAGGCCCCTCTGGATTTCTGTAGATGGAGATCAAACGTGTACATAATAATTCTAAAACCATGGGAAGGAATAAGCCACCATAAACAAAAGTCAGGAAAAACAAATAACCTCCCTCAAATCAGATGCTGAAATACAAAGTAACAATTTAGAAAATATTTAATAAAATAAAAGAGAAATCGAAAATGAGACCAAGGCACAGGAGATTATCAAAAATGAAAATCAAGATATGAAAGAGAATCAAAGAACTTCTGACCTTAAAAATAAAATCGGCCAGGCGCGGTGGCTCACGCCTTTAATCCCAACACTTTGGGAGGCCAAGGCAGGCAGATCACTTGAGGTCAGGAGTTCGAGACCAGCCTGGCCAACATGGTGAAACCCCATCTGTACTAAAATTGCAAATATTAGCCAGGCTTGGTGGTGGGTGCCTGTAATCCCAGCTACTTGGGAGGCTGAGGCAGGAGAATCACTTGAGCCCAGGAGGTGGAGGTTGCAGTAAGCCAAGATCGCGCCACTGCACTCTAGCCTGGGCAATAGAATAAGACTCCGTCTCAAAAAAAGAAAAAAGAAAAGAAAAATAAAATAAAATCATCTAAATAAAAAAATGGATAAGTAAAAAATATACTAACACAGCTGAAGTTAGAATTAGTGAACTGGAAGATAACCTAAAGAAATAAGCCCGATAACATCACAGAGAAATGACATTTAATTGTATTTCCAAAATGAGAGAATAGCAAAAATGGGGAAAGAAGAGGTATTCAAAGAGATAACAGATGAGAATTCTCTAGAACTGACAAAGGACATGACTCCTTGGCTTCAAAAACAAGAAATTCCAAGCAAGACAAATAAATGAAAATCTTTCTCAGGTGTGGCAGATGTGATAGATTAGCATGGTTCCAGCCTCCTTCTAGTGTGCCTTCCAGTACTACAGATGCTAAAAGGTTAAAAGCTTTATTTCCCATATTTCCTTTGCAGGTAAGATTCCAAGTAACACTCAGGTTCTGCCAATCACATGTATTAACATGAGGCTTGAATTCAGAACCAGTTAAGTAAGGGAAGAGAAGTGGCAGTATGTAAAGAAGTGGTAGTATCCATTTACTGGTGTGGATCTAGGGTATGCATCATGACTGGTGCAAACAGGTCTGATGGCAGGTTCCTGATCTGTGAATTATACTAAGGTAGTTTGATGCTGGGGGCAGAAGTTGGTCCAGAGGCTTCCCAATTCTCTAGCTTCCTAATTGTGACAAAGAAAAAAGTTCCTTTGGCAAGATTTTTCTGTGGTAGTGTTCATCAGTCATTCCTGAAAAGCCTATGACTTGCTCATTCAGCATTTCTGTTGAAATTCAAAGTATTAAATTCTTTTCGGCTTACCATCTAGTTGTTACTAGTCTCTACAATTGAATCTTCATTGATACCTGTAGAAAAAGCATACTGAAGATGCTGAAATCCAAAGACAAAGATCTTAAAAGCATTCAAATATTAAAAAAAAAAAAAAAAAAAACACACATATTACCAACAAAGGAATAACTGTTGGTCTGCAGACTTACCAACAGCAATCATGGAAGCCAAAACACATATGGACTGTTATCTTTAAAGTACTGAGAGAAATTAACCATCAGCTTAGAATTCTATACTCAAATATCTTTCAAGAACAAGGGTAAGATAAAGACAATTTGAAACAAACAAAAATGGAGAGATTTTGCCAATACACCTCACTAAAATATTCTTTAAGAGATATTCTTGAGGCAGAAGAGCTGAGATGCAAGAAAGAACAATAGAGAAAAAATGATAAACCAGTGGGAATATTTGAACAAAATATTGTGACTGCTTAAAATAATGTGTCATTTGAAAAAATAAAAATATACAAAGTGGAACAAATGGACAAAATAACATGTATAATGGAAGAGGATAATCGAAGTTACATAGTTTCTACATCAAGAAACTTGTTATTTGGGAAGAGAATACATTCAGTGATTAGTTTTCATGTTTACATATGCATTTTTGGTAACCACTAAAAATGGTAATTGACTTTACAATATCTTTCAGAAACATGGAGGAGTAAATAAGATTCTAAAAACTGGATCCAAAAGGAAGTTAGACTAGAACTTTTAATAATCAACAAAAAGTTAAGGCATCACTTAAAACAAATGCATTCACTAGATTAGTAATAAGATTCAATTTACCAGAAAGAAATGGCAAATTCTAAACTTTTATGGAAATTTTTAAGCAAAAATTGACAGAATTTACAAAGATAAATAGACAATGCTCCATCATGCTGAAATACTTTAACACACTAACTCAGACAAAAAAATATATATAAATATGGATATAGATAAAATTTGAGTAACACAATAAGAAAATGATCTTATACTCTTAATATTTAAAATATGTAAACCTTTCTCAAGCATGCATAGAATAATTATTAATTCTACTCGATACTAGCTTTAGAGCAAGGTTCGACAAACTTTAAAGCAGTAGTCCCCAACCATTTTGGCATCAGGGACCAGTTTCATTATAGACAATTCTTCCACGGATTGGGGTGGAAGGATGGTTTCGGGATGATTCAAGAGCATTATATTTATTGTGTACTTTATTTCTGTTATTATTACATTGTAATATGTAATGAAATAATTCTACAATTCAACATAATGTAGAATCAGTGGGAGTCCTGAGCTTGTTTTCCTGCAACTAGATGGTCCCATCTGAGGGTGATGGGAGATAGTGACAGATCATCAGGCATTAGATTCTCATAAGGAATGTACAACCTAGATCCCTTGCATGTGCAATTCATGATAAGGTTCATGCTCCTATGAGAATCTAATGTCACCATTGATCTGACAGGAGGCAGAGCGCAGGCAATAATGCTCATTCCCCCCATTCACCTTTCTGTGCAGCCTGGTTCTTAACAGGCCACAGACCAATATTGGTCCATGGCCCGGGGGTTGGGGACCCCTGCTTTAAGGAATTGATATCATTGGCCAGACACGGTGGCTCACCCCTATATATAATCCCAGCACTTTGGGAGGCTGAGGATCACTTGAGGTCAGGAGTTTGAGACCAGCCTGGCCAACATGGTGAAACCCCATCTCTACTAAAAATACAAAAATTAGCCAGGCATGGTGGTAGGTGCCTGTAATCCCAGCTACTCAGGAGGCTGAGGCAGGAGAATCACTTGAACCCGGGAGGCAGAGGTTATAGTGAGCTGAGATCGCACCACTGCACTCCAACCTGGGCAGCAGAAAAAGACTCAGTCTCAAAAAAAAAAAAAAAAAAAAAAAAAAACTGGTATCATGCACAGGTGTTCTCTGACTACAGTGTAATTAATTTAAGCAAAACAAACAATTAGTCAAAATGTGGTTTTGGAAACCTAAAACCACATGTCTAAATACTCATGAGTAAAAAAAGAAATCATAATGGAAATTTTAAAATACTTAGAATGGAATCATAATGAAAATTCTACAAATCTAAGTAGGATATAGGTAAAATGTTTTTTTGAGGGAAATGTATAACATTAGATGTCTACCTTACAAATAGGCTGAAAAATAATGAACTAAGCATTCAATTTCAAGAATTAGAAAACAAAGCTCGCTTTGGCAGCACATATACTAAAATTGGAACAATACAGAGATTAGCATCACCCCTTTAAAAAAAATGTTTTTTAAGAATTAGAAAACAGATCAATAGAGTATACCTGAAGGTAAATGAAGAATGGAAATAAAGGGCAGAAATTAATGAAAGATAAAACAGAAACACAATACTGAAGATCACTAGGTATCTAATTTTGCTCCCTTCTGAAACTCCACTAAAACTACAACAAAGGAATTTACTTGAAAGAAATAAGCCCGCAAGGAGGAGACTCAATAAAATGTTAGAAGCTGGAACATAGACAGACTACTACTAACTGCCTTAACAGGCCCAGGAAAGACAAATTCTGAGCCAGGAACCTTCAGTTTACATCACAGAATTTTCTCAAGTATTGGGCATTAGCAGTAACAGGAGGTTTGGAAAAGGAGATAGAAGAGAGATCTAAAATGAGAATTGGTTAAAAGCAGATCCCCTCATCCATTTCATAGCAATGAGTAATTACAGAAGTCTGAAGATTTATTCTCTGGAAAGGGTAAACAATGTGTCTACACTAAATTTTGCCAGGCACAATTGAGTATATGAATAGCATACTGAAATCAGGGAAACTGGGTGAGGTTATACTTTCTGAATGTTGACTGCAAAGAACTCTAGGCAAAAAAAATGAAAGTCTTCTTTTAGGGAATATGGTCGACCTAAAAGACCTAAAAATACTGATATTGGGGGTTCCCTCAACAACTGTCCCAGCAAAATAGCCCTATAGTGACGGTTACTAGTCCAAAGACCTCAACCACATGCTTAGGGCTTTTATGATCACCTTTTTAGTCTCCCTTTTTAGATTATTAAAAATGAGACGACAGTGTCACACATGATGAATGAATCCAATATGAAAGATGGAGGCCAAAACAAATAATAAGGGAAGGAGGAACCAACTTATGCAGAAGTAATAAAGCTTCAAAAATAATAAATATTAATTCATTAATATTCCTAGCAATATACCATGCCTATGAATCAAAAGTAGGATGGTATTTTTTTTAATGAACATTCAGAGAATTTAAAAAATCTTAAAAATTAAAAATATGAGCCAAGTGTAATCCCAACTCTTTGGGAGGCCAAGGTGGGAGGATCATTTGAGGCCAGGAGTTTGAGACCAGCAGGCAACATTGTGAGACCCTGTCTCTACCAGAAATAATAATAATAATAACTAGTTTGGCATGGTGGCACGCTCTTGAGGTCCTAATTACTCGAGAGGCTGAGGTGGGAGGATTACTTGAGCCCTGGAGTTTGATGTTACAGTGAGCTATGATCGCACTACTGCACTCTAGCCTGGGCAACAAAGCAAGACTTTCTGTCTAATTAAAAAAAAAAAAAAAATATATATATATATATATATATAAAATGAAAAGCTGAAGTATTTAAAAGATACAGTTAAAGAAGACACTCTGAGTATAGGACAAAAAAAAAAGAAAAAGAAATGGCAGATAGAATAGATTCAATAGAAATATTACTGAATAATGTTGAGCCAGAATAGAAGAACCAACATCAAAAAGGAGACAGAGGCAGAGAACAGAGAAAATGGAAGAGAAGCAATTACCAAAATAATTCAAGAAAACATTATATAATTGATAGGCATGAGTTATTAGACTGAAAGAGCTCACTGGATACCCAGCACAATGAATAGAAATAGACCTATGGCAGTTTCAGAGTTCCAGAACAAGGAAGGATTCCAGAAAGTATATAAGTTGAGAGGCAGGAATATATACAAAGGATCAGGAATCAAAATGGCTTTGGGCTTGCCAAAGCAACATTGGAACTAGGAGACCAATGCCTTCAAATTTCTAAAGGAAAATTATTTCTAAGCTAGAATTCTACAGGCAGCCAAACTATCAGTAAAATACAGAGAAAAATATATTTTCATACATTCCAAGATCTCAAAAAAACTTACATCCCATTAAATACTGCTCAAGAACCTACTGAAAGATGTGCTTCACCAAAATGAGAGTACTACAAAAAGGAGGAGTGCATGGGATACAAGACAGGAGATCCAAGGAAAGAGGGAGGTGAAGGCAGTTCCTAAGGTGCAGGTGATGGAAAGGGATTTCTCAGATGACAGCTGTATGCTAGACAGGCAGGCAGTCCAGAATAAAGCAGTGTGATAGAGAAAGATAGAGAGAGACATATATTGAGTGCCTTCTGTATTCTACACTCTTGCACCTGATACTATATGGGTAGTAAGTCCCCTTAGTCTTTCATGGACCATGTACTGATGTTCTTGCTCTCCCCTTCCCGCCCTGCTACCTGGATAACCAAAGACATTCATTTTACCCCACAGAAGAGTTTTGCTTTGAATTGCCCCTGAGAGCTGAAGATTGGCCATGGTAAGTAAGTTTAGAAGAAGAAAACAGAGAGCACCCTACCCCCACTGATCATATTCCTGCCATATTTCAGTACCTGGCCCACACTGCCAGAAGCCTTCACTGTGTTGAGGCTTATGTTTCTTAGGACTCATTCTTGCCCTCCCCAAATGGGGGCTATGATAAACTCTGAAAAATTGAAGCCAGACTGTGACTCTTTTAAGCTCATCTTCTCTTGAGAACCTTCATCAAACAGTGGTAATAATGCCTTTTCCATACATTGCCAGGTTTGTGCTTTCCTGATCGTTTTTAAACTAATTACCTTTTACATTCACTTATATGCCAATACACAGTTAAGTAAAACAAAATTGAAAAATGTATTATTGCCATTCACCATATTTAAAAAATAAAGGACAAAGGCAGACCAGTCTTTAGAAAATTAAAATTAAAAATTAAAAGGAAAATTACATACCAAGATTTAGACTAAAGCATTCTGTAAAATTCAACACCTATTTATGTTCAAAAACAAAACAAAACCCTTTACAAACTAGTAATAGAAGGGAACTTTCTTAACCTATAATTCTATAGCATATAAAACACCTAGTCATGACATGTATTTTTTTAATCCCTTTAAAAATCAAGAATAAAACTAGGATATATATTATAATTACTTCTATTCAACATTATACTGGTGGAAATCCTACCCAACATTTTACTTGCAAATGACATGATCATGTATAGAAAATATCACAGGACATGTACAAAAAAAGCTGTTAGAGGGCCGGGCGCAGTGGCTCACGCCTGTAATCCCAGCACTTTAGGAGGCTGAGGTGGGCGGATCACTAGGTCAAGAGATCGAGACCATCCTGGCCAACATGGTGAAACCCCGTCTCTACTAAAACTACAAAAATTAGCTGGGCGTGGTGGCACACGCCTGTAGTCCCAGATACTTGGGAGGCTGAGGCAGGAGAATCGCCTGAACCTGGGAGGTGGAGGTTGTAGTGAGCCAAGATTGAGCCACTGCACTCCAGCCTGGTGACAGAGCAAGACTCCATCTCAAAAAAAAAAAAAAAAAAAAAAAAAAGCTGTTAGAAGCAATAAGTGAAATTTAGCAGAGGCACAAGATTCTAGTCAGTGATTCAAAATCATATTTCTCTGTTCTAGCAGTGAACTATTAACAAAATTTTGTAAAGTATAATTTACAATAACATCAAAACACATTAAATGTTTAAGGATTAAATTTAACAAAATATGCAAGAGCTCTACATTGAAAACTACACAGTACAGTTTTTTTGTTGAGAGAAATTGAAGAGCTAGACAAATAGTCAGATATACCATTTAATGGATCAGAAAAATTAATATTGTTAAGATGCCAGTTCTCCAATCCTGATTTGTACATTCTGCAGGCTTTTTGGAAAAATGCAGAAACTGATTCTGACATTAACATGGGTATGCAAAAGATTGTGAATAGCCAAAACAGTTTTTGAAAAGGAACAAAGTTAGAGGACTTGCATGACTTGACTTACTCTGTGCTGCTACTAAGACAATGTTGTATTGGTGGTAATAATGAAATATAAATCAATAGAACATCCAAAAATAGACCCACACACCCATACTGACCTGATTTTCAAAAATATGTCAAGGTAATTCAGTAGAGAAAAGATAATCTTTTCAACAAATTTTGCTGGGACAAATGAATATACTTAGGACAAAGAAAATGAACTTCAACCTCACACCAATATAAAAATTTAATACAAGTGAATTCTATTTCCAAATGTAAATTATATCTCTAAATGTAAAAACTAAGATTACAGAACTTCTAAAAGAAAATATAGGAGGTATTTTTGGTTCGGCAAAGATTTATTAATAAAAAGCACAAACTATAGACAAAAAATTGACAAACTGAACTTCATCAAAATTTCAAACTTTTGTTCTTCAGAATATAGTATTCAGAAAATAAAAGGCAAGCCACAGACTTGGAGAAACTACTTGCAAAATATACATCCAACAAAGGACCTACATGTAAAATAAAGAAAGAATTCTTACAACTGAATAATAAGAAGGCAAACAACAATGTATCAAAGAAGATGTATGGATAGTAAATAACTACATGAAAGATGTTCAAAAACATTAGTCATTAGGGAAATGCAAATTAAAACCACAATGAGATACCACTACACACCTACTAAAACAGCTAAAGTGAAAAAGACTGACTTCAAACCAAGTGCTCATGAAGATGTGGAACATCTGGAACACTTATACATGCCTGGTGGGAATGTAAAATGGTACAGCCACTTAGGAAAACAGTGTAGCAGTTATCTTGAAAAATTAAATATTCACCTGCCATACAATCCAGCCATTCTTCTCCTAGCTATTTACCCAAGAAAAATGAAAACATATGTCTATATAAAGTGTTATTTGTGAATGTTCATAGCTGCTTTATTTGTAATAGTCAAAAACTGGAAACCCGCATTTGGACAGGGAAACAAATGGTGCTGTGACCATACAATGGAGTACCTACTCAGCAGTAAAAGGAAATGAAGTATTGAAAACATAATAACATAGATGAATCTCAAAGAATTATGTCAGATGAAAGAAGCTATACAATCAGGGGTATATATGGTATGATTCCATTTATATAGCATTCTAAAAATCGCATTGGGAGGCCGAGACGGGCGGATCACGAGGTCAGGAAATCGAGACCATACTGGCTAACACAGTGAAACCCCGTCTCTACTAAAAAAATACAAAAAACTAGCCAGGCGAAGTGGCGGGCGCCCGTAGTCCCAGCTACTTGGGAGGCTGAGGTGGGAGAATGGCATAAACCCGGGAGGCGGAGCTTGCAGTGAGCTGAGATCCGGCCACTGCACTCCAGCCCTGGCAACAGAGCAAGACTCCGTCTCAAAAAAAAAAAAAAAAAATGCAAATTGAACTTTTGGAGGTGGTGGGTATCTTGATTGTGGTGGTGGTTTCATGGGTATATACAGATGTACTGATCAGAGAGACACTTTAAATATATTTAATAGTTTTAATGTAAGTCAGTTATACCTCACTGAAGCTATAAAACATAGGTAAGCTGATACTATTTTCAGTACCTCACCAAGCTTCAATTTCCTCATCAGTGAAGTAAAAATAATACCCGCCTCACAGGGATTATTTGAACATTTTGTGTATGGTATGTGTGTGCATGCACACCCATCCACAATACCCCCATATCACTCTCTCCTTATCAGGCCTTATTTTTCTTCAAAGCAATTATAATTATGTATTTGATTGTTTACCTCCCCCGGCTATACTGTAAATTCTTTGAGAACAAAAACTTTACCTATTGATCATTACCTTCCCAAATGCTTAGAACAATGTCTGGTACACAGCACTCCATATATATTATTAAGTGATTTAATGAGTGAATATGTGTGTGTGTGTATGTGTGTGTAACTACATTGCCTTACATGGAGTATATGACTCAACCTACATTGATAGCTAATCCACTATCCCCCTGCCTCTTCCATGGGACCAAAAAAGTTATCAGGTACTTTCAGATTACCTTCCCAATACATTTATTAAAGTCTTCGTGGCTTATTTCTCTGCACCTTTTAATGGCTACATATAGTAGGCAAATTATTAGAAAATTTGATAAGTCTGCTTTTACTATCAACAAAAACTTTTCTTTCTAATGAAAGTGATGTCTTCTTGCCAGGCAAGGTAGCACATGTCTATATTCCCAGCTGTTTGGGAGACTGAGATGGGAGGATCCCCTTGAGCGCAGGAATTTGAGGCTGGAATGTACAATGATCACACCTGTGAATAGCCACTGCACTCCAGCCTGGGCAACATAGTGAGATCCCAGCCCTTATAAAAAAGGAAGAAAGTGATGGCTTCAATTTCTGATCATGACATGACTTGAGAAAATTTTATTTTGCTTTTCTTTTTCCCCCCACAGGGTTTATCCATGGCTTAGAGGACTGGGTTATACATCATTGGGTATATTTTTATTGGGATTTTTATTTTGGAATATAGATAACATATTTTGTGATTCACTGAGGTAAGATATATTTTCATTTCTTCAGAAATATTTTTGGAAAGATTTTATTAAGTAGAGAATTTTATAAACATATAGAAATAATAGTGCCCTGAAATGAATTTTTACTATTGTTGACATTTAAAAGATATGTACAGTATAATAAAGTTAGATTATTGGAATGCCTGTTTAAATTACCTAAAATTTTGGACCTGAGACTTTTTCATAACCTCTGTAGGGTTTAGGTTTTGTGTGTGTGGGCATCACAGAACTATATAGTTAATCAAATGTTGACTCTTCCTTTGAAACCTGCCTGATCTGCTTCAGTGAATAAAGAAGACTGATTTGTAATAAGCATATGAAAAATATGTATATAAATATACACTTTCATATGCTTAATGTTATTTTCTTAAAAAGCAAGTGTTTTTTTACCAGCTTTTCAGCAATCATATATTGCCAGGAGTTTGAATCTTAGACTTAGGTGTCTCTGGATTCTAGTCTCTCATTAAGACACTGTCTTTCTGGCCTCTTTTCCGTGAAATGAGCATGCTGAATAGGTTAAACAGGTGGGTCATTCCAACTCCAAATCCTGTGAACTAACAATTTTGCATAAACAGAACAGAGGAAGGTACTAAACAGTACTACAGGAAGGCAATCAACAAAATTCAGACTGTGAGAAATCTACAGAATGAATGACCTGGTCTCTTCAACAGATAAATTGCAGAGGCACAGCCAGGCGCGGTGGCTCATGCCTGTAATCTCAGCACTTTGGGAGGCTGAGGGGGTGGATCACTTGAGGTCAGGAGTTCAAGACCAGCCTGGCCAACATGGTGAAACCCTGTCTCTACTAAAAATATAAAAATTAGCTGGGCTTGGTGACGTGTGCCTGTAATCCCAGCTACTTGGGAGGCTGAGGCAGGAGACTCCAGCTTGGGCGACAGAGCGAGACTCCATCTCAAAAAAAAAAAAAAAAAAATTGCAAAGGCAGGAAAAAAGAGAGAGGAGGAACATATAGATTAAGAGACTTAGATATATCAACCAGATACAATGTGTTGGCCTTTTTTGGATTCTGATTCAAACAAACCAACTATTTAAAAAAATAAAGTATGAGAAATTTGGAACTTCGATGATCAGTAACTGAAACTTTTATGATATTAAGGGAGTATTATTATTTTTAGGTGTGAAAATGTGGTTGTGTTTTAGGGAGGTTTTCATATTTGAGAAATACATACTAAAATATTTAGAAATAAAATGATATAGTATCTGGGATTTGCTTCAAAAAGATATAAGAGAGAAAAGTGTCTAAGGGCTTAGATGACACGAATTGACCATAAATTATCATTGTTGAATACTGTTCCTCAGAATGTACTTTGGATAACAATGTGGCAGACTACAGGAAGCTTAAGGCAATTAAATAACTGCTGTTTTGAGAATGATATTTCAAAATGCTCTAAGACTATCAGCGTTAGTTGCTAAATATTTTAAAAATTTAACATGGTGATTTTCTCCCTCTCTCCACACAGGAACTTTCGAAAGAAGGTACCACCTATCATAGGTATTACCACACAATTTCATGCATGGTGGCATATTTTAACTGGCCTTGGTTCCTATCTTCACATCCTTTTCAGGTAGGAAATAGAGACTTTTTTAGCCTTGTACTAGAGTTTGTTTTTTTTTCTTTATTGTTTAAATGGGATGATGTAAATACTTTTTAAACACTAGAAAATTCACAAACATGAAAATTAAATAGTATACTCTTGGACAAACATTGGGTCAAAGAAGAAATCAAAAAATTAGAAAATACCTTGAGACAAATGAAAACAAAAATACAACATACCAAAACTTATGGGATGCAGCGAAAGCAGTACTAAGAGAAGTTTATAGAAATTAATGCCACATTTAAAAGGAAGAGAGATCTCAATGAAACTTTACACCTCAAAGAACTAGGAAAAGAAGAACAAATTAAGCCCAAATTTGGCAGAAGGAAAGAAATAACATGGAGCAGAAATAAACAAAATAGAAAAATTTTAAAAAATCTATGAAACTAAGAGTTGGGGTACTGAAAGATCACCAGAATTGACAAATCTTAGCTAGACTAACAAAAAAAAAAGAGACAGAAGACTCAAATACATAAAATCAGAAATAAAAGAGACATTACAGTGCTGCCACAGAGATAAGAAGAATCACACAATTATATGCCAACAAATTGGATGACTTAGAAGAAATGGACAATATCCTAGAAACGTAGAACCTACCAAGACTGAGTTGTGAAGAAATAGAACAGACCTCTAACTAGGTCAAAACATTCATAAAAGTAAGCAAGCAAGACACAAACAAATGAAAAGACATCCTGTGTTCATGGATTAAAAGACAAAGTTGTTAAAATGTTCATACTACCCAAAGCCATCTACAGATCCAATGCAATCTCATTTAGAATTCCAAAGACATTTTTTACAGAAATAGAAAAAATATTTCTAACATTCATATGGAACCACAAAAGGCCACAGGTAGCCAGATCAATCTTGAAAAAGAGCAGACATGAAACATCACACTTCTTGATTTCAAAATAAACAAAACATGCATAACTTTTTTATTGTTGTACTTTTCAGGTATTGTATTTTTTACAAGTTGAAAGTTTGTGGCAGCCCTGCATTAAGCAAGTTTATAGGTGACATTTTTCCAGCAGCATGTGCTCACTTCATGTTTCTGTCTTATTTCTGTAATACTGACAATATTTCAAATTTTATTATTATTATTATATCTGTTATGGTGATCTGTGATCAGTGATCTTTTTTTTTTTTTTTTTTTTTTTTTTTTTTTTGGAGACAGAGTCTCCCCCAAGCTAGAGTGCAGTGGCACGATGTTGGCTCACTGCAACCTCTGTCTCCTGGGTTCAAGTGATTCTCCTGCCTCAGCCTCCCAAGTAGCTGGGATTACAGGCATGCGCCACCACGCCTGGCTAATTTTTGCGCTTTTAGTAGAGATAGGCTTTCACCAATGTTGGTCAGGCTGGTCTCAAACTCCTGACCTCAAGTGATAATCCCACCTTGGCCTCCCAAAATGCTGGGATTACAAGTGTGAGCCACTGTGCCTGGCCTGTGATTAGTGATCTTTGATGTTACTATTGTAATTGTTTTGAGGCACCACAAACCATGCACATATAAGACAGTGAACTTAATAAATGTTGTATGTTTCAACTGCTCCACCAATTGACCACTCCCCAGTCTCTTTCCTTCTCCAGTCTCCCTATTCCCTAAGAGAAAACAAAGTTTAAAATAGGCCAATTAATAACCCTACAGTGGCCTCTAAGTGTTCAAGTGAAAGGAAGAGTTACACATCTCTCACTTTAAATCAAAAGCTAGAAATGATTAAGCTTAGTGAGGAACGTATGTTGAAAGCTGAGATAGGCCAAAAGGTAGGCATCTTGTGCCAAAGAGTTACCCAAGTTGTGAAGGCAAAGGAAAAGTTTTTGAAGGAAATTAAAAGTGCTACTCCAGAGAACACATGAATAATGAGAAAGTGACACAGCCTTATTTCTGATGTGTAGAAATTTCTAGTAGTCTGGATAAGATCAGACCAACCACAACACTGCCTTAAGCCAAGGCCTAATCCAGATCAAGGCCCCAACTCACTTCAATTCTGTGAAGGCTGAGAGAAGTAAGGAAGCTGCAGAAGAAAAGTTTGAAACTAGCAGAGATTGGTTCATGAGGCTTAAGAAGCCATCTCTGTAACATAAAAGTGCAAGGTGAAGCTGCAGCAAGTTATCCAGAAGATCTAGCTAAGATTATTGATGAAAGTGGTTACACTAAACAACAGACTTTTAATGTAGATGAAACAGCCTTCTATTGGAAGAAGATACTATCTAGGATTTTCATAACTAGAGAGGAGAAATCAATGCCTGGCTTCAAAGCTTCAAAGGACATATGTTGTGACTCTCTTGTTTGGTGCTAATGTAGCTGATGACCTTAAGTTGAAGTCAGTGCTCATTTTCTATTTTGAAAGTCCTATGGCCCTTAAGACTTATGCTAAATGTACTCTGCTTGTGCTGTATAAAATGGAACATCAAAGCCTAGATTACAGCACATCCATTTACAGCATGGTTTACTGAGTATTTTGAGTAGGTGCTCAAAAAAAAACCGGTTGCTGAACAAATGAAGCATATACTCATGTCTTTTTTTTTTCTTGCTTTGTACATGCAGAAGCACTATGGTTAAGTTTGTCAGTACACCAGTTTGTATGAATTTAAAACGAATCTGAAAAGCTTTCCCCCTCCCACTTTTCTTTCAGTTTGTATACAAGAACACTTTACCTGAGATATAGGCCAAAAGTGAAGGTAAGTCCACTTCTTAGGTCCTGTGTGTGTGTTGGGGGTTTGGTACTGGGAGTATAGGATGGAGGTGGAAGAAGAAAGGGGAGTTTGCAAAGGTAGTGGAACAAACACAGGCTTTGGAACCAAAGGCATTGAATCTTTCATTTACTACTGCAGGTTCTTGGACAAATCTCTTTAAGCCTTAGTTTCTTCAACAATAAAATTGAGCTGCTAATAACTACATTGCAGAGTTGTTTTAAAGATCAGAGATAATTTATATGCCCAGCTCCATGTTTGACAGTCAAAGCTTAATAAATTTAAATAAACTCAATAAAAATACTCTCTGATATCTGGTCCAAGACTAGAAGGAATAAACTGTGAAACTGTGCTTAGGCTACTAATACCAGGACAATCACTAGCAAACCTATGTATAGTCACAGCCCCATGGATTCTTTCTCATAGTTTTTTAAGGAATAACATGGAACAATTTTGTCTTTTCTCATTTTGTCCTAATTTGTCCCCAAACAGTTTATCTTTGGAATCTGGCCAGTGATCCTGTTTGAGCCTCTCAGGAAGCATTGATGAATCATTCCACCAAGAAAACAAGCACCTACCACAGACCTGGCAGAATAAATAAGGAAATCCTTAAAGATCTACAAGTTCAAATATGTCATGACCATCATAGCAGAGGAGTGACTTTCTGACTAATGCTGCCACCCACTCCACAAACAGAATAAGAAGTGAGGCCTGCTGGGTGTTTAGCTCATGGCATTATCTCATTTGTCCCCTCCTCCTTTCATGCTCCAGT
The DNA here is from genome assembly GCF_024542745.1 of Macaca thibetana thibetana. NCBI lineage: Eukaryota > Metazoa > Chordata > Mammalia > Primates > Cercopithecidae > Macaca > Macaca thibetana. The sequence continues at coordinate 68,669,528 of NC_065591.1, forward strand.
TTATAAAGAAACAGAGATGATGTGTGTGTATGCTTCAAATGCAGAAACAATTGGGCTTTTCTTTAACAGGTTAACAGTTTGTGCTGGTTATAAGAAATTAATCTTTTTTTTCTTTTTGCCAAGGGTTGCATGTGAATTATACTTTTCTTAATATTTGATTAAATAATGCAAACAGTCAGCTAAGGGCCAACAAAACCCCATATCCAGATAGTTAGCTGTGAGCCAGCACTCAGCTTTGTCATATTTGATTAATATTGTATTAATCTCATGGATGGTTCTCAAAGGTAAGAAAAAAAGAGAGAGAGAGAAGAGAGAGTGAGCTAGCTGTGGGATTCTGTGTAGTTCTTCACTGTCTGTTCCAGGGCTAGTCAGAGGATCATAAGCAAGCTCAGACCTGCCCCCGGTTCAATACTTAACCACATCCCAGGTTTTATGGTGTCTGCCTATGGCCACAGCCAACCAGAATGAGTGGGTCATCTTATAACCTTTCTGAAGCTCCATGAGGACATGTATAGAATGTTGTGCCTTCAGCCAGCTCTGCTCTGATCTTTGCAGATCTTTAAGTTGTCACCGTTTCTATGGCTAGACAAATAGGACTGGTGGTCTAGACTACCCATAGTTCATCCTCCTCACATAACTTAGTTGAAGTTGTCAGGGAATGTCATTACACTCCGATTTTTTAAATTATGCAGTATTTTCCAGTTCTCAAAGAGAGGTCATGGTTGTGCCTAGGGAAGTGTGTTGCGTTAACTAAAGCTAAAATGATCAGAATCCTATTTACATAAAGCATATTAAAATATCTGCTCCTTAATTTTCTGAAGGAAATAGATGTAAGTTTCTGTTACTTGAAACCTACAGAACCCACAAAAATTAGGGTGATAAGAAATGACAGTGAAATCTCATCGTAAGGCAGCTAGTTCTAATTTGCATTTGAATATATAACAAATTGCATCACTTTTCACAAACATAACACCTGCCTGCAGTAAAAATCTGATTTGACCCCTCTGCTCATGTATCATCATATCTGTAGCTCTGCATCATTTAGCATTTTTATGACTTTTTTTGCTTTTTATAAATTATTGTAAAATCCAGATTGTTTTTACCACATGATGACATGACTCAAGATTAAATCCTAAGCTAGTTTCAAAAGGAAAATCTTTTCTTCTTATGCAAAGATGGTAAAACACTTTTTGTCATTTTTTCCAGTATTCAGTAAGTAGCCTTTGTACAAATTTAAAACCAAAAACTATTCTGTTGTTTTTCTTCACCTACTAGCCTTAGTTTTTAACCAAGTATCCAAAGATGTCAAGTTGACATCCTTCCCTTAGCATGCCCAACAAACCATTAGACCATTAGACTGATTCTTCCACCTGCTTTTATGATCTCCAGGAAGAAAAACACTTGCCAAAACATGAAGAGAACTTTTGTTCTGCCTTAAGGGGGTATAAAACTAAACCATTTGAAGGCACAGCCCATAAGACTGTACTTGATTTTGCCCTGAGATTCTGACTTCTGGCTACATTTCACCTGCAGTTACCTGGGCTATCAGCCATCATACATTTTTAAATTCATTTGTTTTCCACCATTATATTTTTATACTTTTCAGTTAGATATACTTCTACCTAAAGAATATATATACAGTGTAGGATAAAGGCATGTCCTACATGGCAATGCTGTTAAACATGGTAAGACTGAGGTTCTGCAGAATTAAAGTCAGATTAAGGGTACAGAGAGCACACCTTGATACCGAGGCCATTTAGAGCAATTTGTTTAATGAGTGGTTTAGCCATCACCACCAGTGGCCACCTGTTCAATAAAATTGCCCAGCACCATAGTGGAGAGTCATCTACACCCCGAGGTGACCTGTAAGACTGGCCAATTCGTTGAAGACCCTTGTTTCTATTGGGAGAATGGAAAGCAGAAAGGGAAGCCAGGCTCTTTAATGTTCCAAATCAGCTGTGCCTCACACAAGGCTCTCTTTTCAACAACTAAGTAACACACTCAAGACTTTGTGTCTGTGCAGCATTTTATGGAAATCACTGGTGACTTATAGGATATTACTAAATTATCTTTATTTCAATAGCTTTATTTTTTCCTATTCGGATTCTAGGTATACATTACAGGGTTGGATTCCTCACTACCCCCTCCCACTGTCATTTGTTTTATTGGAAAACTTCATGTTAACTAGAGTGTACAAAAAGTCTGTTTCCTGCTGAGCCAATAATGATTTGTTTGCATATCACCTAATGTGAACAGTGCTTATCTGTGAACCCTACAGCAAATTATATTTTAGAAAATACTTTGTGAGGCTGGGCATGGTGGCTCATGCCTGTAATCCCAGCACTGTGGGAGGCCAAGGCTGGCAGATCACTTGAGGTCAGGAGTTCGAGACCACCCTGGCCAACATAGTGAAACCCCGTCTCTACTAAAAATACAAAAATTAGCCGCGCGTAGTGGCACATGCCTGTGGTCCCAGCTACTCGGGAGGCTGAGGCAGGAGAATTCCTTGAACCCAGGAGGCGGAGGGTACAGTAAGCTGAGATCACACCACTGCACTCCAGTCTGTGTGATAGAGCGAGACTCCGTCTCAAAAAAAAAAAAAAAGAAAAGAGAAAAGAAAATACTTTATGAGGATGTAAAAGAAGCAATTTGCTTCCACATCTGAATATCCTTCTTGTGCCTCCATTTTCACTCTGAAAAACTGAAAGCAATTTGACTTTGATTTTTGTTTTTTTAAAGAACAGCTAGGTGAAAGGAGGTTAAGCTGATTGGTCACTCTGCCTGCCCACTATCTACTCCCCACCGTGATGTTTCATGAAACATCCCCACCACCTGAAGTGATCTTTTTAATCCTTGTGATAGGAAATGCATTGATAATTAACAGGAAAAAAAATTTGTTTTTAAATAATCTACAAATGAGAACCCAAATAGTAGTATTTAGTTTGACAGAAGTAAATCATACGGTTTAAATATAATGCAAAATTTCAGGACAGTTAATTTGGGCTTCCCTTACTCTAAGAAGGTTTTTCTTATAATAAGGATAAGACGTGTGGTTTAAAGAAAATTAAGAGACAAAAACTTCAGGTACATAATGCATGAAAATCTTTAAATGCCTGCAAAAATTAAGTTCTGTTATAATACCAGCCAGTTCTGAATTAGCCAATGCCCTAAAAGCATCTAACAATTTAAAGTTATCTTATGAGTCCTATGAAAACAATTATTTGTTGCTAAATTTGAGTTTTGGCTACGAACTCCATGTTTACGTGATAAGAAATTGCTTTGGCCCTGTGGTTTATGATGTGCTGCTGGATAAGTATTTATGTAAAACTGACATTTCAAAGAGAACCTATATATAATTGGAATTTCCACCTGTGTGGCTGTTTGCAGGTCTACCTGTCTTCCATTTTGCATCCTATCAGTGCTATAATTAGTCTGATCACTTTGTCTTGTTTTTCAGTGTCTACAATTATAGCTTATTCACTAGGTTCTAACTATTTAAAAATAATGGGCCAGGTGTAGTGGCTCATGCCTGTAATCCCAGCACTTTGGGAGGCCGAGGTGGGTGGATCACGAGGTCAGGAGATCAAGACCATCCTGGCTAACATGGTGAAAACCTGTCTCTACTAAAACTGCAAAAAATTAGCAGGGCCTGGTGGCAGGCGCCTGTAGTCCCAGCTACTTGGAAGGCTGAGGCAGGAGAATGGCGTGAACCCGGGAAGTGGAGCTTGCAGTGAGCCGAGATCACACCACTGAACTCTAGCCTAGGCAACAGAGCAAGACTCCATCTCAAAAAAAAAAAAAAAGACTAAAATTTGATTTAACGTAGTTATGACCCCTTTATGGAAGGAGCTGCAAAATGGGGGAAAAAAAAAAAAAAAAAGGAATCATGTCATCTTGACCCAGCTGACTGGAAATTTTCAATACTGTCCTTTAACTGTTGCACTCCAGCCAGCCTGGGCAACAGAGTGAGACCCTGTCTCAAAAAATAATAATAATAAAAAATAAGGAAATACTTGTTAAAATATCTAACTATGTAATTGCTACATGGAGAAGCCACTGGTGGTGTTGAAGTCCTTGGGAGCATTCCACTGAACTTCACCATTTCTCCAAAATTATCAGCTCAGTCAGCTTCATATACCCAGATATGAACACTTCTACACTTGAAATTCAAACTGAAGGTAAATCTCTGACTTTGGATTGTAAACTTTTGCCTTGAGTATGAAACCTTGACATTGCTGAAAGAAAAGTGGAAACTGTAAGGGACAACAAGTTTCACCAAGGCACAGTCTTCTCTGATAGGCCAGCAGAGCAGCTAAGGAGAAGACAGATCACTCAAGAACTTAAGTCGTTTGTTAGCTACAGCATTTCTGTTGCTGTGATACACATTCAGCCATTTTGGAGGAAAGCTAAGCAGTACTGACCACCCATTTTCATGTACTTTAAATAACAAATATTATTTCTCAAGGTCTTCATTTTATCATTAAATTCAGCTAATTACTACCTGATTTCAAAGGCGGCTAGTGTAGAAGACTGGTCACAATAATTTTTTTTTAAATAGAAAACCCTAAAATCCAAATCAAGAAATTCAGTTACAGGCTGCAAGTGACCTAAAATTCCCCCACTCTAGCTCAGCAGCCATCAGTCAGTATAGCACCAGCCACAGGTCACTGTGCTCTGCATTCAGCTCCTTTTCAACCCTTACAAGACCGCTTCATTGCTTTAACAATGTAGTGTTGATACTTGAACTGAATTTAGTCATTGGTATCTTAAATATTCACAAAATTGTCATAAAGCTTCTGAAACATCTGGCAATGCCAGATCTGTAGGTCATCACTTTTAAATTGAGTTTGCAGAATTAACTAAAGTTGCAGCAGCCATATTTATTAGAGAAATCTTTAAGCATATACATATGGTTCCCTATAAGCATTCATTCAGAGATCACCTGTGCCTAAAAGAAAATGATAAAAATGTGTCATAATATCAAAGGGGTCTAGATTAGGGGTTGGTAAACTACAACCCATGAGCCAAATCCAGGCTGCAGGTGTATGGCCTGCAAGGTAAGAATGGTTTTTTCATTTTATTTTATATATATTTTATATATTATTTATCTATCTATCTATCTATATATATATATATATATATATTTTTTTTTTTTTTTTTTTTTTTTTTGAGACAGAGTCACTCTCTGTCACCCAGGCTGGAGTGCAATGTCAGGATCTCACCTCACTGCAACCTCCGCCTCCCAAGGTTCAAGCGATTCTCCTGCCTCAGCCTCCCAAGTAACTGGGACTACAGACACATGCCACCATGCCTGGCTGATTTTTATATTTTTAGTAGCGCTGGGTTGGCCAGGTTGGTCTTGAACTCCTGACTTCAAGTGATCCACCCACCTGGGCCTCCCAAAGTCCTGGGATTACAGGCGTGAGCCACCACACCCAACTGGTTTTTATGTTTTAAAAATGTTTAAACAGAGAAAGAAGAAGAATATGCAACAGAAACTGTATGTAACCTGCAAAGCCTAAAATGTTTACTCTCTGACTGGGGAGTTTGCCTCCCCTGCTCTAGACCGTCAGCAAGTGGTACAGTGGTACAGTACAGTGGTACTGCCCAACTGCACTTCTCTGCAAGGTTATTCTAGTGTGCATTTGTCAGAATGAAAATATGTTATCCATTTAAGACATCTCATGTCTTTGTTGAATGTAATCACATGATTTGTATTTAATATTTACACAACCGAATTATTTTTTCACATCAGTTTTTCTAGATTGGCAATAGCCTGTTGCAAAGTGCCTAAACCTTTGAGAAAAATTACTATGTGCAAGGTCCATGATTTACTTTTCAATATAAAGGGAATTCCATTCTATACTATAAAATCCAAAAATGCTAGTTGCCCTCAGTTTTGAGTTGACTTCCAAAAAGTTGAGATCTTTTAACCATTTTTTCTCATGTCATATAAAATGTGCCACATGGTAGTTGTCAAGCTGTGGTAGTCATGTACACTTTTTTCTTTCTTTTTTTTTTTTAACTGTCTAAAAGGAAAAGTTCAAAGTCCTTTCCACAGTTAGTCTTGGCTTCTTTTGGATTTTTCTTTTTAGAGCTAAATTATTCATGCCAATGAATAAGTGAGTCTGTTCTAAGATATAGAGGCCATTATCTATTTTTGCTCAATGTACTCATGTGGCATTGTTCACCGTCATGTATTTCCATTCTTTTAATATTTGAGTCACTTATCAATGTGACCAACAGATAAACTGTTCAAGCTAATACAGCATTTCCTAACTTCATAGTTGTCGCAGATGTTTGTTCTAGTAGCGATTATTTAATAAACATACATTATACTGAATCTTATTAGCAACTAACTTATTTTCAGGTAATCTCAGTCTGCTTATTCACTTTTTCCATTTGATTTTCTAATGCCACAATCATTTTTCTAGAAAATAGTAGGATAATGTATTTTTTCCAGTCTACTAAAATGGAGACTATATTTCTGCATTCATTGCCTCTCATAGGTGAAAATATTAAATTAAATGATATTGTTTTGAATAAGACTACTGGTAGTGTTTCATCCCTGATTTATATTTTTTAAATCTATACATTCATATAAAGGCAGGGCTACCATGTGTAATTGGAGAGTTCATGTACTACACAAAGGCACCCAGTTGAGAGAGGAAGGAGGGTGAATGAGGGGCTGAAATCTAGCCTGTGCTCAGCCTGTCAAAGATAGGGTTGCATCTCAGAGGACACATCTTTTCCCAGTTTGCTTAAGCTGGCAGTACAGGCCAGCAGCAAGCCTCTTCATGGAAATAACATCCAGTCATTATCCTGGGAATTCTTTGTCACTGGGCTCCTAATACTGTACTGCAGTACCTTTCTACTCCAAGCCTGAGTATGTTACAAGGTTAAAAGCTAATCATTTTTTAATTAAACATTTATATATTTAAATACACAGCATCTTCATCTTTAGGAGCTGTGAAGTAAACACATGAACCGTCCAGCTTCACACAATGAAGAGGGACAGATCAGGAACAGAAAAAATGGTCCTGCATAAGCCATGTGTGTCTGTGGTTTATAACTTTAACTGAAGTACCATCTACAAGATGTAAAACAAATTAGAATTTCCTATAACTCACCTAGTTCCTCAAACCACAGCTTTTCAAATATTAGCTTTCTTAGTCAAGCCTGCTGGAATGGGTAGTTTTAGTCATTGCTGACCATATGGTTGATTCTTCAGCTAGTCCCTCCTTTGTGTGTCAGGGTGGGGCAGCCTTGACTGGATGAACAGATGGATGCTGGCAAGAGGTGAACCAGGAACCTTTACCTGACAAAACACAGACGTGAGTGTGCAAAGCCATTTGGGATGTGCTTTGTGAAGGGAATGGCTGAAAAGGAATTTGGATGGCTTTATTTCACCCTGAACAGTACACACCTGCCTAACAAAGGCATCTGTCATTTGATTTAGCAAATTCTATGAACTTACTCTGAGCTTCTCTCTAGCGCAGTTCTGGGGTGGCCTTTTCAGCTTTTTTCCTTTCTTTTGCTCTAGACTGGAATGCAGTCTACCTCAAGTGGGTCTTCTTAGGTGAGACAGAAAGCAAGACCTGTCTCACTTGATAGCATGGCCTAATCGCAAAGGAAGGCTTGATTCTCAAAGGAAATGAGAAAGCAGAAAATGGGGGGATCCATTTACGGAGCCCTACTATGTGCCATCCATTCAATAAACTGGAAGGTCTGTTATTAGGCACTAGGAATACAGTGAAAAATAAGACACATACCTGCCCTCATGGCACTTAGTGTCTCACAAGTAATTGTGCCAATTACATTTTGGATGAGTGTCATAGGAAGGGTATAGAGAGTTCTAGGAGGGAATACGAGGGAGCTGAAGTAGGGAAGACATCCCTGAAGACGAATATCTACACCAAGAACTGAAGGATGAGAGGTATTAAGGAAGGTGGGGGAAAGGCCGTTTATAGCAGAGGGAACCAGAGGTGAGTTTCTGGAGAGATGGGCTGGAATGACATCACAGGGCTTTAAAAGCCATCTTACAAATATGAATTTGGTTGTCCTGGTGCAGTGGCTCATGCCTGTAATCCCAACACTTTGGAAGACCAAGGTGGGAGGACTGCTTGAGACCAGGAGTTCAAGACCCGCCTGGGCAACACAACGAGACCCCATCTCTACAAAAAAAGTTTAAGTAGACAGATGTGGTGGCACTCACCTGTAGTTCCAGCTACTCAGGAGGCTGAGGTGGGAGGATCGCTTGAACCCAGGAGTTCCAGGCTGCAATGAGCTAAAATCAACTGCACTCCAGCCTGGACAACAGAGACATCATCTTTGAAAGAAAAAAAAAGAATTTGAATTTGGAAAGCCCTGGAAAAGATGGAGGATGGATTAAAGGTAACCAGTATGGATGTAGGGATACCAGATAGAGGAAGAACGGTGGATAGTGGCAGTGGAGATAGGAACTCCAATATAGCAGAGGTACATGGGAAGAAGGTTTAGGGTATTATAGAGTACACTTGGGATTTGCAGAGTTTGTAGACTGTGTGAGACATCCTGGCAGAGAGCTTAAAGATAATAAATGTGGATCTGGAGCTCAGCTGAGAGATCTGGGCTGAAGATGTAAATTTAAGAATGATGGATCCTGGTGCGGTGGCTCAAACCTGTAATCCCAGCACTTTGGGAGGCCAAGGTGGGTGGATCATGAGGTCAGGAGTTCGAGACCAGCCTGACCAACATGGCAAAACCCCGTCTCTACTTTAAAAAATACAAAAATTAACCAGGCATGGTGGCGTGCACCTGTAATCCCAGCTACTTGGGAGGCTGAGGAAGGAGAATCGCTTGAACCCCAGAGGTGGAGGTTGCAGTGAGCTGAGATCGTGCCACTGTACTCCAGCTTGGGCAACAGAGCAAGACTCTGTCTCAAAAAAAAAAAAAAAAAAGAATCATGGACATACATATTAATTGAAATGGAAGTGGATGAGATCACGGAAGAAAAGAGAGTCTCAGACTGAGTCCTAGAAACCAAACCATTTAAGGATTAGGTAGAGGAATTTTTGAAGACAAGAGCATCTCAAACCAAAGAGAATCACCAGTCACTTGGAAAGGAAGCCTGGGTGAGGGCCTGGGTTCTAGTTCCTCAAAGTCTGGATGTCTGTGGCTGGGCTGGAGACACAGTGGCTATCAGCAGAGATAGCTACATGGCTGAGGGGTAGAAGGCAATAACCCTGACATGACACTGCACTGAAACAGCAGGCTCCAAGCTGGAGCCCACTGGCATTAATCCTGAGAGGGTACTTACTGTTAGAAAAGTTATCTCCTTTTGGGACATCTGAAGACCTAGCTTAGGATCCTGGTCCTCCACTGAAAAGCTGTGTGGTTGTGGCCAAGTCACAACTAAACTTTGGGTTCTACATCTGTGAAATGTAGAATTGTCTTAGGGGTTAGCACCATGGTGTAGTGTGAATCTAATCATAACAGTTTCTGAATGGTATCTTTCCTATGAGATTGCCTGGTCTGGGCCTGTAGGGGTACCTCAAAACTGGACAAACAAGAGGAGTCAACCCCCCTTCCCTCTCTCACTGACCAGTGCAACTTGGAACAAGGGACTATCCGGCCTTCTCCCCTTCCTGGTCATCAGGTGCTGGCCTGTGCCCACAGAACCTGTTTGCCTTCAAGGTGGAGACGGGTTTTTCTGCATTATCCCGCCCCAGTTTTTCAGCCTAGGGTGTGGCAGAACATGCACTGGACTGAGACTTTTTCTGCTAGATTAAAACACCCACCCGTGGTAAAGGGGAAGGCTGAAAAGGTGTCATAAGTGCGTTAATTCCGTCTCTGAACAGTACACACCTTTCCAAAGCCATGCTTGGCGCTCACACCCACTACATACATCTAAGTTCCTCCCTGGCCATTCCGGAAACCTCCTGGAGAGGTCAGAGCTGTTTGTCTTAAAGTCTGTTCATTTTATTCCAATAACCTTACCCCCATTTAACTTTCTCCCCACTTCAAATCATTCCCAAATTTCCTGAAAGATGTAACTGCCAAGGAGAAAAGATTAGTTTTTAGGGGGCTTGAAGAAAACAACAAAATTCATTTAGTCATTCAGTCAACCTGCTCTGGACTCTCATGAGTGGGGCACAGATTGGGAGGAAACTGGTCATGTCCCTCTGTCCCTCCCTGGGGCTGCTCTCTTGCTCTCATTTGTTCTCAGATTTAATTAGTACTCCCAGCTCCTTTTAGTCCTTCACCCACCATGAAGTTGCCTGTGAGTCTTAGGGTTTTCCTAATCCTCTAGATATATCTTACCATCCCCATCAGAAACCTGCACTCAGTCCCTCCCCTTCTCTCTCTCTTCCTCCCACCTCCTTCCCCCTTCAAACTTCTCATCCAGCCACCTCCCCCATGTAAATTAGTAAGAGGGACAAGGAGTCCGAGAGATGAGAGATGAACATTCTCACAGAACGTCACTAAGTCACCAAGCTATGAGGATGCTGTTTGGAATGAAACTATTCACATTTCTCTATCACCGTTAAGGTAGCTACTGTCTCCAGCAGCCATCAGCTAAGTGAATAGAGAAACACAAAGAATTTCACTGGAAACAACTGTAGTAGTTGGCAGGACTGTGGTTGCGGCTGGGACACAATCCCAAAGTCTGCTGTGAATGGCTAACTTTTTGTATCACACAGCCGGGGGGTCTGGGCTGCTCCATCACGCTGCTCTGCCATCTGCTTACTGCTGCTGTCGGTGCTGTCTTGGGGAATCACCTGAAACCGCAGTGGCTACAGACAACCTCTGAACCGCTGGAGTCCCCTGCAGCCGTCACAGGGCAAGGAAGGTGTGTTTCCCTTCCACCTCAGCCTCCCTTCCTGAGATTACGAGGATCCTAAACAGTGGGCTACTTTTGGAGGTGTGTTGCCCCTTGAGCTAGGCATGCTGTCCCCATGACCTAGGGTCTCAGTAGTGGTCAGGACTCTATTGGCTATAAATGATGAAGTCCTTGTGTCCAGAGTGAGGCGGCCGGGACAGTGCAGCTCTACCTCCATCTCACTACTGAGAGACAAGGGCTGTCATGCTCTAGGAGAGCAGCATTCCTCCTGAGTAACAGTCAGAAAGGGGTGATCTGACACTCAGCTCTCTTTGTCAGTAAGTGGAGACGGGGAAAGGATCTAACTGCCTAGCCCTAGCCGCTGGTGGAGTCACTTCACCGGAGTCCCATAGCGTCTCCCAAGAGTCAGGGCTGCTGAGGCCAGTGCCTCCTTTGCTGCATTCTTTGCTGTGGTGTCTCCTGGTCCCCACCCCAACCCCTCATATGTCGATTCCCTGGAAAGGGAAGCAGCTGCCTGTGAATCCAGTATGCTGGAGGTCACTCCCAAAGTTTTTCCAGTAACAATTTGTAAGGTCAAAACAATAGGGGGCTACTTGATACCACCAAGAATTTGTCAGGCAAACACTGAAAGAGAGAGAGAGAGAGAGAGATCTTCCTATTTAGTTACCTAGAAATGCTAGCCATTCTAAAATTTTTACTTAAAAAGATAAAAAATGAACTGGTTATTTGGCAGTGGGGGCCATCCCAGAGAGCACTTCCTTCCTAGAGGCACTGAGTCCCTTTCCTCCTCCTGCTTCTCCTCTTTTTTTTTTTGAGACGGAGTCTCCCTGTGTCGCCCAGGCTGGAGTGCAGTGGCCGGATCTCAGCTCATTGCAAGCTCCGCCTCCCGGGTTTTTACGCCATTCTCCTGCCTCAGCCTCCCGAGTAGCTGGGACTACAGGCGCCCACCACCTCGCCCGGCTAGTTTTTTGTATTTTTTAGTAGAGACAGGGTTTCACCGTGTTAGCCAGGATGGTCTCGAACTCCTGACGTCGTGATCCGCCCGTCTCGGCCTCCCAAAGTGCTGGGATTACAGGCTTGAGCCACCGCGCCCGGCCCTGCTTCTCCTCTTATCAACTAGAGGCTGAAATTAACACCCACAGCTTCTGCTGGCTAAAAGCCTTAAAAACAACAACAAAAATCAAACAAGAGAGACTAATGCTTTAGGCAGCTACAACTCCAAGAAAAGCAGAGAAACTTTATTTATTTATTTATTTATTTATTTATTTAGCTCTGTTGCCTAGGCTGGAGTGCAGTGGTGCTACCGTGGCTCATTACAGCCTCAATCTCCCAGGCTCAACCCTCCCACCTCAGCTTCCCAAATAGCTGGGACTACAGGTGTGCACCACAACACCCGACTGATTTTTTTTTTTTTTTTTTAAATAGAGAGGAGGTTTCACTATGTTGCCCAGGCTGGTTGCAAACTACAGGGCTCAAGCAATTCACCCACTTGAGCTTCCCAAAGTGCTGGGATTACAGATGTGAGCCACCGTGCCCAGCCTAGAACTTTAAACTTCAGGTACTGAGCAAACACCAAGTCTTGGAAACATAATGCTAGCCTTAGATTACTTATTGATTTATGAACAAACCCCTAGATACAGAGAAAAATAAAAGGTATGTATAAATTATAATAAATTATATAAAATATATATGAATAAATGTACATAATTTAAACTATAATGTATATAAATAAATTATATACATATTTTAATATAAATATAATAAACAAGCTGTGTGTAGTGGCTCACGCCTGTAATCCCAACACTTTGGGAGGCTGAGGTGGGTGGATCACCTGAGGTTACGAGTTTCAGACTGGCCTGGCCAACATGATGAAACCCCATCTCTGCTAAAAATACAAAAAAATTAGCTGGGCGTGGTGGTGCACGCCTGTAATTCCAGCTACTTAGGAGGCTGAGGCAGGAGAATGGCTTGAACCTAGGAGGTGGAAGTTGCAGTGAGCCGAGATCAAGCCACTGTACTCCAGCCTGGGTGACAAAGCAAGACTCTGTCTCAAATAAATAAATAAATAAATATACATTATATATATGGCAAGTTGTGTATATGCTATATTTTCCATAACTTGATTTAATTGGAAATTCAAGATTCCTAATTTATATACTAAAAATTTATATAACAAAAAGATTAAAAACAGCACTTACTTGTTTTTGTGCCTCTACAACACAGTTTCTAACTTAACATTTGTGAAAATGCCCTAATTGTCAAAAATTCATGAACTTAATACTGGGGCTCAAGTTATACCTGGAGATCCCACTAATTTAAACACTCTGACCCTATAATCTTGAGAGGGTAACGACATATAAAAATGTTTAAATGAGTATGCCTCAATTTAAGTGTAGCCTTGCCTAAATTTCCCATGCTCACATACCCACTGCTATTAGACATATTTGCTTTGACAAAATAAATAATAAATTAGATTGGGCATGGTGGCTCATGCCTGTAATCCCAGCGCTTAGGGAGACCAAGGCAGGAATATCTCTTGAGCCCAGGAGTTCAAGATCAACCTGGGCAAAATGGCAAAATCCCATCTCAACAAAAAATACAAAAATTAACCATGTGTGATGGTGTGTGCCTACTCAGGAGGCTAAGATGGGAGGATCACCTGAGCCCAGGAGGCGGAGGTTGCAGTGAGCTGAGATAGTGCCCCTGCACTCCAGCCTGGGAGACAGAGTAAGACCCTGTTTCAATATTAATAATTATAATAAATTAAAATTAAAGTGCCTCTTTGTCATTTGCAAATTGGCTTGATAAAATGGGACCCCATGAGCCCCCATTTTATAGTTAATATGGCCCAATATAAGTTAAAGCAAGCCGTTCAAGGATTAAAACTCATTATAAAAAACCTTATTTTTAAAAAGGGTGATTATCCCCTACTACTTCTCCATTTAGCAGCCCAATTTTGCCTATGCTCAAATCTAGAAATACATATATTTTTATGTATATACATCATTTTAATATATTTATATTTTTAAATATATGTATGTTTTAATATATAAAATATAATATATATAAATATAATATAGATTTTATCTCTATTTTACATATATAAATGTTTATATATGGTAGCCTGTGATGGATCACTACAATTTAACATTGTGGTCGCATCCATTAGGGCCCCATACCTAATATTAAAATTAAACTGATTTTATTCAATCAACAACTAATAAATACTTTACTCTTACAGATGTGGCCAACCAGTTATGTTCTATGCCTATTTCCACAGCCCTTCAGGCAGTTTGCCTCTGCCTCTGAAGGCATACAATACACTTTTCTGGGCAACTCAAAGGGGGCCTCTACGTGAGGTCCATCATCACACACTGTCTTCACAGACAAGATGCACCTTCTCCAGGAGCACAGGTACAATACTGCACTGAGAACATCCTCCTCCAAGGAGATTCATTTGACCCACACTCTAAGGACATTTGAGTTTAAAGAGGAAGCAGGCAGTCACCGGTGGCTAAGGAAGCCTGTAGCTGCCCTCCCCCTCTTCACCCTACCCCTAAGGAGGAGGGGTGATATCATGGATTGGTCAGATTCAAGAGGACTGAATGAAGCCACAGGCCTGGGGTGGAACCTCAGTGTGTGAAATATAGGGGTTAAAGGCTAGTCTCAGGCTGGGGATGGCTCCTGTCTATTTCTTCTCTCTCCAACACTACAGGTAAGATGGGGGCCTGGGCTTCTTCCTATTGGGAAGGAGGTGCATTTTTCCTTCTTTGCATTCCCCTCTCATCAGAGTGCCAAGCAAGAAACGGGGGAGGCCAAGCGGAGAGGAATGAGGACAGAATTGCCCCTACTGCACAGGTCCAGTGCAGACCCCAGGGCTCAGGGCTTCATGCTGAGGGTTGGGGCCAAGGCCCTAATAACTAATAAAACGTTTCTTTGCCTTTCTTGCTATACAAATATTCTGCTATACTAATATTCCTCCAGGAATGCCCTGGGATAGTAGGGGGTGGGTGGGTGGCCCAGGAATCTATGTTCCAGCCATCCATCTCTCAGCATCAAACCAGAGGAGGAAATGACCAAAGTAGTTCCTGGGAAAACAAGGGGCGCAATTCCTGGCTTGGCGAGATGCCTCACGCCTATAATCCCAGCACTTTGAGAGGCCATGGCGAGTGGATCACCTTAGGTCAGGAGTTTGAGACCTGTCTGGCCAACATGGTAAAACCCCATCTCTACTAAAAATATAAAAATTAGCTGGGCATGGTGGTGGACACCTGTAATGCCAGCTACTTGGGAGGCTGAGGCAGGAGAATCACTTGAACCCGGAAGCCTGAGGTTGCAGTGAGCCAAGAAAAAGAAAAAGAAGGGGGAATTCTAGGCAGAGTGAATAGTATTGCAAAGGCAGGATGTGTTAATATGTGTGGAGCAATAAACAGAGTGAGAACTGCCTGCAGTTAGAAGATCACAGAGGAATTTTATAAAGTTGATAAAGAGGAACTTTATACCACACTGTGTGAGAAGGCTAGACTTCATCCATAAAAAGATGATCTCCTGTGTTAGCCAACTGCTAATGTTATTCCGGTGCTTACTACATGCCAGGCTCTGAATGCCTTACATGAATTAACTCATAATTCTGAGACACTGAGATAAAGGAGTTGTCCAAAGTCTCACCAACAAGCAACCTGAGGTTCAAAGGGGTGGAGTAAGTGGCAGATCTGTCCTCTTTACCAAATTGGCTACTCGACAGCTGTGACATCAACAAGGAGACAGGTTCTGTTGACCTGGACTTACCATGAGGTGACCTGGAGGAGGTGGTATTTGAGCTGAGTCCTGAGAGACAAGGGATCAGGGCCAGCAGAGGCTGGGAAAGTTTAAGGTGCATGGGCTCCAGGATGCCTGAAGACTGCTTTGAGAAACGAAGGGATCCAGCAAAAAGAATCATAGAGATAAATGTCCAACACTTCACAGCAAGTCAAAGCCCTCGGGCTACACAGTGCAGCATCCAAGAACAGAGCTGAGTGAGCCAGCACCGCCCTCGGGAACAGCGCCTGGCCCAACACCTTTTCCTTTACATCAGAAGTTGGCTGTGATCCAAGATCTTCTATCCGTTTTATCAGAGTAAATGCAAATTTCTTTGAAACAAGATTTATTGTTACATTAAGAAGGAGATTATTTTTCTTTCCAGAAATGATGAGGGATGCTTAATTTTTTTAACTAGCATTTGTGTAGCACTTTAACATAAACAGAATTCTTTCCTTATTTCATTGAAAAATGAATGTTAACTTTCTCAGTTTTTCAAATGAGGACATTGAAACCTAGGAGATTAACTCAGGAAAGAAACTGGGGCTCAAAGCCAGTTATTCAGACTCCAAATTGTTTTCATTCATTTTTTTATTCTTTCATTCATTGAAAAAAAAAATACTGCATTCCCCAAATGTGCCAGGCACAGGACTATGCAGTGAGTAGATAGCTGAAGGTAAAAAAGACATAGCTTATCTTACAGACCCTCTTCTCACAGTGCCTCTAACACAGAAGCAGGAAGAAATAAAGAGCAATATACTATATAATACTCTGGTATTTCTAATCAGCACTCGGTGATTACATCCACACCTTTGCAAGGTTCTCACACTTGCATTTGTAGTTAATTGCTCCATTGTTTCGCTGAATGCCTGCTTTGTGCCCACTCTGGGCTCGATATTGTGTACAGACTGTAATATACAAGCAGTAGGGTTCAATCCGATAACACCTATGTGCAAACTACCTGGAAGTATTTATTGAGCACATACTCTTGGAAAAGCAGTCTTTGAGCAAATATTTATCAGTACCTTGATAATCCTAACAAATAATATTTACTGAATACTATGTGCCAAGGACCATAGTAAATTCTTTACACACATTATCATTTGGTCTTCACAGTAACTCTTCAGAGGCAAGTATTTGAGAGCTTAAGTCCCAACATGCTCAAAATCATGACACTAGAAAGCAGTGGCAGTGGAATTTGAATCCAGGCAGCCAGCATTTCCTACTACTCGGCTGTCCTAACCTCCTACCCTATGCAGGGCGCTGGTGATACAACAGTGAACACCGCTGTGATCCCTACCCTTCAAATGCTTACAGCCTAGGAGGGAAGATAACCTTTAAACAAATCATATGCTAAGAATGTCTAACAGGGTACCTGGTCTCCTCTGAGCTTCATTCAAGCTTCCCCAAGAATATGCCTTGTCAAGCAGACCCAGAGGCTGAGTTCTTAAGCAGACGGAGGGAGGGAGAAGTCAATCTATGAAGGGGAACAGCACAAGGAAAAGCTCCGAGGTAGGAAGAGGTCTGGCAGTCTGAGGGTCTCACTGGGCTGAGGGAAAGGCCAGGTGGATCACAGGGAAGCTAAGGAAAAGAGCATGAGGAGTGGCACATAAATCTACATAATTCAAAGGGAGGGGAGAGGTCAGCCGAGAACAAGACAGCGTGTAGAGGCGCCAGGCAGGACGCTACTTCATGTGAGGCGGGGATGTTAAGTTTGGATCAGCCTGTTGATAGAGAGAATGGAAGCATGTTGATGAAAATTGCAGAAGAGAGAATCGTCAGGGCTTGGGTGGGGAAATGAGCGGAAGGAGGGAGTCAAGCAAGGTTTTTGGTTTGAACAACCCAGTGGATGGCAGCACTCCGGGACAGCTCGGGGGAGGAAGATGAGAGTTCAAGTAGCATCCAAGGTGGCTGTGGACAGCCATATGGAGCTGTTAAGTCAGGGCGCTGGATGGATGTGTGGCTCTGAAGCTCGGAGGTCCTAACAGTGAAGGAGATCATCTTGGACAAAGGTGAAATGAGTGTCTAAGACAGAGCCCTAGAGGCCTTCCACTATTAAAGGTTATTATTAGAGAGGTCAGGTGCGGTGGCTCACACCTGTAATCCCAGCACTTTGGGAAGCCAAGGCAGGAGGATCACTTGAGTCCAAGAGTTT
The DNA here is from genome assembly GCF_024542745.1 of Macaca thibetana thibetana. Lineage (NCBI taxonomy): Eukaryota > Metazoa > Chordata > Mammalia > Primates > Cercopithecidae > Macaca > Macaca thibetana. The sequence goes on from NC_065591.1 coordinate 68,687,302, forward strand.
GAGAGCAGCCTGGACAACATGGCAAGACTCTGTTTCTACAACAAATAGAAAAAATTAGCCAAGCACTGTGACACAGGCCTGTGGTCCCAGCAATTTGGGAGGCTGAGGTGGGAGGATCACCTGAGCCTGGGAAATGCAGGCTGCAGTGAGCCACGATCACACCACTGCATTCCAGCCTGGGTTACCCAGTGAGACCGTGACTCAAAAAAAAAAAAAAAAAAAAGAAGAAGAAGAAGAAAGGAAGAAATAGGAAGAAGAAGTGGAGGTGGAGGAGGAGGAGGAGGAAGGAGGAGGGAGGAGGGAGGAGGAGGAGGAAAGGAGGAGGGGAGGAGGGGGAGGAGGGGAAGGAAGGGGAGAAGGGGGAGGAGGTTGTTATTAGAGAGGGGGAGCTAAGCAAAGGGAACTGAGAAACATGGTCAAAAAGAAAGGAGGAAAGTCAGGAGAGTGTGGCGATGTTTTAAGGAGAGAGTGGGAGCAAGGCACAGTGGCTCATGCCTGTAATCCCAGCACTTTGGGGGGCTGAGGTGGGAGGATCACTTGAACCCACGAGTTCAAGACCAGACGGAGCAATATAGTGGGAACCTGTCTACACACACACACACACACACACACACACACACACATTACCCAGGTGTAGTGGCGTGCTCTCGTAGAGCGCCTCAACTACTCCAAAAGCTGAAGTGGGAGGACTGCTTAAGCCTAGGTGGTCAAGGTTGCAGTGAGTCATGATGGTGTCACTGCACTCCAGCCTGAGTGACACAGTAAGACCCTGTCTCAAATAAATAAATAAATAAATAGCCAATGGTATGAGATGCAGAACCTGAAGTGACTGAATTTTTAGCAGGGCACAGTTAAATACGAGAAAGATTGTTCTGACCTGGGATTCATCCTGGGGGTCTTCATGAAGGCCAGACCTGAGGTGCACCTAGGCAGGCTACATACAGGAGAGGGCCTGAGAGTGAATGTTTGGGAACAGCAAATAATACCAGCAGGTAGAATGAGGAGGCAGAGCTAGAGGATGCTGTGGAGGTCATCTCACCCGTGAGGTCATATCACCTGTGTCACCCAGTCACTGGCCACTTCATGCTCATTTCATGCTCACAACAGCCCTGCAGTAGGAATTCACTAACCCTGTGTCACAGATGAGAACACTCAGACCCAGCCATCGGAATTGACTGTTCAGACGGTGCAGATGGAAGTGGGGAAGGCAGAATTTGGCTTTGGGTCTGAGTCCAGTGCTATCACCTTATCCTTCCTTGACTCGGGTGGCAACGAAGGGAAGAGATTAGAGAGGATACGGGCTGGACAGAGGTGGAGAAGAGGCAATAAGTGAGAGGGAGGTAGGGTGCAGAATCAACAAGATGCAGAGAGCAGGTAGCAGCTGAGACGGACAAGGCAGAAGGCTGGGGTTTCTGGCTGGAGTAGTCAGGTGAACGGAGGTGGGAATAGCAGGGTATGGGTTCAGGGGAAGAATGGAGACTCAGAGGATGAGTCCACTGGGCCTACGTGACGGGTTGTGGGGCGGTGTTGTCAGGAGGCAAAGAGAGACATAGATCTGAAGGTCACAGGAACGGTCCAGAGTGTGGGAGACCAGAGACCATCAGTGTAACCTTGGATTTTGGTTCCTTTTTACCACTTAACAGCAGAGTTGAGAAGGGGCTGGAGCTGGGTTCTGGGAGAGAAGTGACGGGGCACAGGTGGCGTCCCGCCGGTGTCAGAGACGACTTCCGGCTCACCTCTGACTCGGTTTCCCCCACAGATGGCTTTTCCCTGCCGCAGGTCCCTGACCCCCAAGACTCTGGCCTGCCTCCTGGTGGGCGTGAGTTTCTTGGCACTGCAGCAGTGGTTCCTCCAGGCTCCAAGGTCCCCGCGGGAGGAGAGGTCCCTGCTGGAGGAGAGGTCCCAGCAGGAGGAGACGCCAGAGGGTCCCACCGACGCTCCCTTGGCGCTCACCCCCGGGCCCCCGTGCGTGGCCAATGCCTCGGCGAACGCCACGGCCAACTTCGAGCAGCTGCCCGCGCGCATCCAGAACTTCCTGCGGTACCGCCACTGTCGCCACTTCCCGCTGCTTTGGGACGCACCGGCCAAGTGCGCCAGCCGCCGCGGTGTCTTTCTGCTACTGGCCGTGAAGTCGGCGCCTGCGCACTACGAGCGACGCGAGCTCATCCGGCGCACTTGGGGGCAGGAGCGCAGCTACGGCGAGTGGCCAGTGCGCCGCCTCTTCCTACTGGGCACCCCCGGTCCCGAGGACGAGGCGCGCGCCGAGCGGCTGGCGGAGCTGGTGGCGCTGGAGGCGCGCGAGCACGGCGACGTGCTGCAGTGGTCCTTCGCGGACACCTTCCTCAACCTCACGCTCAAGCACCTGCACCTGCTCGACTGGCTGGCTGCGCGCTGTCCGCACGCGCGCTTCCTGCTCAGTGGCGACGACGACGTGTTCGTGCACACCGCCAACGTAGTCCGCTTCCTGCAGGCGCAGCCACCGGGCCGCCACCTGTTCACCGGCCAGCTCATGGAGGGCTCCGTGCCCATCCGCGACAGCTGGAGCAAGTACTTCGTGCCCCCGCAGCTCTTCCCCGGGTCCGCTTACCCGGTATACTGCAGCGGCGGCGGCTTCCTCCTGTCCAGCCTCACGGCCCGGGCCCTGCGCGCGGCCGCCCTCCACACCCCGCTCTTGCCCATCGACGACGCCTACATGGGCATGTGTCTGGAGCGCGCCGGCCTGGCGCCCAGCGGCCACGAGGGCATCCGGCCCTACGGCGTGCAGCTGCCTGGCGCGCAGCAGTCCTCCTTCGACCCCTGCATGTACCGCGAGCTGCTGCTGGTACACCGCTTCGCGCCCTATGAGATGCTGCTCATGTGGAAGGCGCTGCACAGCCCCACGCTCAGCTGTGACCGGGGACACCGGGTCTCCTGAGGCCGGGTGGACGGCTTCAGCCCCGGGCCTCCACCCATGACGGTGTCCATGCTGAGAAGGCAGCTTTCCCGCCCTGGGTACCGTACGTCCTGCCCAGCTCTGTGCACCTGAACCCCAGCTGCGCACTGAAATCAGCTGGGGTGGGGGGTGTGGAAAATACCTACATCCTGGCTCCATCTCCCGAAGTTTCTATTTGATTAGTCTGGGGTGGCCCCAGACATGTTAAGGATTTTTAAAGTTCCTCCGGTGATGTGAATGTGCGGCTAGGCCTGAGGACCGCTCGGCTAGACTGTTCATCCTCGAAAACCCAGCTCCACTGCCCTCTCTTCAAGCCTTCCCAGGCACCTCGTTCCCACACTCGGGTCCTCGTGAGCAGTGAAGCAAGGGAGACCTGGGAGCGTGGGAGCCAGGATCAGCGTCCCCTGCCTTGTGCCTACAAATGTCAGTTGCCATTTCCACTGTTTCCCTTACAAGTGAGTGGAGCTGGGCTGACAGTGGTCAGGAGGATCCCGCTTCCCCCTCCCGCCAGAAGTCAGCCAACATGCAACTGAGGCGCATGTGGCGGCCTTCCTCCCACTACTGCCCCAGTACACCGTGAGGTAGAAATCCTCACCGTGCAAAGTGGAAACCAGAGGCCTGGTCAGACAGTGACTAATCCAGGGCCATGGCGTTCCCAGACAGCACACCATTGTGGTCCCCTCCAGGAACTCACCCCAACCAAAGCTAATGGCCTGGTTGGGTACTGCCCGCCAATACTCACCCCCATGGGTCAGAGACAGGCTCCTTGCCAGGGTCTGGAACTTAGGGTCAGTGGGCCTTGGACAACCCAGCAGGGAGTTCCACGGAGTCCGAAGTGGAGAAACGCTGATGGGACCATGGAGACCATTGTTGGGGAATCCGTGGAGGCAGGTGTGTAGAATTGTGTTGGGGAGGTGGGGGATGTAAGACTGAGGTGGACAGTGGTTAAGAGTGTGGGGCCAGGTGAGAAGGCTCACGCCTGTAATCCTAGCACTTTGGGAGGCCAAGGCGGGCAGATCATGAGGTCAAGGGTTCGAGAGCAGCCTGGCCAATATGGTGAAACCCCGTCTCTACTAAGAATACAAAAATTAGCTGGCCGTAGTGGCTCATGCCTGTAATCTCAGCTATTTGGGAGGCTGAGCCAGGAGAATCGCTTGAACCTGGGAGGCAGAGGTTGCAGTGAGCCAAGATCGTGCCACTGCACTCCAGCCTGGGCGACAGAGCAAGACTCCATCTCAAAAAGAGAGAGAGTTTGCAGGGGTGAGTGGGAACTTGGTGCCTGGGACTCTGAGAACCAGGCTGTGGTCCTGACCTCCAGCAGCTGCCAGTCATCTTGGCAACATAGAAAATCAAGGAACGGCCTATGGGCAGGCAGAAGTGTGTCAGCAATGTCCCAACTATGTAAGATGGACACAAGAGACTCACCTTGGGAGGAAAGAGCCTGGGCAGAAAGTCAGGAGACTGGCCAAAGGTCCTTCCCTGCCTTCAAGACAAAGACCAGACTCCTCAGTCCTGCATTTCAGGCTCCTGCCACCCAGGTGCTACTCACTGTCCCCTCCCTCCCACTGTTGGCCTCCATCCAGCTGTCAGTGCCTGCGCTTTGTCCAGCTCTCTCCTGCTTCTGCATTTTGCACAAGCTCTGAACTGGTTACCGAAATGTCCTCCAATCACCACCATCCTGATGTCTCTTGCACCAGTTAGGATGCCCATAGGGGAAGCTGCCAGCTGCCCACCTGAGTCGGCTGCCCCCTTCCTCCTGGGCACTCACCTAGACTCCATTTCCCAGCACCCTGTCCCCTGCAGTTAGATGTGGCCCTGTGACTAGGCCCTCATGGATGGGGGGGAATGGATGAGGAGGATCACTGTGGCACCTGGGCCTGACTATGCGCTCTTCCTCCTTCCCATTTGCTGGAACATGGCTGGGCCTGGGACCCAGCTCTGACTTTGCAAGTGAGGACAACACTCCAGGCCCAAGTGGAAGTTTCTCAACTACTGACATTTGGGGCAGGACAGTTCTTTGTTGTGGGGGGCAGTCCCGTGCATTGTGAAACATTCAGCAGCATCCGTGTCCTCCACTCACTAGATACCAGTGTCACACCCCGAGTCATGACACCCAAAGTATCTTCAGATGTTGCCAAACGTACCCTGGTGGGCAAATTCACCCTAGTAGAGAACCACTGGCCTAGAGGAAGGCAGAGAAACAAGAGGATTCCTGAGTTCCTGAGAGCAGCCCGGGGACCAACCTGGAATACTCAGCTAAGACTACTGAGGAAGACAAAATAAATTTTTATGCTTTAAAAAAAAATTATGGACATGACAATATAGACAAAAACGTTTATGATTTTTGAGCCTCTGAGATTTGTCTACTCTGCTACAGCAGCCTTGCCCTGCTAGTATTTTAGTCTGTTCAGGCTGCTGTAACAAAAATACCATAAACTGAGTGTCTTACAAGCAACATCTCTGGAAGTTCTGGAGGCTGGGAAGTCTAAGGTCAAGGTCCCGGCAGGTTTGGTGTCTGGCAAGGGCCCATCCCTCACTGCCTTCTTGCTGTGTCCCTGCATGGTGGAAGGGGCAAGCGAGCTCCCACGGCCTCTTTTACAGTGGCCCAGATTCACCCCGTCACCTTCAGGGCTAGGATTTCAACGTAAGAATTCCAGGGAAACAGCCCTGCGCGGTGGCTCAAGCCTGTAATCCCAGCACTTTTGGGAGGCCAAGACGGGCGGATCACGAGGTCAGGAGATCGAGACCATCCTGGCTAACACAGTGAAACCCCGTCTCTACTAAAAAATACAAAAAATTAGCCGGGCGAGGTGGTGGGCGCCTGTAGTCCCAGTTACTCAGAAGGCTGGGGCAGGAGAATGGCGTGAACCCGAGAGGCGGAGCTTGCAGTGAGCTGAGATCCGGCCACTGCACTCCAGCCTGGGCGACAGAGTGAGACTCCGTCTCAAAGAAAAAAAAAAAAGAATTCCGGGGAAACATAAACATTCCATTCCGACCATAGCACTTAAGTCACCTGCTGTGTCCTGTTTCATCCCTTGTTTCTCACCAAGTAGACTGGCTACTCCCACAGGGAGAGGCCATGTCTGATTTACATCAGTGCTGTCACAGATTCACGCAGAGGGAACCCGTGGCAAGTCCAATCACTCGCACTCCGGAAACTTGAGCATGTCGTCTCACCTCTCTGAGCCGCTCTTTCTGCTGTGATTTGGCTCTGTTTCCCCACCCAGGTCTCATCTTGAATTGTAATTCCCACATGTCAGGGGACGGACACGTAGGATTGGACAGGCAGGAGGTGACTGGATCATGGGGCCGGTTTCCCCCACGTTCTTGTCGTGATAGTGAGTTCTCACGAGAGGTGATGGTTTTAAAGCGCGGCACTTCCTTGTTCTCGCACACACTCCCTCCTGCTGCCTGTGAAGGTGCCTGCTTTCCCTTTGCCTTCTGTCATGCTTGTTTCCTGAGGCTTCCTGGCCATGCTTCCTGTTAAACCTGAAGAACTGTGAATCAAATAAACCTCTTTCCTTTATAATTACCCAGTCTCAGGTAGTATTCTTTATAGGAGTGTGAAAATGGACTAATACACTTTCCATGGTGATGTTCCATGCCAGGGCCATGTAAATCCTCTGTAAACCACATAGGAGGGCACTGTCATTCTGCAGGCTTACTGGCAGCTCTGAGAGGTTGAAGGAAACAGGAGGAGGTGGCACTCCATGACCTTTCTGCAGCCCTTGCCGTGGACCTTCAGTAGCCACAGCCACTTGTCCCTTGCTGGTCTATTTTCTGAGCAGGCCATAATGAATACTCCTAAATGCTTTAGGGGTGAGTGGATGAGTGGATGAGTGCCATCTGTCCCAGTGGTGTGGACTGTGTCTGTTAGGATAGTAGTCCCCAACCTTTTTGGCACCAAGGACTGGTTTTGTGGAAGACAGTATTTCCACAGACCAATGTGGGGGATGGTTTGGGGAAGATTCAAGTGCATTACATTTACTGTGCACTTTATTTCTATTATTACTACACGGTAATATATAATGAAATAATTATACAACTCACCATAATGTAAAATCAGTGGAAACCCTGAGCTTGTTTTTCTGCAACTAGACAGTCCCATGGAGGGGGATGGGAGACAGTGATAGATTATCAGGCAGTAGATTCTCATAAGGAGCGCACAACCTAGATCCCTCGCATGCGCAGTTCACAATAGGGTTCATGCTACTATGAGAATCTAATGCTGTGGTTGATCTGACAGGAGGCGGAGCTGAGGTGGGAGTGCACGCGATGGGGAGCAGCTATAAATACAAATGAAGCTTTGCTCACCTGCCTCTGTACAGCCCGGTTCCTAACAGGCCACAATCAATACCAGTCATTGGCCCCGGGGATTGGGGACCCCTGTGTTAGGATACTGTGCTAGTTCCCTATTGCTGCTGTAACAAATCCCACAAGCTTGGCTTAAAAGCACACCCATCTGTTACCCTACAGTTCTACCAGCCAACTGCACTCCTTACTGGAGGTGCGAGGAAAGGATCCATTTCTTTGCCTTTTCCAGCTTGCAGAGATCCCCTTCCTCCATCTTCAAAACCGATCATGTGGCACCTCTCCGTGCCTTGCTTCCACAGCCACATCACTCTCTGACTCTCCTGCCTTCTCCTTCCACTTCCAAGGACCCTGTAACTACACTGGGCCTACCTAGATAACCTGGGATTCTCTTCCTATCTTAAAGTCAGCTGATGAGCAACCTTCATTCTACCTCCAACCTTACTTCCCTTTGCCATGTAACATGGTGAAACAGTCACAGGTTCTAGGTATTCAGTAGGGTATGGGCAACTTTTTGGGGGGCCGTTATTATGCCCCCCACAGTACCCAATCAATATTTGTGGAATAAATCAACAATAATGAAATAATGCACAAAAATGAATCAATAAACAAGGGTGCTTCTTCCACACAGACCTCCGTGATGCGAGCTCTCATTCTGGACTACTGAGTGTCATTAATTCTGAATTCCCTGCCCCTAGTTGCCATTTGTCAAGGGCTTACAAGAGACAGGAAAACAGGAATGCTGAGGCCGGAATGCGGACGGGTTCTCTGGAAGGTCCGAATTGTGCTTTGACACAAGATCACACACAAAATTTCCCTGACAGACAGGCAGATTATCCCCATTGTGCTCCTAGAGATGAAGATTCAGAACCTTGCCGGCCCCGAGACTCGGGAAGCCGCCGTTACGGGTCGGCTGGGTGACTCTGAGTCCCGGCCACCCCGTCTCTGAAGCTGGGTTGCACGCATGTCCAGGCCCACGGAAGGCTGTAGTGCCCGCTCAGCACCGGCATCACCTGGCGCCACCTGGCGCATCGCTCACCACGGCCCTGGACCGGCGCTCCCCGCGCCTTTCATTCGGCTCATGCGACCCGCGGCCGCCAGGGGGCGCGCCCCGCACCTCGCATCCCGCACACACGCGGACTCAGCGGAGCAACCCCGGAGCGCGATCTCCCAACGCCCCTTGTGAGGCCAGCATGACTTTGACACTCAAACCCTTCAAGGACCCCACAGGGAAGATGATGTGCCTGTCTCAGGAACCTAGATGGAAACAAAAATCCTACACAAAATGCTAGCAGACAAAATGCGGTGACATGTAAAAAGGAGAATCTATCAGGACGGAAGTGCGTTTATCCCAGAAATTTCAGAGGGGCTTAGCATTAGAAAAACAGCAAAACTACATAAATAAGACAGGAAGATCCGTCAATGACGTACATTACATCAAGAGAAATATGAGCATTTCAGAGGCAGTGGGAAAGACGTTTATTAAAATTCAACATCCATTAGTGATTTTAAAGAAAATCTTAGAAAGCGGTGACAGCATTTGACAGCATTTTGCTTAAAGTTAGGAGCAAGATGAGATATGCCCATCATCATTACTTCTGTTCAGAATTGTCCAAAACTTGAGAGCACACCAAGACAAGAAAAGATACAGAAATCTAATAATTGGAAATAGAGGAAGAATTTTTTCAAAATCTCAGAAGTTTAGAACCCTATCAGATCCAACTTCCCTTTCTGTAACAAATCAATGCCACTCTCTCCATCCTGAAATGAAATGCTTAGGTAATATAACACCTCCACACATATATTTTCAAAAAGCCAATATAGTGCTTTTGTTTTGTTTTGTTTTGTTTTTTTGAGACAAAGTCTCGCTTTGTCGCCCAGGCTGGAGTGCAGTGGCGCGATCTCAGCTCACTTTGCAAGCTCCGCCTCCCGGGTTCACGCCATTCTCCTACCTCAGCCTCCTGAGTAGCTGGGACTACAGGCGCCCGCCACCACGCCCGGCTTTTTTTTTTTTTTTTTTTTTTTTTTTTTGTAGTTTCAGTAGAGACGGGGTTTCACCGTGTTAGCCAGGATGGTCTCGATCTCCTGACCTCTTGATCCACCCGCCTCAGCCTCCCAAAGTGCTGGGATTACAGGCGTGAGCCACCGCACCCGACAATATAGTGCTTTTATTGTAAGTTATGTAAATATGAGGTAAATAAAAGAAAAATATCTTAAAATAAAATGTTCATTTTGATGTGTAAATTCTTGGGCCTAACAACACAATAAACACAGGCCTAATAAAACTCCCCTGCAAATGTCCAAATCTCTCCCTAGGGGGCAGTACACCTCTTCAAGAACTATTAGTCTACACAGAAAAACCACGGGAAAAAACCACACACGCGCACAAACCCTCCATATAATTAATTAGATTACTAAGAAAAGGTAGCAACTTCTCCAGATAAAAAATCAATATACAAAAATCTAGGCCGAGGCGGGTGGATCTCTTGAGCCCAGGAGTTTGCAACCAGCCTGGGCAACATGGTGAAACCCCATCCCTACAAAGAATACAAAGATTAGCTGGGAGTGGTGGTGGCACCTGTAATCCCAGCTACTCAGGAGACGGAGGTGGGAGGATCGCTTGAGTCTGGGAGGTCGAGGCTGCAGTGAGCCCTGATCGTGCCACTGCACTCCAGCCTGGGTGACAGAGTGAGACCCTGTCTAAAAAACGAAAAAACAACCAAAAAAACTATTTATTTCCTGTATAGTAGCAACAAGCTGTCAGGACATGTCTTTTTTTTTTTTTTTTTTTTTTTTTTTTTAGAGTGAAAACAAGTTTACTAGAGAAGTAAAGATACAAAAGAATGGCTACTACATAGGCAGAGCAGCAACACAGGCTACTTGACTGAGTATACATACATGCTAAACAGGGGGTGGATTATTCATGAGGTTTTGGAAAAGGGAGGACAATTTCCAGAAATGAAGGTCCCTCCTCTTTTAAAACTATATAGGGTAACTTCTGGACGCCATGGCATTTGTAAACTGTCATCGTGCTGGTGAGTGTCTTTTACCATGCTAATGCATTATAATGAGCATGTAATGAGCAGTGAGGACCACCAGAGGTCACTTTCATCGCCATCTTGGTTTTGGTGGATTTCAGTCAACTTCTTTTTTTTCTTTCTTTTTTTTTTTTATTATACTAGGAAATATGTGCACAAAGTGCAGGTTTGTTACATAGGTATACATGTGCCATGTTGGTTTGCTGCACCCATCAACTTGTCATTTACATTAGGTATTTCTCCTAATGCTATCCCTCGCCCAACCCCCCACCCGCTGACAGGCCCCGGTGTGTGTTGTTCCCCACCCTGTGTCCATGTGTTCTCATTGTTCAACTCCCACCTATGAGTGAGAACATGTGGTGTTTGGTTTTCTGTCCTTGTGATAGTTTGCTTAGAATGATGGTTTCCAGCTTCATCCATGTCCCTGGACATGAACTCATCCTTTTTTATGGCTGCATAGTATTCCATGGTGTATACATGCCAGGAAAAGTCATATTTTAAAGTGTCAGTAGAAACAAAATTATACTCAGGGCTACATCTAAAAGAAGATATGTAAGAAAATAATTAAAAATTACGTTAAGATATATGTATATTTCTTTTATATATATATTACGTATCTTTATGTCTTATAGCTATAAGATATAGCTATAAGAGATAGCTATAAGAGATATTTTGGCCGGGCACGGTGGCTCATACCTGTAAACCCTGCACTTTGGGAGGCTGAGACGGGTAAATCACGAGGTCAGGAGATTGAGACCATCCTGGCTAACATGGTGAAACCCTGTCTCTACTAAAAAAAAATAGCCAGGCGTGGTGGCATGTGCTTGTAGTCCCAGCTACTCAGGAGGCTGAGGCAGGAGAATCGCTTATACCCAGGAGGCGGAGGTTGCAGTGAGACGAGATCACGCCACTGTACTCAAGCCTGGGTGACGGAGTGAGACTCCATCTCAAAAAAAAAAAAAGATATCTGTAAGATATAGAGCTATATAAGATTTCTATATATAAATATATTAATTATTAGCAATTTATTAGTCTATATATTTTTGGGAGACAGAGTCTCGCTCTTGTCACCCAGGCTGGAGTGCAGAGGGACAATCTCAGATCACTGCAACCTCCGCCTCCTGGCTTCAAACAATTCTCCTGCCTCAGCCTCCCGAGTAGCTGGGATTACAGGTACCCACCATCACGCCTGGCTACTTTTTGTATTTTTAATAGAGACAGGGTTTCACCATGTTGGCCAGGCTTGTCTCGAACTCCTAACCTCAGGTGATCTGCCTGCCTTGGCCTCCCAAAGTGCTGAGATTATAGGCATGAGCCACCATGCCCAGCCTATATCTTATATATCTTAACATAATATCTCGTGTGTCTTATATGTCAAGCTACATATATCTTAACATAATTTTTAATATATATGTTAAATATATGTTAAAATTATTTTATATATATATATATTTTGGAGACAGGATCTTGCCCTGTCTCCCAGGCTGGAGTGCAGTGGTGCAATAGATCACAGCTCACTGATCACTAATGGCTCACTAACCCTGTATTGCTCAAGCTGGTCTCAAACTCCTGGGCTCAAGCAATCCTCCCACTTCAGTCTCCCAACATCCTGGGATGACAGGCATGAGCCACCACATCTGGCTGTATTAAGATTTTTTTTTTTTTTTTGAGACGGAGTCTTGCTCTGTCGCCCAGGCTGGAGTGCTGTGGCGCAATCTAGGCTCACTGCAAGCTCTGGTTCCCGGGTTCACACCATTCTCTTCTCCCAGCCTCCCAAGAAGCTGGGACTACAGGCGCCCGCCACCACACCCAGCTAATTTTTTGTATTTTTTAGTAGAGACGGGGTTTCACCATGTTAGCCAGGATGGTCTCGATCTCCTGACCTCGTGATCCACACGCCTCGGCCTCCCAAAGTGCTGGGATTACAGGCATGAGCCACCGTGCCCAGCCTAAGATTTTTTTTAAATACACAAAGTAATGTAGAGAGACATCATGTTATAAAGTACCTCTAAGCCCCTCACCGCAACCAGAAAACAGGATTATTGTCTCACGCGTGTCCGTATGAAGAGATCACCAAACAGGCTTTGTGTGAGCAACATGGCTGTTTATTTCACCTGGGTGCAGGCGGGCTGAGTCCAAAAAGAGAGTCAGCAAAGGGTGGTGGATTATCATAGTTCTTATAAGTTTTAGGATAGGCTGTGAAGTTAAGAGCAATGTTTTAGGGGCAGGGGGTAAAGTTCACCAAGTACATTCGCAAGGGCCGGGAGAATTACAAGGAAACTTCTTAAGGGTGAGGGATATTAGAACCTTCTTAAGGGTGGGGGAGATGATAAGGAACCTTCTTAATGGTGGGGGAGATTACTAAGTACATCAATCAGTTAGGGTGGGGCAGAAACAAATCACAATGGTGGAATGCCATCAGTTAAGCTATTTTCACTTCTGTGGCTCTCCAGTTGCTTCAGACCATCTGGATGTATACACGCAGGTTACTGGCGATATGATGGCTTAGCTTGGGCTCAGAGGCCTGACAATTATCATCCCTACTTGAAAAATGTGGAGGCCGAGGCCTGGGTAGAGAAGAGACCCACCCAAAATCAGTGGAGCCTGCTGGGCATGGAGGACTAACGGCCTGGGCCTCCTGCCTGCCGTTCCTGGGCCCTAACCACCACCCAGCCACCATGCCTTGGGCCCACTACTCCCAGAGTCCACAGGCTAGAGCTGCACAAGGCCAGAGGCTGGGTCTCCAAGCTTCAGAGAAAGGAGGCAGACAGCAATCTGGCCGTCTAGTCACTGGGGCACCTGGGAGTGTTCCATCTCCCACAATCTACCCGAATCCACATTTCAATTAAAACTTACTGAAAATAGAACACACACCAGCGAGGAAAAAATAAACCAGCCATAACATTGTTCACGCTTTCAGTGAGAGGAAAGCATCCCAGCCCCCGCCACCTCAGATGCAGGTGGAGCTGGGCGGGGTAGAGGGCAGAACTCAAAGGCGAGGCCCCACCTGGGTTCCCCCACCCCAATGCCACACCTACTCACTCCCCTAAACCCTGAAGAAAGAGCAAATAATGATGCTGGAGAGACAGGAAGTCCAAGCCTGAAGGGTTTTGAGAAATGCCCTCCCTGCCCGACTCCCGTGCATGGGAAAGAGGGCCCTGAGAGAAGTGGCATCCAGCCTAGTGTCACACACTCCATCAGGGAGCCCAGGTGTGACCCTGCTCAGAATCCAGCCCTGGGGAGGGCAGTCTGTGAGAGGTTTGAATGACACAAATACCGTGAATGTTTGTTGACCCCTGGGCACCTGTGTTCAGTTGGCCAGGGCTGCAGGCGCCTGCCAGAGGAAGGCATGGAGCACGGCCAGGGCCTATAACTGGGAGTACCGCCTGCGGGACCCCAGACCGCAGGTCCCCAGTCCCCGCTTCAGCAGTAGTTTTCAAACCATGAACTGAGACCCATGTGTGGGTCCTGAAATCAATTTAGAGTCTGAAATGCACATATAAAAAATTAAAAAGAATAAAATAGAAATATCAAGTGAATTGCAGAGAGTAAAGATATAGGATCATGATATAAAATGTAATTCTAATTGTGGTTGTAGTTTAAAAACAAACAAACAAAAAATGTTTTGGCCGCGTGTGGTGGCTCACACCTGTAATCCCAACACTTTGGGAGGCCATGGCAGGAGGATCACTGGAGGTCAGGAGTTTGAGACCAGCCTGACCAACATGGTGAAACCCCATCTCTACCAAAAATTTTTTTAAAAATAGCCGGGTATGATGGTGGGTACCTGTAATCCCAGCTACTCCGGAGGCTGAGGCAGGAGAATCACTTGAACCCTGAAGGCAGAGGTTTCTGTGAGCCAAGGTCAAGCCACTGCACTCCAGCCTGGGCAACAAGAGCAAAACTCCGTCTCAAAAAAAAGAAAAGAAAGGAAAAAAAATGTTTTGCCTTGTAACAACAAAATTGCCAGGTTAAACGTCAACATAAAAACCAACATCATTTCTCTATACCAGGCATAATCAACTAGAAAATGTCATTTTAAAAAATATATACCATTCGTGATGTCTAGAACTTTCCCATGGTTCAGAAAAAAGGAATGAATGTTTGCAAACGAGCTTAAAGCATAAAGCAAATACAGCAAAACATTAGCAATTCATGAGTCCAAGTGAAGGACGTAAGAATGGTCATCGTTCTAGTCTTTCAACTTTTCTATAGGTTGATTTTTTTTTTTTTTTTTTGAGACAGGATCTCACTGTGTCACCCAGGCTGGAGTGCAATGGTGCAATCATGGCTCACTGCAACCTCGACCTCCTGAGCTCAAGCAGATCCTCCCACCTCAGCCTCCTGAGTAACTAGAACTATAGGTATGCACAACCAGGCCCAGAAATTTTTTTTATTTTTCAGTTTTTTGTAGAGATAGGGTTTCCCTATGTTACCAGGGCTGGTTTCTACCTCCTGGGCTCAAGCCATCCTCCTACCTCCGCATCCCAAAGTGCTGGGATTACAGGCATGAACCACTGTCTCTGGCCTAGATTGACATTGTAAAGAATAAATAAAAAGTTGGGAAGAAATACCAACCACAATAACAACAAAAATTAGAAAGCATCTAGGAATTAAGTGACTGTATAAGTCCTTACAGGTGTCAGCCACCATGCCTGGCTTTTTTTTTTTTTTTTTTTCCTGAGATGGAGTCTTGCTCTGTTGCCCAGGCTGGAGGGCAGTGGCATGGTCTCAGCTCACTGCAACCTCCACCTCCTGGGTTCAAGCGATTCTCCTGCCTCAGCCTCCTGAGTGGCTGGGACTACAGGTGTGTGCCACCAGGCCTGGCTGATGCCTATAATACTAGCTACTTAGTAGGCTGAGGCAGGAGAATCACTTGAACCCAGGAGGTGGAGGTTGCAGTGATCTGAGATCGAGCCATTGCACTCCAGCCTGGGTAACAAGAGCTAAACTCCCTCTCAAAAAAAAAAAAAGCTAATTAGCTCGAGTGAGCCATTCTATAATGTATACATATTTCAAAACATCATGTTACACATGGTAAATATGTACAATTTTATTTGTCACTTTAAATACATAAATAAAAGTGTAAAAATAAGCTATGTAATATCATCAAGATATCAATTCTTTCCAAATTTATCTTTAAAATTCAAAGCAACCCTAATAAAAAAATCCATTTGGATTTTTTTTATGAACTCAATAAACTTACTCTAAAATGTAAATAAATAGCAACATTAACTTTAAAATATAAGAGTTAAATTTGCCTTACTAGATATCACAAATAGCACCACAAAACTGTGGTGATAGAAACAGCACAGTACAAATAAAGGAACAGCCCAGTGAACAAAGGAGTGAACTCAGATGTAGATGCTGCCTCTGCGGGAACAGAGCATGCAGGGAGACACCTCTGTGGTAGATGCTGTGAGGAAAACTGGCTCACTCTACAGAAAATATAAAACTGAATTATTGCCCAATGCTTCATTCAAGGATGAACTCTAGCTGAGTTAGAGACCTAAATTTGATATGTGAAATTCCAAGGAGAGTGGAAGAAACTATCAGAGACTATCTTGTGGCCTAGGTGTGGGAAAGGGCTTTTTAAACAAAATTTCAAAGCCGTAAACCATATAATTTGTTTTTGAGATGGTCTTGCTCTGTCACCCAGGCTGGAGTGCAGTGGCATGATCACAGCTCCCTGTAGCCTCCATCTCTTGGGCTTAAACGATCATACTGCCTCAGCCTCTCAAGCAGCTGGGGCTCCAGGCGTGCACCACCATGCCTGGCTAATTTTTGTATCTTTAATAGGGATGAGGTTTCACCACATTGCCCAGGCTGGTCTTGAACTCCTGGGCTCAAGTGATCCTCCCACCTTGGCTTCCCAAAGTGCTGGGATTACAGGCTTCAGCCATCACTCCTGGCCTGAAGTTTGAGTGTGAATATATCAAGATTAAAGATTTCTGTTCAATGACAAACAAGGACAAATATAATAGAGGCTGACAGTGGGAGAGACACGTACACTGTCTAAACTCCACAAGGCATCAATATCTAGAATATACAAACCAAAACCCCAACAGAAGCGTGGGCAAAGGAGGCCAACATCACACTATATTTACAGAAGAGGAAATGCCCCACTTTCACAGCACGTGAGAAGATCCTCCAAATTGTGAATGACCGGAATAAATGACAAGTTAAAACAATGAGATATCTGCACTTACGGATGAGCAAAAATTAGAAAGACCTAAAAATGCCAAGTGTTGGCAAGGATGTACGGATATGGGTCAATGAGGAATGGGGGGCGGGGTGGGTGGCGTAATGAGTAATATCCTGCCTTTGTTGTTAAATTAGGTGGCCCACGTGTCTCATGCCACCCGACGGCAGGATTCTGAGGTAGGTGTTCCAAAGAAGAGCTCATAAGCTGCATGTGGGAGGATGTTCATTGCAGAGTGATTCCAGGTGGCAGGGAGCTGGTGGCCACCTGGGTGTCCATCTCTTCAGAAGTAGGCAGCAAGCCGTGGGGGAGACGCCATGGCAAAAGTACTGCACCGTCATTAGAGCCAACAGTACATTACGCATAGCAGCAAGAAGGGATCTTAAATGCAGTGCTCAGTGCAAAAAGTAAGAAATAGAAGGAGATAAAATTACATTTTTGTAAATAAATAAGACACATTACCCAAGCACATGTGCAAAAAGATGCATATTAAACACCTTAGATCAGTTGGCTCTGGCAGGAGTGGAATGGGAATGGGGATAGAGGGAATAAAGCGATTAAACCATGATGGTGATTTATGCCAAGGACCAAGGAGTGGGCACATCAGCCTCTGTACCAGAGCCAAACCAGCCTGGGAAGCTCCATGTGGAGGAGGCCAGCAGGAGACTCTTTCTCTAAGCCCAGACCTGATCCGTATGCTGGGGGAGGAGGGAGGGAGCAGGGACATGCTCAAAGGCTCCCAAAAGAGAGTGCATGGGGAAGGGAGAGAAAGACGGGCTCCCACAGCATTGCTGGACAAACAGAGCCCAGGAAGAGAAGGCACTGGGAAGCCCTAGCTAGCCAGTCTGCTGCAGGCCCACAGAGCTCCACCCAGAGCTGAGACACCCAAGGGCACTGGATCACCTCCCTACCACACCTTGGCAGCCACATTCCCCAGGTGGGGCACAGAAGCCCATTTTCCAGGTCTCTCTGTCAGAGGCGTTGGAACCAGAGCAACTCCATCTTGAAGAGGGGCTGGGTAAAATGAGGCTGAGACCTGCTGGGCTGCATCCGCAGAAGCTTAGGTATTCTTAGTCACAGGATGAGATAGGAGATCAGTGTCTCAGGTAGTGATTATCTGGGGCCGGTGTTGTGTGGGCAGTAAAAAGAATTTATGAAGACAGTTGTAGATAAAGAAAGGCAGATTTATTCGAGAAAGTAGGAAAACACATTGCAAGAAAGCAATGGGCAGGCAGGCAAGAGCGGAGCTGACTGTAAGGAGACAAAGGCTTGCTTGGGATTTTATTGGATGATGCTTGTGCTGTGTGCTGGAGAGGTCTTTGCGCAGTACTGATAATGGCCGTAACTTGCACGTTCTATCAGGGTCTGGTGACAGCTGGGCACAGGAAGATGGTGAGTTATTTGTGAAGGAGGGCTATGTGTCCTGGACCATGAAGAAAGCAGATTTATAGCTTATCTGCTTTCTCTTTTTGCTTTCCCTTGGTTGCTCCAGCCTGACTCCCCCTTCCTAATCCCACAGTTAGTACAAGATACAGGTCATAAAGACCCTCTGATGAAACAGGATGCAGTAAAGAAGCTAGCCAAAGCCTGCCAAAGCCAAGATGGCAAAAAAAAGGACCTCTGGTCACCCTCACTGCTCATTATACACTCATTATAAACATTAGCATTCTAAAAGACACTCCCAGCAGCGCCATCACAGTTTACAGATGCCATGGCAAGGTGAGGAAGTTATCCCATATGGTCTAAAAGAAAGAGGAGCCCTCAGTTCTGGGAAACTCCAACCCCTTTCCTGGAAAACTCATGAATAATTCATCCCTTGTTTAGCATATAATCAAGAAATAACCATAAAAATAGCCAACCCTAGTTGGGGGACGAGATGACTTATGCCTGTAATCCCAACATTTTGGGAGGTTGAGGTGGGTGGATCACCTAAGGTCAGGAGTTCGAGACCAGCCTGGTCAACATGGTGAAACCCCATCTCTACTAAAAATACAAAAATTAGTAAGGTGTGGTGGCAGGCACCTGTAGTCCCAGCTACTCGGGAGGCTGAGGCAGAAGAATCGCTTGAACCCAGGAGGTGAAGGGGCTGCTCCTCTGCCTGAGAAGTAGCCATTCTTTTGTTTCTTTACTTCTCTAATAAATTGACTTTCACTTCATTGTGTGGACTCACAGTGAATTATTTCTTGCTTGAGATCTAATAGCTCTCTTTTGGGGTCTGGATTGGGAGTCCTTTCCAGTAACATCTCCACAAGGCACTACTTGTGGAGATTCGGAAGCACTACTGGTCCCTTGGATAGAGGAAGCACATTCCCCACCGGATTCTTCTCTATAATTGGATGAAGGGCTCTAATACAGAGAAATTGGATGCTCTGCTGATCTAGGGGTCAGGGCCCTTGTTTGTCCCAGGCCTGGGATAGCAGGTCATGCCTATTCTATTGATTATATCAGGGAAGTGGGTCACACGGGTCCCATAGCTGCCTTTCAACCTGGAGACAGAGGCTACCCCACATACCCCATTCCTCAAAGTGAGGATACAGCCCCCTTGGTTCCTATAGACACCTCCCCTTGCCCAAAGCTGGGCTGTGTGCCATGGAAGCCAGAAGATCAGGAAACACCACCTGCTTTGAAGGGTCAACACTCTCTTTGCCCCAGGGTCGCAGAGAAAACTGCCAGGCTCTTAGCGTTACATCAGCATTAGAACGGTTTCTTTAGAGATGCTCCTCTGCACCCTGGGACAGTCATTTATGGAATAATTCTGTTGTGATGCAGGCCCCTCCTCCCAGCAGCCCGGACTCAGCCTAGTCTGTGAATAGCAAACAGCTCCATTAACCTATTTTCCCAGCAGAAGAGCAGTCTTTCCAGAAGATTAATTCTGATGCTCCCAAGAACACAGGGATGACGTCAGTTTTTAAAATGTCATCCTTGATTATTGACTCCTGCTCTCAAGAGGTTGTCTTCTGTGTTTTTGTTTTGTTTTGTTTTTGTTTTTTGAGACAGAGTCTTGCTCTTGTCACCCAGGCTGGAGTGCAATGGTGCAACCTCGGCTCACTGCAGCCTCTGTCTCCCGGGTTCAAGTGATTCTCCAGCCTCAGCCTCCTGAGTAGCTGGGATTACAGGTGCCCACCAACATGGTTGGCTAATTTTTGTATTTTTACTAGAGATAGGGTCTCACCGTTTCGGCCAGGCTGGTCTCAAACTCCTGACCTCAGGTGATCCACCTGCCTTGGCCTCCTAAAGTGCTGGGACTACAGGCGTGGCACAATGCCCGGCCAAGAGTTTTAAGCAAGAGTAAAGGATTGGATTTGGATTTCAGCAAGTTCATGAGCTGCTGGGGTAGCAGGATCTGGGGTAGGGAGCCCTGGGGATGGTGGGGAGGTGGTGCGCAGTAGTGCACCTGTTCTTGTGGGAAGAAAGGAGTGGAGGGGTCCAGGGGTAACAGGAGCAGGACCCGGCAGGGCATAGTGCCTTGGCATGTTGAGGGGTGGGAAAGGGGAGAAGGGGAGAGAAGGAAGTGATCTTGGACCTGCAGGGCTGGTCCCTGGAAAGTGGGGGTTAGGGACATGGTGTGCTTGTCAGGGCCCAGAGGAAGACTGGTTTGGCTTTGGCCCTAGGAGTGGAGTGATTAGGGTAGGGGGATTCAGCAGACTGGGGCCCCTGGGCCTGGAGCTTGGAGAAGATCTAAGCACCTGTGCCTGGAAAGCGAGTGGTCCTACGAGCCTGTGGAAGCACCTAGGGGCATGGAGAGTCCCCCACACCCCAACTGCCTCTGACCCTACCCCACCTCTCCCATAGCTTCCCAGAATGCAGGTGAGGTGAGGGCCCTGAGTGTCACCCGAATGCTCTATGCCAGGTGTCAGCCAGGCCCCTCCCTGTGTCCCCTTCTTTTATCCCCTCCGTCCTCACTGCTGGGTCCAGGCTGAAGGGCTCTGAAGCACTGCCCTGCCCCTGCTGAGCAATGCTGGACTCTGCACAGAAGTGGGGAAAAGGGAGCTCCCTGCCCCTAAACTCTTGGGGATGGGGCACAGCTGTCTGGGTGGCCTGAGACTCCTGCGGGCAACCCCCTCCAATCCCTGTTCAAATGGGAGTCCAAGGGACCAGCTGTGGTGGGGCAGGGGCTCCTTCACACTTTAGGGCTCCTCTTGGTGCCAGAGTACTTGAAACCTTCAGGTGAAACCAAAGCTTCCTAGCAAATGGGCTCCTGTACCCAGGCCCAAGGGGACACCAGATCTACTCCTCCTCTGGGCCTAAATATCTTAAGGCTCAGCCAGGACCCCTTGCACCCCCAATCCAGCCATATGCTCCCTCCCCCACCCTGCCTCCTTGGTGATAATTTGTAACCACTGCCCAGATAGAGTCAATTTATGATGACAGGGGCATTGCAATAGAGAAAGAGGTTAATTCACACAGAGCCAGCTGAACAGGAGACCAGAGTCTTATTATTACTCAAGTCAGTCTCTCTGAAAACTTGGAGAATGGGGTTTTTTAAGAATAATTTGGTCGGTAGGGGGCAAGGGAGTAGAGAGTGGTTATTGGTTGGGTTAGAGATGAAATCACAGTGAGTCAAAGCTGTCCTTTTGCACTGAGTCAGTCTCTAGGTGGGAGCCACAAGACATGATGAGCCAGTTTATCCATTCGGGTAACACCTGATCCATCAAGTGAAAAATACCTTCAGCACCAGTCTTAGGTTTTACAATAATGGTGTTACCCCTAGGAGTAATTGAGGAGGTGTAGAATCTTGTGGCCTCTGGCTACATGTCTTCTAAACCACAAATTTCTTTCTTTATTTATTATTTTTTTTTTTTTTGGTGAGACAGAGTCTTGCTCTGTTGCCCAGCCTGGAGTGCAGTGGCATAATCTCAGCTCACTGCAACCTCCGCCTCCTGGGTTCAAGTGATTCTCCTGCCTCAGCCTCCTGAGTAGCTGGGACTATAGGCATGTGGCACCACGCTTGGGTGCTTTTTGTATTTTTAGCAGAGACAGAGTTACACCATGTTGGCCAGGCTGGTTTCGAACTCCTGGCCTCACCTACCTCAGCCTCCCAAAGTGCTAGGATTACTGGCATGAGCCACTGCTCCCAGCTGACTTCTAAACCATAATTTCTAATCTTGTGGCTAACTTATTAGTCCTACAAAGGCAGGCTGGTCCCCAGGCAAAAGGAAGTTTGTTTTAGGAAAGGGCTGTTGTTATCTTTGTTCCAAAGTTAAACTATAAACTTGTCTCCCAAAATTAGTTCTTACACCCAAAATGAACAAGGGTAGCTTGGAGGTTAGAAGCAAGATGGAGTCAGTTAGGTCAGATCTCTTTTACTGGTATAATTTTTTCATTGTTATAATTTTTGCAAAGGCAGTTTTAGAACTGGGAACCCAGAGCAGAATCAGTCAGAGCCCCATCAACTGGGAAGTGGGGGCATATGTACACATATCAGCCTAAGGGCAGGGTGAGGGCAGGTGCCGCTGCCTCTGGGTCCCAGATTGCACAGGGAGGATGCAGGCACCGCTCCTGCCCACCCTTACTCCCTAACCCTGCCAGACCCTGGGGACCCAGAGGCCCCTCTTTGACAATATGCAGGCAGCAGCCCCAGGTGCTGGCTTGGTTCCAGTTCTCTCCACTGGCTGGGGCCTTGGGCGGGATTTTCTTACCCCAGGGTCGCAGGGGCTGCATCAGGAGCTTGCAGGGCCTGGCAGGAGGATTTAGGTGGACACTCCTAGCGCTTGGGAAAACAGTCTGGCAGTTCCTCAAAAAGTCAAACATGGAGTTACCCTATGACCCAGCAAGTCCACTCCCAGGCATATACCCGAGAGAGTTGAAGACAGATGTCCACACAAAATCTTGCACATGCAGCCTGGGTAACACAGTGAGACTCCATCTCCACAAAAAAAATAAATAAATAAAAATTAGCCGGGCATGGGGATGCATGCCTGTAGTCCCAGCTATTAGGGAGGCTGAGGTGTGAGAATCACTTGAGCTTGGGAAGTCAAGGCTGCAATGAGCCGTGATCGTGCCACTGCACTCCAGCCTGGGCCACAGGGTGAAAACTTGTCTCAAAAAAAAAAACCTTGCACATGGATATTCAAAGCATTATTCACAGTAGCCAAAGAGAGAAAAAATCCCAATGTCTGTTAACAAAGGAGTGAATAAACAAAATGTGGTATGTTCATACAATGGAATATTATCCAGCCCTAAAAAGGAATGAAGTACAGGTACATGCTACAACATAGATGGACCTTGCAAACATCATGCTAAGTGAAAGAAGCTAGACTTTGGGAGGCCAAGGCAGAAGGATCACTTGAGGTCAGGAGCTAGAGACCAGCCTAGGCAACATAGTACGACTCTGTCTCTACCAAAATTAAAAAGTTAGCTGGGCACAGTGGCACACACCTGTAGTCCCAGCTATTCAGGAGGCTGAGACAGGAGGATCACTTGAGCCCAGGAGCTTGAGGCTGCAGTGAGCTGTCATTAAGCGGCTGCACTCCAACCTGAGCAACAGAGTGAGACCCTGTCTCAAAAAAGAAAGAAAGAAAGAAAGAAAGAAAAAGAAAGAAAGAAAGAAAGAAAGAAAGAAAGAAAGAAAGAAAGAAAGAAAGAGAGAAAAAGAGAGAAAGAAAGAGAAAGAAGAAAGAGAGAAAGAAGAGAGAAAGAAAGAAAAAAAGAGAAAGAAAGAAGAAAGAGAGAAAGAAAGAAAGAGAGAGGGAGGGAGGGAGGGAGGAAGGAAGGAAGGAAGGAAGGAAGGAAGGAAGGAAGGAAGGAAGGAAGGAAGGAAGGAAGAAGAAAGCAAGCCAGGCCAACTCAAAAGGCCACATATTGTATGATTTCAATATATGAAATACCCACAATAGCCAAATCCATTGAGATAGAGATTTGAGGTTACCAGGGGATAAGGGGAGGGGGAAATGGAGAATGCTTGGGTATGGGGTTTCTACTGGGATGGTGAAAATCATCTGAAATTAGATAGTGGTGATGGTTGCACAATTTTGTAAATATACTAAAAACTACTGCATTTTGTACTTTAAAGGTTGAATTTTATGGCATGTAAATGATATCTCAATAAGAAGAGCAAAAAAGGTATAGTCAGAGAAGTATCACTCCCTCCTCTTCCCTGCTATCCTATCCCATTCACCAATTCTTTCTACTCCTTTCCACCTGTCCCTGTAGGTAACCAATCTCATCAGTTTCTGATCTTTCCTTCTTGTACTTCTCTGCATAGATGAGCAGACACCTGTGCACGTTCTTATATTGTCTTCTCTCTTCATGTGTGTTCTGGGATTTACACTGTATCAATTCAATGTGCTCCTCCTCATTTTCTTTTACAGCTGCTTAGTGCTCTGTTACCTGGATATACTACAAGTTATTCAACCACTCTCCCACTTGTGGGTATGTAGATTGTTTGCAATATTTGCAATTAAAAAGAACGCGTCAGTGAAAAAAGGCTTTGCATGTGTATTTCCATACTGCCACAGGTAAAGGTTCTGAGGAGATTCCGAGAAGTGGAGTTGCCTCAGGTTAAAGAGTACATGTGTATGTAGTTTTCTTAGGTATTACCAATTCCCCTAGAATTGTACCAAATTGTACCAAATTGTATTCCCACCAGCAATAACTGTGAGCGACTGTTTCCCTACAACTTGGTGAACAGAATGTGTTGTGATCATTTTTATTGTCAGTCTGAAAAGTGAAAAATAGCATCTCACTGTGGCTGTGATTTGCCTCGCTCTAATTATCCATGTCCTTGAATCTTTTTTCATAAGTTTGAGGGCCATTTTAATATGTTTTTTGGTTAGTTACCTGTTGGTGCCTTTCCCCTCACTTTACCATTGAATTTGGCGGTTTGTGGTATTTTGTTACAGCAGCCTGAGCTGACCAAGACAGGTGGCTTTGTTTTTCACACTTAGATTCCTGATCCATTCAGTTTATTCTTTTGTTGGATGTGTGCTATGGTTTAGATGTTTGTTCCCTCCAAGGCTCATGTTCAAATGTGATCCCTAGGGTTGAAGTGGGGCCTGATGGGAGGTGTTTGGCTCATGGAGGTGGTCTCTCATGAATAGATTGATGCTTTCCTTGGTGGCGAGTGACCTCTCACTTTCTTAGTTCCTGGGAGAGCTGCTTGTTGAAAGATTCTGACATCCTCTCCCCTATCTATTGCTTCCCCTCTTGACATGTGGTATCTGCTCACATCAGCTCCCCTTCACCTTCCACTGTGAGTGGAAGCAGCCTGAGTCCCTCACTGGACACCCAGTCTTGAACTTTCCAACCATCAGAATTGGGAGCCAAATCAACTTTTTTCTTTATAAATTACTCAGTCTCAGGTATTCCTTTATAGCAGCACAACACAAAATATGACAGTGTAACATATGGATTTAATTTTATTTTTTCCAAATGGCTCCCAGTTGTCCCAGCTCTATCTATTGCAAAGTCTATGTTTAGTGTGTAGCAAAGGCAACATCTCAAATTAGTGGAGTAAAGATGTTTTGGGACTAATCCTAAATTTTCTAGTCTATTCCAATTTGTCTGTTCACGTACCAGAACCATCCCAGTCTTAATTACAGAAGACTTTTTTTTTTTTTTTTTTTTTTTTAATGTCTGGCAAGTCTAGCTTTCTCTCATGGTTTTTCTTTTCCAATGTCTTCCTATCTGTTCTTGCAAGTTTATTTTTCTATGTGAACTTTTGTATCAACAGGTCTATCTTCATAAAATACCTTGCTGTTTTTTTAATTGGGATTACATGGAGTTTAAAATTAACTTAGGGAGGACTAACGCCATTACAATGTTGACTTTTCCTATGCAAACAAAGCGATATTTTTCCATTTGTTTTCCTTTCGTGTCTTTCAAAACTGTTTCAAAAATTTCATCATGGCCAGGCGCGATGGCTCACGCCTGTAATCTCAGCACTTTGGGAGTCCAAGGTGGGCAGATCACCTGAGGTCAGGGGTTCGAGACCAGCCTGGCCAACATGGTGAAACCCTACCTTTCCTAAAAAGAAAAAAATTAGTCAGGTATGGTAATGTACACCTGTAATTCCAGCTACTCGGGGGACTGAGACACAACAATCACTTGAACCCAGGAGGCGGAGGTTGCAGTGAGCTGAGATTGTGCCCCTGCACTCCAGCCTGGGCGACAGAGTGAGACTCTGTTAAAAAAAAAAAAAAAATCCTCATATAGGTATATACATAAAGGCCATTATATTTTACATGTTAATTTTGTATCCTTCTACTTCACTAAACTCCTTTACTATTTGAATTAGTTTTATCATTGATTCTCTGGGGTTCTTCAGGTATATTATGCCATATGTAAATAGAAATAGTTCTCCTTCTTCTTTACCATTCTTAGGCCTCCAATTGATTTCTCCTGTCTAATTGCATTGGCTAATACATCTAGTACAACGTGGAATAGTGGTGGATATAATGGCATCCTTGCCATGTTTCTCTTCTTTCATTCTCTTTTTATTTTTTAGAGTCAAGGTCTCACTCTGTCACCCAGGCTGGAGTACATGGCATAATCAGGGCTCACTGCAGCCTCAAACTCCTGGCCCCAAGGGATCCTCCTACTTCAGCCTTTTGAGTAGCTGGAACTACAGGCAAATGCCAGCACACTTGGCTTTTTTTTTGTTTTTTGTTTTGCAGAGATGAGGTCTCATTTTGTCTCCCAGGCTGACCTCAAACTCCTGGCCCATGCAACCCTCTTGTCCCAGTCTCCCACAGTGTTGGGATTGCAGGCATGAACCACTGTGCCTGGCCCTTGTTATGCTCTTGATCTTAGTGGAAATGCTTCCAGTGTCTCTTGATTAAATAAGATGCTGGTTTATATGACTATATCTTATCATACTGAGAAAGTATCCCTCAATTCCTGTTTCACTGACTGTTTTGATCATGAATGGGTATTGAATTTTGTTAAAGCTTTCTTAGTATTTATAGAGAAATAAATGAGCATATTATTCTCCCCTTAGGTTCATTCATATGGTACATGCTTGTTGTATATTGAATTAGATCCCATAGAATGAATCAATCCTGATGATACCTTTATCAGAATTAGGGGTACCTTTATCTTGAACTTCTAGCCTCCAGGACTGTGAGACAATACATTTTTGTCATTTGAGCAGCACAGTTTGTCGTTATGGCAGCCCTAGGAAACTAATGCAATGCTATTAATGGATGAAGTTTTCTAATATTAAAGCTACTCTGGAGGCTGAGGCAGGAGAATCGCTTGAACCTGGGAGGTGAAGGTTGCAGTGAGCTGAGATCACGCCACTGCACTCCAGCCTGGGTGACAAGAGCAAAACTCCGTCAAAAAAAAAAAAAAAAAAACAACCTTGCATTCTTGGTCTGACTAGTTTTTAATAATATCTAGGATAGTAACAAAATATAAGCAGTGTTTCAGAGAAGGATAGACTTGAAAGCAACTCAGAAGTCATCTTGTCTCAATATCCCAATTTCCATCACACCTGTTCTGCCCTGGAGTCCCTTGTGAGCTCCCATTTTTGACCACACAGGGATGCACCATTAGCAACTATTCCCCACTGAAAGTTCTGTGTCTGACGGGCCTGCTCACTCTGCAATCTTGACACCCCCTTGCCGGAGCTGGCCAGATGAGAACGAAATGAACTGGTTAATAGGGTGATTTTTAATATTCCTCCCAGAGACACCAAGCCTTAGAAGCCTCCACTTTGAGCCACTCCCCATGCCACAGCTTCCTTTAGGATTCTCACACAATAGCTTGGCAATTAATTCTGTTGGGATTAAAAAATACATTATTATGATAAGCTTCACCTGGGAAATCCTATTACACACAGGAGCAGTGAAGAAAGGGGTTTTCTGACTTGGGCAGAGAAGATTCTGTCTCTAGGCTCTGGTAAGATAGAGGGTATAAAGTCTGGCAGAACCAGGAAGAGAGGGGTGGATCAGCTCTGGGGGACAAAAGGCTCTCCCAGGTAGAGGGGAAAGGGCTGTGCTGTGAGGAAGTGAGTTCCCAGTTACAGTGGCATCCAAGCAGAGGTGGGACAGCCAGTCAAGGAGCCTGCGGAGGTGACCTTTTCCTGGAGGAGATAGGAAGAGGGAAGGGAAAGCCCACAAGAGTGGAGTCAGACAGGGTAGGTTTGGATTCCAGTTACTAATTGTGTGACCTGGGGCATCTCCCTGAGGCTTGGTTCTGTCATCTGGAAAATGGACTAATCAGAGCTGCTGCAGAGGGCGGTTGTGAGAAATGGGAAGTGCACTTCCACATCAGGCCCTGTGATGGCACCATTAGATGACTCAGTTTATAAAAACTGACCAGCAGGATTCTGGGGCCAGAGCATCATCAAAGTCCCACCTTTCCCCAACCTTATCGGGCAGATCTGGCTCTTCCTGGCTTATCTTGGGGACCTCTCTCTTCCCCAATAGCAGGGCCAATGCTCTGTCCACCCGGCCACCAGGGTGGGTGTCTTGGGCAGGTCACTCTCTCACTAGGCCTCTTTCCTCACCTGTCAGAAAAGGTGGAGCTGCTGGAGATGGTTAAAGGACTGGGCCCTTCCAGCGCTAACCTGCTAGGGTGGCTGGGCTTCTCACTAGCCATGAGTGCATGTCTCTGCTTCTGGGACTCAGTGTCTTCACAAAATGAGGGACTGGGGTCAGATGTCAATAACACCAGCTAGCAAATGCTGAGAGCTCTTACTCCAAGCAAAGGACTACCATGAGGGCTCCACATGGCCCGGCCCATTTAACCCCACAACAACTCCATGGTGCAGTTGTTGCTATGTTGGCTTTACAGGAGAGGATACTGGCACAGTGAGGTTGGGTCACTTGTCTGAGGTCACTCAGCTAATATGAGCCCAGGCAGAGTCCCTGCTTACAACTATTGCAGAATACCCTCTTGTGGCTCCAATGCTTTGAGATACAGAAGAGGGTCTGAGCATCCTCTGAACCCCACTGTTTTGTGGGCTGAGGCAAACACGCCTTCTCAGACACAACCCCAGCTCCACCTTGGAACACATGGGAGTTGCCCAGCCCAGAGACAATGCTGCCCAGTATCCTACACAACCGGGCCTTTAGCGAGCCCCATGACTTGCCTGTACCTGGTCATCACACACTTCAGCTAGAAGCCCATTTTACAGACAGGGAAAATGAGGCTGTGAAAGGATAGAGGACCTGCCCAGATCACACAGCCAGTAACTGGCAGAGTGAGGACTGGAGCCCAGATCTGCTTGGCTCTACCAGTTGCTGCTGTCTTCCTGAGAATGACCCTTGGCCTCTGCCCTCCAGGAACTTTGGCCTCGCAGGGGAAATTTTGGTCCCACCAGCAACTCTGAGAGACGCAGCCTGAGAAGGGCCATAGGTGAGCAAGGGAGCTTTGGGATGCTGCGGCTCAGGGAGGATGGAAGAGTCCTTCAGACGGTCACAGATCAGTATGGGCAAGGGTTCAGGTGGGGAGAGTAGAGCCCCTGAAATGACCCTTGAAGGGCTGGTGAAGCTGTTGCTCCCAGTACAGGGCATGGAATGAGGTTAGGGGAGATGGGGGAGTCAGATGGGGTGCAGTCTTAGAACACTCTTCTGTGGGTGGCGGGTCTCAGCTGCATATGTGAAAGTCTTCTTTGGTTGGATAGAAAGCTCCCGAGGGGGCTGGGGCTACTCTTAAGGGAGAAGCATCTGGGTGGCCTGGGACAGAGGCAGGGAGGTTGGGGAGAGGCTAGAGAAGTCCGGGTGACTGAGAGTGAGGTGAGGCAGGGACTCTGCTTAGTGTAAAGAAAGGAAAATCGTGAGTCCTTTCTAGGGGCATTTCAGGCAGCTAGCTAGCTTTGAGAAGTAAACGAGCACCTTGACAAGCAACAAGGTAATTGTAGCTTAAAACAAGGGCCACCCAAATAAGTTAGAGCCACAAGATGTCTGGTTCCCTATAGAAACTAAAGATAACATCTTGACCTATGTCCCTGAATTGTTTTTCACAGCTGTCACTTAGGCCTCAGACAAGGGGAAACTGAGGGCTGTTCTTTAAATTTCTTCCCAAGGGTTCTGCAAAGAGTCACACCCATAAGCCAATGCTTAACATTCCTATCTATGGAGCCCAGGTTTTTAGACAGTCTTGCTTCCTAAACCAATTGCAAATCACAGAATCTCTGAATCCACCTATGACCTGTAACTCCCCTGCCTCAAAATATCTCACCTTTTTGGGCCAAGCCAATGTATAGCTCCAGAGTATTTATTTATGACTTTGCCTATAACCTCTGTCTCCCCACCTTTAAAAACCCTTACATGTAAACCATCGAGGAGTCCGGGTCTTAAGCATTAGCTGACCTATTCTCCTTGCTTGGCACCCTGCAATAAATGCCTCCCTTTCTGCCGCTGCAAATCCTGATGTCAGTGTTTGACTTTGCTGCACCGGGTGGGTGGACCCAAGTTTGTTTCGGTAACACAAGAAGTTGATGAAATCATTAACTGAGACTGGGAAACAAACTGGAGGGGGAGAATGAGTGGGCTGATAGGCTCATCAGATCAGATGGGCGTCTGTCCTGCTGACTCAGGGTGGGGGACGGTGGCACCCCTGAGTCCCTACTGTAGGCAAGAACTAGTCACCCCTAAACCTTCTCTATCGGATTCCCCAAACGGCCTGGGATGGGTAGAGATTATAGTCCCCATTTTACAGATCAGGAAACCGAGGCTCGGTGCCATCCCAGGGCATTCCGGGAGCCAGTCACGGACAGAGTCAAACGTGAGCCGGTGAGCCCATCGCAGCACCGGGTTAAGTGCTCAGGCCGGGGTCAGTTTTCCCATCTGACAGAGGCCGTCTGCGGCTCACAGGGGCCTGGGCTCCCTCTTCTCCATCCGAACACTTGGGATGGATGTGAAGGTGGAGTTCGGAAAGGGAGGGGTGCCGCCCACCAAGTCCTGGTTCTGGCAGGCACCCCGGCCCTTGCGGGCCCTCGGTACTAGACGCCAGCTCCAAGTCAGTCGCGGCTCAGGCCCGCCCTCGGGGAGCTGAACCCACGCCTCGG
Source organism: Macaca thibetana thibetana (assembly GCF_024542745.1). NCBI lineage: Eukaryota > Metazoa > Chordata > Mammalia > Primates > Cercopithecidae > Macaca > Macaca thibetana. The sequence continues at coordinate 68,717,739 of NC_065591.1, forward strand.
CCCGATCCCTCGCGGTGCAGCCAGCCCTTGGGAGGCTGCCCACGGGGATGCACCCAACCGCAGACAGATAGTCTGGGAAGGAGGGAGAGAGAGGGCCCGACTGAGTCGGTAGAGGTTGTGGGTGCCGCTAGGGGCCCCAAACCCCCCTTCAACATCCGGGCTGGAACCAGACCGCTCCTCTGAGCGGCCGCCCGCGGCGCCAGGGCGCATGCGCGCACCGAGCTCACGGCCGCCCGCTCCGCCCCACGGGAGACCACGCCTCCGGCTCACCACGGGCGAATGGGCAGAGGCCGTGGGCGGGGCGGGGCGGGGCGGGGCGGAGCCGGGCCCGGCCGGCCGAACCCGGGGAATGCGAGCGCCAGCCCCCGCCCCAGGCCAGTCCCAGCTGCATCTCCTGCCAGAACTCCAGGCCGCTACGCGGGGCGGCTGCAGCCTCCGCTCCAGCGCCCACGCCGTGTCCTGCATCCCGGGAACCCGGCTGGACCCGCGGTGGCGCGGCCGGTAGGAGGCGCGCGGAGGGAGGCATGTGCTTCTATGTGTGTGTGTGTGTGTTTCGGGGGGGCGTGTGAGGATGCAGCGTGAGCCAGTGCGTTCTTCGGTACCACGAATCGGTGGAGGGGGCTGCATCTCCCGCGGGCCTGGGGGGAAAGGAAGTGAGCGCTGGCTGGGGGGCGGGGTCCTGGACGATCCGCCTGGGCTCCCTAGGCTCGTCCCCACCCCCACCCCCACCCCCGGCGAGGAGTCTTTTTTTCATCTCCCTCTGGGTGTCTCTGAGTCGTTTTCCTAGTGCGGACGCGCTGGAAGCGCCTAACACCCGGGGCTAGACTGTCCCTTCCTCTCATCTTCCTTACAGTTCCCCCTCTTCTGTTCCCTCCTTAACCCCCCCTTTCATTCCTGCTATCCACCAACCCCTTCTGGGTACTACCCCACCCAGGCTTGGGAAAGGGGCAGGGCCGAGGCTCCTGCTGCCCCAGCCTATCCACTTCTTGGCACTCCTCCCCAGGTTGAATGGGGGCTTTTCTCCTTGACTGCAGGGCGGGTGCACACGTGTGTGTGTGTGTGTGTGTGTGTGTGTGTGTGTATGTGTGTTGCAGGAGTGTGTATTGCCGGAGTGTGGGAGAGTGGTCTGGGAGGGAATGGATCTTTGATTTCTCAGACCTGAGTTCCCACCTCTGTTCCTCTGGGTTGGGGGGGTCTCAGAAGACTGGCCTAGGGGACCAGAGGTGAAGTAGGACCAAAGATCATTAACAGGTGCGACGTTCTCTCTCCCAGTCATTTCGTGTGGTGGGATTCACCCCCAAGTTCCATACAGATGAGCAGAGTGGGGCACAGAGAGGCAAAGTCAGCTGCCCTCTCAGGGCTGCTGAGCCAGAATTTGAACCTGGGTCCGCCTGGCTCTCATCCCAGAGTCTCCTCCCTACACCCGTGGTTTGGAGAGAAAAGTACTGAGGGCGACTATCCCAGGACTCAGGGGAAAGAGAGATCTGGGCAGACTTCTTGGAAGAGGGGCTTAAGGATGAGGCTCAGCCAGCTCAATGAGTCTGAGGCCTGCTGGAGGAACCACTGTGTTCCGCAAGGATTGACACCTCCCACGGTCCTGGGGCTGGTCCTTGCTCCTGTCCCGAGGGTCAGGGAGTGGGATGGTCTGGCTGCCTTTGCCTCCTGGGCAGGGTGTGGTGGGCCCCGCTGCTGCTGCAGGCCAGGCCAGGCTAGTTGCCAGCACACAGAGGCATGGTCTTTGCCCTGAGGAGCGTCCCTTCTGACGAGACAGGCAGTGGGTCCACAGATAAGGCCCTGCCCAGAGTTGTATCCAGTGCTGGGGATGAGTTCACTTGCAGATTCGTTGGGGCTGGGTCTCAAAGAAGTCCACCAAGCAGAAAAGAAAAGGCAGGGGATCACAGCCCCAAGGAATAGCATGAGTAAAGACCTGGCAGTGTGAAAATGAATGCTGGTGGGGTGGATTGCGGATGAGATAGGTCAGATGTGTGTCCAAGAAGGGTCACCTTTGGCTGCGTAGTGGGTGGGCTTCTGTTGAGGCCTGTAAGGAGGAGGCCAAAGCAGGGAGAGGGCCCTCCCTTCTGCTCTCCTCTGCTCCCCACCCAGGGTTAGCCTTGGCAGGGGAGGAGGGGCCCTGATAAAGGTTCCCAGAGCAGGGGTGCTGGGGGCAGGAGGTGCCCAGGGGCTACACAGGGCCCCAGTGCTGGGGGAAGGTAGGTGGGGCTGCCCCTGTGAGATGGGGACCACCATTGCGGGTGGGGCAGATTGGGAGTAAGTTGACAAGTGGACTATTGGATAGGGTGGTTGTGAGATGCCTGTGGGTTTTTGTGGGAGACATCTGGAACACTGCTCCCAGGCCAGCACTGTCTCTGCCTGCTTTCCTGGCAGGCTCTCAGATCAGCCCTGGAGTCCTGGTCCCCAAACAGGAGGCCTCTTGCACCCTCAGTAGGTACCCTCTCCTACCTGCAGGGCCTAAATCATGTGTCTGATCTTTCTCTTGGCTGAGACCATCTCTGTACCTTCCTACTTGCCTATGACCTTGAGGCGGAGAACTTCCCTTTTCTGTCTCAGTTTTCTCATGTGCGGAATGGGGATAAATGCTGCCTATTCACAGGGACTGGGGGATGATGAAGATGAACTTAGATCATGTCACTGAACGCATCTTTCTAAGTACGTGGTGTCTGGTAGCCATTATTACTAATAGCAGCTGGCAATCAGCATCACTTAGTTCCCTCCCCGGGGATGAGGGGCTGACTTTGGGAGAAGAAGGGTGGAAGGAAATAGGCCTCTCTTATTGAAGTGGAAGACTCTCTTGGATTTAGTGGGTGAGGGAGACTGCTTATGGGAGTGGTCTCTATCTGCCTGACCAAGTCCCCTGGCTTCTCCCAAAAGCTTCTAGCCCCTGAGGAGAGGCAATGGCTGAGCAGCTGGGAGCACCCTAGAGTGCAGCATGTGAAGGTTGAACAGAAAGCCCAGCAGCGGGCCCTCAGCTCCCCCAGCTGCAAAGAGCAGGATCTGCAACACCCCCCACCCCTCCCCAGCAGCCTTCTGGGCAGCTGGCAGCAGTCTCTCTGCAGCTGGGCTTTTCACCCGCCCTGTCTCTGTCCCCATCTATTCAAGTGTTTTGAGTGCCTTCAGAGCCCCTCCCAGGCACCCCTTGAGTGCCTCAGAGAGCTCTTCTGCCTCTCCATCCCTGATCCCTGCTCAAAACTTTCCTGGGCTCGCCATGGTCCTGAGATTTGGGCTTCCTGCTGCACATCTCTGAGCCCTCCTCCGGGCTGGTGGAGATGCCCTGGGATTGCCTTGCTTCAGTGCAGGCAGAGCTGCTCACTTGCCTGTGGCCTCGGGCCTTGCCTTTCCCTGCTCACCCCAGGCAAAGGGGCCAGGTCCCTTTGCGGTTGGAATCTGGATGTCTTAGGAGGCCAGCCTCAGCCTTGGAAGGGGAAGCTGTGGACAATGTGTGCTTACCCGCAAGGGCCTGGGTTACTGCTCCCCATTCTGGTTGTTTGCACGTGTGCTTCCAGGGACCCGAGCTTTCCCAGGGATAGGGGTCTGGGTTGGCGACAGCTGAGGCTGCAGTGGCCTGTGGGTTTTTTGCTGTGGTTTTCTCCCACAGTGGCCATGCGGGAGAAGGGGCTGGTGACCAGAGCACACCAAAGCCCATCCACTGGTCCCCAGCTGCCCTTCACTGTCAGGATGTGCCCCGGGGGATGGTGGACAGAAGGCTGGGAGCCCATTGGCTTGACCCACCTGCCTTGCCCGGCCAGCCCCTGCTCAGCCAGTGCCCCCTGCTGCTGTGTAACTTCTGCCAGTCGGAGTGAGGTGAGACCCAAGTGACGTGTTACTCACAGCAGGAACTAAGGAACTGGCGTGGGGTCGCTTTGTTGTACAGCGGAGCAACTCAAGGTGTAGGAACTTCATTCCCCTCATGGGCTTCTCCAGGCAGGAGAGGCGGCTGGGGCCCCATGACCTGTTCCCCGGCTCCCATTAGCTATTCTTCAGGAACAGCATCGTTCAAGAGCATATTCCTTTCCTATCGCTATTGTGACAAATTGCCACACTTGGTGACTGAAAGCAACACAGATTTATGCTCTTATAGTTTCGGAGGTGAGAAGTCCCCCATGAGTCTAATGGGGCTAAAATCCAGGCTGGCTTCTTCTGTGGGATCCTGGGGAGAGTCCGTTCCCCGTCTCTTCCAGCCTCGGGTGGCTGCTGGCGTTCCTTGTGGCAACATTGCTTCAGTCTCTGCTTCTGTCTCATTGCTCTTTCCTCCTCTGGGCAGATCCCCTCCACCTCCCTCTTGTAGGGACACTTGTGATTACATTCAGGGCCCACCCAGATAAGCCAAGATCGTCTCCTTGTCTCAAAGTCCTTAATCACATCTGCAGAGTCTCCTGTGCCATACAAGGTGTCATTCACAGGTTCTAGGCATCCGGGTGGGAGTATCTTTGGGGCCATCATTCAGCCCACCCCAGGAGCTGACTGCAGCACCACTGTAGGTGCCATTCCCAGCTCCCGCCGCCACCCCAGTGCTCACCGAGGCTGGCTTCCCCAGTCACAGTCCTGTTACCCAGGAGGTCACTCACAATGTCTGTCTCCCCTCCAGCCTGGGAGCCTTGGAGGCTGGGCGCTGCTGTAGCCCTGGCCCCAGTGTCCAGCCTGAGCCCCTGGTAGCCAGAGTTCAGGGATGTTTGGAAGAAGGGCATCCCTGGCATGGCTGCATGGGTGGCCCTGGTGTCTGGACCCTGCCTGCATTTGACAGTGTGCTGGGCCTTTCAGGGTGGAGTGCAGCTCATTTCAGACATTCACACAAGAAGCCCAGTGCTTTGCAGGGTCATTTGATGCTCACCATCACCCTACAAGGGGGTGGTCCCGCTTTACAGATGAGAATACCAAGGCCTATTACGGCCAAGTCCTGTCTGGTATATGGGGTCAGGTGAACAGGCTGGGCCAGTAGAGCAGAAAATACCTTTGTTTTACAGATGAGAATTCTGAAGCACAGAGAGGTTAATTGCTTTGCTCCTCGCTGGCCTCAGTCTCCCCATCTGAGGATGGGTATGTGGACAGGATGTTGCCCAGCCTGACATCTTGAGGCCCTGGTTCGCCCTCTGCCTGGGTATGGGGAGCAGGCGTTGGCATTCTAGGCTGCCATGGTTAGGGATAGGAAGTGACTTAGAGCAGTGCAGGGGGCCTGGAAGTGCTGCTCACCCAGAGACATGGTCCGCCGTTGCAGGAGGGGATAAGCCCCCTGGCGCCTCAGGAAGAACCCTAGCTAAACCCCAGAGCTCCAGCCTGCCTGCTGCGGACCTGCCCCTGTGTGGGTCTCCTTTCCATCCCCATGGCCAAGGCCACACCATGCTAGGCCCTGCTTCTCTCTCAGGGGCCTGTCTAGAGCCTGGCCTCCCTGCCTACATCCTGGGCCTCCTTTCCCGTTGACCTTCTCATACATCATCGCACCCCATCTCATGTCTGAGTTCTTAGCCTGGCTTTCAGGGCCAGCCGCAACCCAGCTGTGGCAATATTTCTCTACTTCCTCTTCCCTCTCCCCTGCATTCTGTCCTCCAGACCTGCCTAAATGATTTCTTCCTCCAGAATAATATTTCCTCCCCTAAACCTTCCCCCTCCTCCATCTCTTGAAATCACAATCTACCCTTTAAGATCCCGCTTTGATGCTACTTCCTCCATGCAGCCGTCCCTGCCTGGTGTGAACGAATCGCTCCCTTTGAGAGCAGGTCTCGCTGCCTTGTACTGAGGTCTCTGCTTCTCGCCTTCACCAGGCCGACCTCTAGGGCAGATTCCCATCTGACTCCTCACTGCCGTTTGGTCAGGCACAGGGAAGGTGTGCGAGTAAAGTTGGAACGGGGGACACAACCTGAACAGGACACCCAGGGCTGGAGAGTGGGTCACTGCCCGAGGGAGGGGTGGTGGGCAGGCTGAGCAGGACTTTGACATGGGACAGGTTCGTGCTTCTGCCCTGAATGTCCTCTTTCCCCTCAGAGCCTCTGTCTCCCGTTTGTGTAATGAGAACAGCACAGCTCCTTTCTGAGGTTGTGCAGGAGCTTGCGCTGAGGAATGGCACACTTCAGTTTCCCAAAGTGGGAAATGGGCACTGTCTCCCCAGTCTTCACACCTTGAGTCTCGGAGACAGGTCTCGGGACTCGAGTCTAGGACTGCCTGTGCAGGAAGTGGAGAAAAGGGCTGTCCTGGTGAGAAACCCGCCAGACTGGAAAATAGTGTGTAGTGTTCCCCTCAATGGCGAGAGCCTATGGCTGGAGAGGGCAGGGGCTTGCCTGGGCTCACACAGCACAGTGAGGCAGAGGTGGCTTCAGTGACCTGATCAAGTCCCATTTTGTTAGGTTGTCTCCCCTGTGGGGACTGAGCGAGCACACAGCCCCCACCCCACCCCGGGTGAGACAGAATGTCCTGCACAGGGACACCCAGCTGCATCTGCCGCTCTCAGTACTTTCTCTGCAGGACCTGGTGCTGGACTGGGAGCCCCGAGGTAGGGTGGCCACCGCACTGGGTTGCCTGGGACTATGGGTTTCCCGGATGCAGTTCTTTCAGTGTTCAAACTGTGGTGAGCTGCTCATCCGAGACTGGGCCTGGGGCTGCCCCCTGCCCAGCAGTTTCCACCTCCACAAGTGTGGCCAGGTCCTTGGCTTCTTCCTGTCCTGCCCAAGGCCTGCAGGAACCCCTGACCTGGAACACCCTTGCAGAAGCTCCTCTCCCGTGGCCACTTGCTTACAGATACTGTTTACAACAGTGGCTCCTGCTGTTCCTACACTCTCTCCTGCTCACAGCACCCTGGGCGGGAGCCCATTCCCAGATGAAGAACAGCTGCAGGGTCAGGCCTGTGACTCAGTCAGGATCACACAGAGCCAGGCCTGCAGCCAGCACAGCCCTCACATGCACTGCCGGGGGACATCATGGCTGCAGGACCAACCATTCCCCCAGGACCAGCTGGAGACCCCATGCCCCGTACACGCTTGACCCTGCCCACAAGGCCCTCTGTGTCTCCTAGCAGGGGAGCGGCCTGGTAGGATTTATGTTAGAAAGATCACTCAGCAGCCGGGTGGAGAATGGATTGGACACAGAAACGATAAGGGAAGAGGAGGGGAGAAGAAAGACAGGATTTCCCAGCCCTGGTGCCAGCTCGCCTGGTGGTGGCTGGAGTGACTCACTGGGCCTGGTTGCCTTGGCTCTGGCGCCAGAACCCAGGAGCCTGGAGCTTTGGGTGGCCCAGGGGCTGAGAGCCTGAGGTGGCGCTGAGCCTGGCTGTCCCTCCACAGCACATTCTCCCTCCCCACCCTGCCATCCATTCCTCAGCACACGGCACGTCAGAGAGACAGGGGCCTGGGAGGTCACAGTACACCCACGAAAGGACAAAGAGACACGCTTTAAGCATCTTATTAGGTGGTGACTTAGGGAGCAGATGGAGGATGGGGTATGGGATAGAAGGGGATAAATACATTAACAGAATCAAAACCACAAATAACCAGGCAGCCACCAAATGGAGTTTCTGCCCTTTCCAGTCCCCTCTGGCTTCTGGCCTTCCCTGCTATGGCTCGAGCCAGGGCACTTCCAGTCCTGGGTCACTGTATCAGCATCTGACCTTTAGTCTTGCCCCTGGCTCCCCTGTGCCTCAGTAAGTGCCAATGCCCCTCTGCCTGGCATCCCCAGCCCTGCAGAGCTGGTCCTGCCAACTCCCCCCCAGGCTCCACCCACCCAGTGCCCTCCCACCTTTTCCCTCTCCCTGTGCCGCATCCTGCCCTGCTATGCCCTTGCTGATTCTGGCCTATCCTTCGGGCCCTGCTCAGGCTCTATCTCAGAAGGCCACCACCATTTCCCCTTCCTCATCAGCCAGCTCAGCGCCAGCCCAGATCGGGCATCAGGAAAGATGTGCAGGTTGGAATTGACTGTGTCCCCTGAATGATGAAGCCCCAGCTGTTTAGCCCTCCCCTGTTCATATGGCAAAGGGCAGTGGTGGGGGGTGTCTTCCCTTGAGAGGGGAGAAGAGGTTGAGGAAGGGAGGTAGGGGAAAGGGAGCTTTGATTGGCAGGGAATGGGTGAGGGCGTCACTGGCTCCTTCGGCCAGCACTGGGTGATACCCACTCTGCCAGGCCTGTGCTTTGCACTGGGCACCAGTGTGGGGTATGGGGCAGTGGGGCATAGGAGAAGGACCCCCAGTAGGCATTCCTGTGTTTTTCCTTCACCCCCACCACTGGCTGGCCACCAGGAAGAGTTGAGGCTCTCTCCCACTTGGCCCTGGAACCCAGCCCCTCCACGTCCACATGTGAGCCTGCCAGTCCAAGTCCTGTGGACGTTCTTATGGTGTATCTGGTCTAGTCTTGTCCTTTTCTAGTCCGTTTCCCATGTGGCAGCCAGATGGAGCTCCCCGAGACAGCCATGACCAAGTCCTTCCCCTTCTCAGCACCCTTCCACACTCCCCATCACCTTAGGATGAAGCCAGACTCCTGCACCTGGCATCCTGGGGCCTCTGGTGGGATCCTCTGCAGCCTCATCCATGATCCCTGCCCCACACCTCTTCCCTCCCCTTTTTTTCTGAGCACGATGCCACCTTCCTCAGGGCTGAAAACATCCCCCTAGGAATGGTCTCTGGCTGGCGTCTCCCCTTCTCAGGTGCAGAGGAAACCTTGCAGGTGTGTGCTTGGTTGGGGTGTGGGGGTGCCACACACCTGTAGGACCTTCTTGTGGACTGCCCCAAGTGTTGAGACACTCTGAGTATCAAGCCTGCAAGTATCCTGAGAGCTAGAGGAGGAGGCTGAGATCAGAGAAGTGGAGGCTCGCAGAAGGTCACACAGCCTGCGTGACAAAGTCTAGTGCTCGGACCCAGCCTGGGGCACTTTCCCACTCTGCCTCCCTTCCCCCTAGGTCAGCCCCCCTGGGTATGTGGTGTCCAGTTGGACAGGGCTACAGCTGTGAAGGGCCCTGATCTGCTGGGACCTGGGTCACCACATTCAGCCAGTCCTTTTGTTTACCTTTTTACTGAAGCGTATGTAACTGATCTACAGACAGGTGCATAGGTCATAAGTATAGAGTTCAGTGTATTTGCACAGGGACCACACCCATGTAAACACCACCCAGATTAAGAAGTAGTTTTACCAGAACCCCAGAAGCTCTCTCACACCCCTTCCAGTCTCTACCCCCAAGATAGCCAAGTCCTGCTTTCTGTTCACTGTAGATGAATTATGCTGGCTTTGCTTGTCTAAAAAAAAAATGGATCTTTTTAACAGATAAAAATTGTTTATGTTTATCATGTACAATGTAATATTTTGAAATGCGTATACATTGTGGAATGGCTAAATCGAGTTAATTATCACATGCATTATCTCACATACTTTTTTGTCCTGAGAACACTCAAAATCTACTCTCGGCCAGGAGTGGTGGCTCACGCCTAGAATCCCAGCACTTTGGGAGGCCGAGGCAGGCAGATCAGGAGCTTGAGGAGGTCAGGAGCTTGAGACCAGCCTGGCCAACATGGTGAAACCCCATCTCTACTAAAACTACAAAAATTATCCGAGTCTGGTGGTAGGCACCTGTTATCCCAGCTGCTTGGGAGGCTGAGGCAGGTGAATCGCTTGAATCCGTTAGAGGGAGGTTGCAGTGAGCCAAGATTGCGCTACTGCACTCCAGCCTGGGCAACAGAATGAGACTCCAAAAAATGAAAAGTCTACTTCTAGCAATCTTCAAGAGTATAATCTATTGCTATTAACTATTGTCACCGTGTTGCAATCAATCTCTTGAACTTATAGATCTCTTGAACTTACTCCTCTTATCTAACTGAAATTTTGTGTCCTTTGACATCTCTGCAACCTCCCTCCCCACCCTCACCCCTCAGTCCCTGTTGACCACCCTTCTACTTTCTGCTTCTATGAGTTCAACTTTTAAAAACTTCCACATATGAGTAAGATCATGTGGGATTTGTCTTTCTGTGTCTGGCTTATTTCACTTAGCATATTATCTTCCAGGTTTATCTATGTAACAAGTGATGAGATTTCTTTCTTTTTATGGCTGAATTAGATTACATTGTATGTATATACCACATTTTCTTTACCCATTCATCCATTGATGGACTCTTAGGTTAATTCCATATCTTGGCTACTGTGAATAGTGCTGTAGTGAACATGGGAGTGCAGATATGTCTTCAACATACTGACTTCATTTCCTTTGGATTTATACCCAGTAGTGGGATTGCTGGATCATATGGTAGTTTTATTTTTAATTTTTTGAGAAACCTCTATACTGTTTTCCATAATGGCTGTACTAATTTACATTCCCACCAACAGTGTACAAGGGTTTCCTTTTCTCCATATCCTCGCCCACACTTATCTTTTGTCTTTTTTATAAAAGATATATCTTTTGTAAAAAGATTTAAGTCAGGCACAGTGAGTGGCTCGTGCCTGTAACCCCAGCACTTTGGGAGGCCAAGGCAGGTGAATCACCTGAGGTCAGGAGTTCGAGACCAGCCTGGCCAACATGGTGAAACGCTGTCTCTACTAAAAATACAAAAATTAGCCAGGCATGGTGGCGCATGCCTGTAATCCCAGCTACTTGGGACGCTGAGCCAGGAGAATGGCTCGAACCTGGGAAGGAGAGGTTGCAGTGAGCCGAGATTGCGCCACTGCACTCCAGCCTGGGCGACAGAGCGAGACTCTGTATCAAAAAAAAAAAAAAAAAAGATTTAAAAAAAGTCTTCTTTATAAAAGACATATCTTTTGTCGTTTTTTTTGGTAAGATATCACACTTTTGTCTTTTTTATAAAAGCCAAAAGATGGGAGGTGGTATTTCACTGTGGTTTTGATTTTCATTTCCCTAATGATTAGTGATGTTGAGCTTTTTAATTTTTTTTTTTTTTGAGACGGAGTTTCACTCTTGTTTCCCAGGCTGGAGTGCAGTGGTGTGATCTCAGCTCACTGCAACCTCCACCTCCTGGGTTCAAGCGATTCTCCTGCCTCAGCCTCCTGAGTAGCTGGGTGCCTGCCTGGCTAATTTTTTGTATTTTTAGTAGAGATGGGGTTTCGCCATGTTGAGCAGGCTGGTCTTGAACTCCTGACCTTAGGTGATCCACCTGCCTCGGCCTCCCAAAGTGCTGGGATTACAGGCATGAGCCACTGCGCCCAGCCAATGTTGAGCATTTTTTTCATATGCCTATTGACCATTTGTATGTCTTCTTTAGAGAAATGTCTATTCAGATCATTTGCCCACTTTAAAATCAGATCATTAGGGTTTTTTGCTATTGAGTTGCTTGAATTTCTTATCTATTCTGGATATTGACTCTTGTCAGGTGCCTAGTTTGCAAACTTTTTTCCCATTCTGCAGGTTGTCTCTTCATTCTGTTGTTTTCTTTGTTGTGCAGAAACTTTTTTAGCTTTATGTAATCCCCTTTGTCTATTTTTGCTTTTGTTGTCTGTGCTTTTGGGGTCATATCTAAAATATCATTGCCCAGACCAATGTCATAACAGCTTTTCCCATGTTTTCTTCTAGTAGTTTCATAATTTCAGGTCTTATATTTAAGTCTTTAGTCCATTTGAGTCCATGTTTGCATACGATGAGAGATAGGGTAACTTTTATTCTTCTGCATGTGGATATCCAGTTTTCCCAACACCAATTATTGGAGAGACTGTCCTTTCCACTTTGTGTGTCCTTGGTACTTTTGTTGAAAATTAATTGACAAATTAAATGTGTGGACTCATTTCTGGGCTTTCTATTCTGTTCCATTGGTCTTTTGTCTGTTTTTGTGCCAGTACCATATGGTTTTGGTTACTATAGCTTTGTAGTGTATTTTGAAGTCAGTGGCGTGATGCCTCCAGCTTTGTTCTTTTTGTTTAAGATTGCTTTGGCTATTCAGGGTCTTTTGTGATTCTGTATGAATTTTAAGGATTGTTTTTTATTTCTGCAAAAAATGTCATTGGAATTTTGATAGGGGATTGCATTGAATCTGTAGATTGTTTTGGGTAGAATGGACATTTTACCAATACGAATTCTTATCTACATATACAGAATCTTTCCATTTATTTGTGTCTTCAATTTCTTTCATCAGTGTTTGATAATTTTCAGTGTACAAGTCTTTTACCTTCTTGGTTATATTTATTCCTAAGCATTTCTTTTTTCCATGGCAACTATTGTAAATTGGATTGTTTTCTTGACTCTTTTGGATAGTGTGTTGTTAGTATATAAAAATGCTACTGATTTCTGTGTATTCCTTCTATACCTATTTTGTTTGTCATGAAAGGATGCTGAATCTTGTCAAATGTGTTTTTTTAATTCAATGAGATGATCTTATGTTTTTTGCCCTTCGTTCTGTTAGTATTGTGTATCATGTTTATTGATTTGCATATATTGAACCATCCGTGCATCCTTGATATAAATCTTACTTGATCATGGTGAATGATCCTTTTAATGTGCTTTTGAATTATTTGCCTTATTATTATTATTATTATTATTTTTCCTAGAGATTGGGTCTTGCTATCCTCCTGAGGCTCTTGAGTAGCTGGGACTACAGGCATGCACCATCACACCCAGCTTGTTTGTTAGTATTTTGTTGAAGGTTTTGCATCTATGTTCATAAGGCATATTGGCCTGTAATTTTCTTTTCTTGTAGTGTCTTTATCTGGCTTTGGTAATGGGGTAATGCTGTCCCTGCTTTTCTATTTTACTTAAGTAGAATCATGTAATATTGCTTCTTTTGCTTAATATGCTTGTAAGATCCATCCATAGGGTTGTGTGCGACAACATTTTTCATTTTCATTATTGTTTACTATTCTATTATGAATATACAAGAACTTATTGATCCATTCCATTGTTAATGAACATTTAGCTTGTTTCTTATTTTCAGCTCTAACAAATACTACTGCAATAGACATTCTTGTACATGGTTTTTGCTGAATATGTGCATGCATTTCTATTGGACATATTCTTAGAATTACTAGATTACTAGATTATATGAACACATGATTATATTATTTCTTCAGGTTTTCTAGATATAGTCAAATGGTTTTGCAAAGTGATTATACCAATTTATCCTCCTACCATCAATGCATAAGAGCTCTACTTGGGACTGTGTGTGTGTGTGTCTGCATGTGTTTCACTTTAGTCATTCTACTGGGGGCATAGTGGTATCTTATTGTGGTTTTAATTTGCATTTCCTTAATGATTAGTGACGTTGAGCACTTTTTCTTCCCTTTTTAGGCCATTTGGGTATACTGTTTTTCTCATGTTCTTTCCTAAAAGCATTATTGTTTTACCTTTCAGTTAGATTTGAAATCTATCTGGAATAAGTTTTGTATACGGTTTGAGGTAGGGGTAAGACGACTATTTTTCCTTATGGATAGCCAATTGACCCACCATTTATTGAAAAGATAAATCCTTTCCCCAGTGCATTGTGGCAGCTCTTTTGTCATATATCAGGTGTCCTTATACTTGTGGCTTATTTTTGAACTCTATATTCTGTTCCATTGGTCTGTGAGACAGTACCCCGTGAGCTTTGTGATCAGCCTTGTTACTTAGTGTAAGTCCTCCGGCTTGTTCTCTTCAAATGGCTCTGCTTATTCTGGGCCCTTTGTGGCTTTGAGGCCCATGGTGGCTTTGAGGCCCTCTTGCTTCTGGGCTTGGGTTCAGCTGTATCCTTGGTTCTTATCATACCCCTGGGGCTGATGCTGGCTCCATGACCCCGTCTCTCAGAGGCTCAGAGGGGTAAGTGACTTGCCCCTCCACACAGCTCTGGAGCCTGGCCTTGGCTTCTGCCTCAAGGACAAATTCCTTGGTGTTCCCATCTACAAAATGGCTTAAGTGGTCCAGGGAAGGCTCACGGGTATCAGGCCACTGGAAGATGAGGCCTTATTCTATCCTGTACACAGCCAGGCTGTCCCTGCCACCTCCAGCAGGTCCAGGGAACAGCAGACTAGGCCACACAGCCTCCTGGAAGAGGAGTACCAACCATGTCCCAGGTGAGGACAGACTGAGCTTCCCTAAGGCAGGCCTAGGAACAGATGCCACTTTCTTTCTGTCGTCTGTCACCTTAGAGGCTGGAACCCAGTGGGGCTCAGAGGAGCCTTGCTGATTGACAGCTCAGAGGGGTTCCCACCTTGCCCAAGGACACACGGCAGCTAAATGATGCAGCTGGGATGCAAACTCAGATCTGACTGACCTGCCAGAAGTCTGGGTTCCTGAAGCTCCCTAGTGAGCACCCCCAGCCCCCTCATTCTGATCCAACTCCAAACTTCCACTCTTGGTCCACAGAGGCCTCGCTGTACAGACTCACCGCTGCCCTGGCCACAGGAGGAGGAGGGCTGATACCAGTGAGCCTTCCCTGGAGATGATGACCAGCTAAGCCATTTTGTAGATGGGAACATCAAGGAACTTGTCCAGAGTCTGCAGCCTCTTATGCAGGTCTCAAGCCTCCAGACTTCATTTCCTAGGCTTCCCAAAGCAGGGCCCAGGTTAGCACTGTGCTCCTTTTAGGGGGTGCCCTGATGTGGTAAGAAAGATGTCTTTCGTACCTCTGAGCCTTCGCGTGAGCTGTTTCCTTTGCCGGGAATGGCCTTTCTCTCCTGCCTGTGTGGCCGGGCTTGTGTGGAGGCTTCCCTGCTTTCCTCTTGCTGAATGAGACATACTTCATTTGGCCTTGTGTCTGTTGGCCACACTAGACCAACTCAGACAGGAACCCCAAGTTGTGGTAGCCCCCCCATGCCTGGCAGGGGTCTGGACACATCGTGGGTGAAGCCCAGATGTCGACTGCCTGAGATTGTCAGTCCTCAGGGCACAGAGCATGAAAGGATACAGAGTGCCGCTCTGCATGGTGGGGTATTATTTGCTCCTCACAGTGGCCCAGAGGCCCTGGCACATTGTCTCTTCCAGACAAGGAGCATGCAGACCAGTGAGGTGATGCGGCCTGCTCAGGGCAGCGGGGGCCCGGGCCGAGTCTCAGGTGCTGGAGAAGGGCCGGGCTGCAGCAGAATGTGCTAGGGCTACAGCCTAGATAGTGGGGGTGTGGGCACTGGCTGGCACCCAGCTATCAGGGAGGGGAGGAGAGGAGAGCCAGGCCTGCGCCAGGGTGAAGGGGTGGGCCCTGCTGCAGCAGACCTGAGTGCTGGCGGCTGTGATGTGGAAAGCTGATTCCCCTTGGGAGCCTCTGCCACTCTCTGAGCCTTTTTCTCTTCTTGAAGGAATTCCACCTGTACTCATGTTTATTGGTTCATGCAACACAGCTACTCAGTCCCTGAAGCCCGGCATTGGACCCTGGGATAGAGAGAGGAGCTGGACATGGCCCCTGCCCTGGAGGGATATGGGGTAGGCTGGGGAGGCAGAGAAGTCATGTGCAGATGGGGTACAGTGTTAATGGGTGCTGTCCCAGGGGCACAGGATGGCAGAGGAACACTGTGTGCAGAGGCCCTGAGGAAACAGTTTTGTGGGAGCTGCGAGGAGCTCCGAGCCCTGGAGCTTCAGCCCAGGGTGGAGAATGGTGGGGATGAGACTGGCAGGAGGAGGGAAGAGGGCAGGCGCACAGGGCAGCTGGGAAGCTCAGGTGGTCCTGCTTGAAAACACCAGGGAGACAGGAAGTGCTGCGGGCCTAAGCTCAGGCTCAGAAAGAAAAGGCCTGGGTGGAGCAGCTTGCCTGCCTCGTGGTCTGTCTGTGGCCTTCAGTGCTCTACCTGGAGCTAGCAGAGGACAGCTGACCCTGTTGGGGTGTTGGCCCCATAGATACACTGGGAGGTGACCTTGGGGCAGATGGAGAGTATAGAGGGCAGTCTGTGCAAGGGCTGGGGCCAGAAGAACCTCACATAAGTAGGCCAAGGTCAGCCTGGCAGGCGGGTGAGGCTGGAGGAATGGGGCAATGGTATCAGACCCTCAGCCAGCCAGGCCTGGCCCCGTGCAGCCCTTGGCCTAGCTGAGCTCTCCCTTTGTGGCCTCTCCCTCCCTTCCGTCATCCCCAGGAGTGGACCCTCCCAACAGTGTTGGCCCCTTCCTGGCCTGGAGAACACCCAGACCCTCTTTCTCTACCGGCCTGGCTGTGTGACCTGGGTGAGCTTGCTCCCCATCTCTGGGCCCTCTAGGCTCAGAAACACTGGAATTGCAAGAGCTGATTTCTGGGCTCCTGCTTTCAGCTTCTCTGATCTAATTCTTTTAGCTTAAATTGCTTCCCGAGCTGACCCTGCCGGAAACCCGTGGTGCTAATGATGCTCCTTGGTGACTGTGCCAGAAGCCTGAAGCCCGGGAGCTGGCTCTGTGGGCTCCTCTCTCTCCCTTAGGCCTCCAAGGCAGGGAGAATGGGTGGGAGGGGGCAGGGCTGCTGGCCTCCCTGGGCAGAGGGGCAGCCAGAGAAGTTAAGTGGTTGGCCTGAGGTCACAAGCTGCCCCAGTACGGATGTGGGGGCAGAAGGTGAAATGGCTTCAGGTGCAGAGCAGGGGACAACTGCTGTCAGCTCCCTTGGCAGGTGGGGGGGACAATGGCCCCCCTTCCTCCTTGCTGTCCATCCGTGCCCGTGCTCACTACCCGAACTCGCCTCTTTCCCTTCCTGTCTCTCCCTTCCCTATTTCCCTCCACGTGAGGCCCCAGTGAGGCCCCAGCTCAGCCACGGTGTGTGGGGAGACCCTGAGTGAGAGCAGTAGGGTCACACAGCCAAGGCGGTGGTACTGAAGTCGGAGGATCTGGGTCCCTGTCCAGGTTTCCGGGGGAGCTTGGGCAGGTCGCCTCACCTCACTGAGCCTCAGTTGTATTTTGTGAAAGCTGGCAGCCGTGTGCCCACTGGCACTGTTGGCAGGCAGTACACACGCACATCTGGCCAGGGAAAAGGGGCGTCTCTTGGGACCACCGGGTGTCTCGGCCCCTGCCGCCTCACTCCTCTTCCTACTGGCGTGCTCGGCAGGCTCCTCAGCCTTCAGTTAATGGGTTCGCTCCTTCCAGGAGGTGCAGCAGCGCTGCGTAGTTCCCATCACTGAGCCGAGAAAACGGCCCAGAGAGTTCACATGACCTGTCCGGCGTCACCCAGCAGGAGGGCGGTGCCACTGGGGCTGGCACTCACTCGGTCTTGCTCTCAGATGTCGCTCCCACAGCCAGCCTACCTTGCCCTGGTTTCCGTCAGGGCTGGGCTGGAAATTGTGGCCTTTACCCCCAAAGGGTTGCACTGTTACCCTGGGCAGGCCCCAGGAAGAGGAGACCGGGCGCTGTGGGGCTGCACCGCAGCCCAGATGGAGTTTGAGGGATGGGGTGGGGGGGTCATAAATGGGGTGGTCACTCAGGCGCTTGGCTGTCTGAGCATCTCTCGGCGCACCTGATACGCAGGCCCTGCCAGCCACTGTTCCTTGCCCTGCCCTGCCCTGCCCTCTACCCACACCAGGGCCCCTGGGGAATGGAGGGAGGGTTAAGGAGCCATGGGCCTGCTCTCTACGGAATTGGAGGCATCTATTCCGAGGTGCTGTGAGGAAGGCAGCATGGTGCGGGGAGGACCGAGAGAATGAATGAATGATGCCAAGAGGGGTACCTGGGGCAAGGTTTTCCCACACCAGACAGAAATGTGCCACTCTCTAGAGGAGGGGAGGGAAACCCGGAGGCACACGCTGCTTTCCTGTGGGAGGCACAGGAGCTGCCAGGGCTGGCCACTGGTCTGATTCTGTCTGAGGAGGTATACGGAAGGTTGGTCAAAGGAATGCAGCGAGGTGGGTGCGGTCTGGGCCAGGCCTGAGCTCTGAGTGGCCTGCGGGCCTGGTACCGCCTCTGAGCTTCAGAAACGAGAAAATCCAGTCTGTGAAGGTCCCGCTCTGCCGTATACCAGCTGTGTGACCTTTGATAGGCTCCACGCCTCTCTGAGCCTTCCTTGCCTGTACCATGGGGCTGATGATGTCCACTTCACAGGGCACAGCAGGGACCCAGGGACTCCACGAGTGACGGTCTTCTTGCCCTCCTGTCCAGGTGTTCCCCCTTCCCTCCCTGAGGCAGCAACCACCATGTTCTCGTGCGTGAAGCCCTATGAGGACCAGAACTACTCGGCCCTGAGGCGGGACTGCCTGCGCAGGAAGGTGCTCTTCGAGGACCCCCTCTTCCCTGCCACTGATGACTCGCTCTACTATAAGGGCACGCCAGGGCCCACTGTCAGGTGGAAGCGGCCCAAGGTCAGTGTCTGGTCCCAGCTGGAGCTGGGTGAGCAGGCCTAGGCCCACCCACACGGCTGGGTCTGCAGGGACATTGGAGTGGCGGGAGGAGGCATCCTTAGCCCCAGGCTGCTGAGAAAGTGAGGGTGCTGAAACGGTGAAATTTGATCTGGATGGGGAGCTCGGAGAATGGGCTGTAATCCTGTGCCCACCACTGGACTGGTTGAGGCCCAGCCAGGCCTTCATCCCTCTCAGGGCCTCCGCTTCCTCACAGGAAAAACGGGGCAGTAACCTCAGCCCCACTGAGGGTCATTTTTGGAATAAAAATGGGGTGATGTGGATATGACCGTTTTTAGTAAAATGTAGACTGACATCCAAATGTAAGGAATTTGCTTTCCTGATTGTTATCATCATGATTTTGAAATAGTCATTTGTGGTAGAAATGAAAAGTATTTATTATGATGATTAATCAATAATAATAATAATAGTAAAAAAAATAGTAGTACCTACCTCATAGGGTGGTTGTGAGAATTAAAAGAGGTAATGCATGCCAGATTCCACACACAGCCTGGCAGCCAGTACGGGACCATGGCTATTGATAATGATGAACAGGTGGCATCTCTCCGACCACTTCTCTTGGTCCCTGAGGCTAGAGTGTGTTACACAGAAATGTTTGGCCTTGTGGTGTGATTTCATCCCCATGAACCCCGATTCCTGGATGTGAGGGTGGGCTGGGGAGGGGTTCGCTGCTTGTCTGTGGGTCCTGCAGAGTGGGGTCCCTGGTGGCCTGGATGGAGGGGAAGCGGCTGGAGGTTACTGCGCAGGCCCCTCCTTGGCCTCCAGGGCTGTGCTGGTGACACTGTGAGGGCCATCCCCTCACAGTGCAGGAGACTGTGCTGTCTCAAGGATGCTCAGGGCCGGAGGAGGCTGTGACTCCCGCAGCCCAGTAATCAGAGGAGGCGTCTTGGAGGTGAAGGGTGATGAGGCTTTTGCCCGAAGGGCCGGGTGGGAAAAGGCAGAGGGAATAGAAACTCACAGGTCGGAGCCCCTCAGGCTCCTGTGGGCCGGCGGAGGGCCGTGCCCGGGATGGCAGATCTGGGGCCAAGATGCTCAACCTTGCTCTGTGGGTAGGGAGGTCCCTCTGAGGCAAAGGCTTTCAGCAGCCTGTGATAGGGTCAGATTTGCATTTTCCAAAGTTCCCTGTGATCCCCTGGGCTTTTTGGGAAAATGAAATGTAGTTTTCTAGTTTCCCTCCCAGGCTATGATCTCGAGTCCCTTCTGACTGAAAATACCCTGTAGATGTCCTTGGACTGGGACTCTTGAGAGGCAGAGAAACTGAGGCCAAGAGAGGAAGGTGCATGTCCTAGATCGCCCATGAGCTGCTAGCAGGGGTAGGTGAGGACCCAGGAGCCTTGCCTCCCTGCGTCCCACCTTCCTGACACCAGATAAAGGGCCCCTGGTGCCCTTGACCTCAGTCCCAAGAGCTGTAACAGACCCCCTGGCCCTGTACTGACTCTCTGGAAGGCCCAGGAGCCTCCTGGCCTGGCCACAAGAGTTCTGCCTCTCGGGCCCCCTCTCCCACACACGCCTTCCTCTCTTCCTTTGTCAAGTAGGTGGAGAGGGAGCTGGCCTCAAAGGGCCTTTGTGAGGCCTTGGCTGCGGCGGGGAGGGCTGGGCACTCGAGGTCTTCACCCTCCTCCCACTCCATCGCCTGGCTGCCCCCATCCTGACTCCCTCCTGCCCTCTGGCCATTGCCCAGATGGACTGGAAAGAGGCTGGTGGGGCCTGGCGGGAGCAGGCTGGGCCTGCCTCGGTGAAAGGAGGAGACGCCAGGTTGGCCCACTTGGTACTCTCCCGCTGCGTGAACCGGGGGAGTCAGCTGCCCTTTCTGAGCCCCTTTCCTTGCGGGTTCAGGAGCCCTGCCACACCTCCTCCTCTCATTGCCTTCCTTGCTGGCTCACTCGGTGTCCTGCCCTTTCCAGACACGCAGAGCTGCCCTGTCCTGGATGTGGGGGCAGGTGGCAGAGAACATATGGTGGCTGGTGTTCAGAGAGCTGTGTGAGTGGAGCCCATGGGGCAGCATCGATAGGGACTCAGACCAGGCTGGGGTGGATGGTCCATGGCACTGCCTGGATTTCCTAAACCGTGTGTGCAGGCACTGCCTACTGGCTGGCAACAGGCCTGCGGGACAGGCAGCCCCTGTCCCACTAATGGGATGGGAGGTTTGTGGAGCAGGAAGTCAAGCAGTCTTGGCTCAGCAGTGAGGCAGGCCCAGCCCAGTGGGTTATTAGTAACACCCAGCTGCTCACCAGTGAGAGGGAACTTTGGCCTCAGGCAGCCTTGTTTTGATGAAGTCTTACCTGTGACCGCCTGTTTACAAATGGGAAGCGGTGCTGCATGCATGCCCATCCATCCCCTCCAGCTTCTTCTCTGAGTTGGTCCTTTTTTTTCCAGACGGAGCCTCGCTCTGTCGCCCAGGCTGGAGTGCAGTGGCGCGGTCTCGGCTCACTGCAAGCTCCGCCTCCCGGGTTCACGCCATTCTCCTGGCTCAGCCTCCCGAGTAGCTGGGACTACAGGTGCCCGCCACTATGCCCGGCTAATTTTTTGTATTTTTATTAGAGACGGGGTTTCACCATGTTAGCCAGGATGGTCTCGATCTCCTGACCTTTTGATCCATCCGCCTTGGCCTCCCAAAGTGCTGGGATTACAGGCATGAGCCACTGCACCCGGCTGAGTTGGTCCTTATAGTGGCTGCTCTGTTCTTGGAGGATGTCCTCAACCAGGCTCCCAGCCTCCCTGCCTCTCAAATGGAATGCCGAGGCTAGTTTTTGAGCCAGAATGAACTTGACTCCAGCCTTGGCCCTACCTCACTAGAAGTGTGACCTTGAACAAGTCACTCCTACTTGGGCCTCAGTTTCCTCATCTGTAATTGGGGAAGGATAATTCTTGCTGGTCACAGTTTCTGGAAACTGAAATGACTTGAGGTATTTGTGGTGTCATACACATGGAAGACAGGTGACAAACTGGTTCCCCTCTCTTGCTCGTCTTATCCTTGGCAACCCTGTGTTGGAGACCTAGAACCACCCTGGCTGGGACATCCCATCTCCTATTGACTCTGCAGGTGGGACCAGGCCTTGTCCTCTTGGGTGCTGACCTGGGCACTTGCCTTGAACCCACACCCTTTGTCCACAGGCTCGCTATGTTTTTGTTCTTTCCAGTACAGTGGTCATTCACCGGCCCCTCACAGGCCTGGCTGAGGAGATGCGTGGAGAATGGGGACTGTCCCCAGGCCTGGGAGCTCAGGGTGTCCTTTCTCCTCGCTCAGGGCTAGGGCCCTGGTAGGCGGCCTCCTGTCACCACTGTGGGGGCAGCATCCCCTCATCCAGTGCGCTGTCTCTCCCACATCTGGGTATGAGCCTGGAGGGCCTTTGGTGGAATGCAGAGGGGACAAGGGGTGGGGGTCCAATGAACAGACACCAGTTTGGAACCTCCAGAATTCCCCCGGGGCAGTCTCGGGGGCCCCAGCCCCAGCCCAGTCCCTGGGATCTTATCCATCAAGCCATTTCCTGGAGATGGCCCTACTCCTGGGCTCCCTGAACATAAGGCCTTTTCATGCCACAGAACAGGCAGTTTGCAGCAAGGCCTGGCAGCGCGGGGAGGCGGGGGCAACGGCCCAGGAATGACCCCCTTCTGAGCATGTGCTCAGAGATGGGGTTCAGTGGGGTCAGAGAGAGCTTTCAGAGGCCTTGAAGGGTGGGGACCGCCATGGAGGAGAAGGAGATAGGGCTGGGGGAGGGCAAGTCTTCTGCAGAGGGGATGGGCCGTAGGCTACAGCTCCTTTTCCAGTTCCAGATGGAAGTCCCGGACCTGTTTCCCACTGTCTAGTTCATTCCTTCTGTGATCCTAGATTCCAGGAGGGAGGTGACTGGGGTGAAGCTGGATGGACAAAGAGTGGGGGAGGAGGACAGACGTGGAGGGAGCCTCTGCAGGTACAGCTCAGGTGCCATGGATCCAGTCTGCTGCCTTGCCTTGCCTTGTACACCAGGACTAGAAACCGGAATTTCTTGTTGTGCCACGAAGGGAGAAGGGAGGTGGGCTGGGCTGTGGCCTGTCAGGTGAAGCTGGTCTAACTGGCTGGGAGGGGCTGAGCAGGGGAGCGGTGACTGCAGGTGCAGAAGGCTGTCCTAGAGCTGTGTTGACTGGAGAAATGGTCAACCTCCAGCCCTCAGGGGCAGCCCCGTACAGCCCAATCCTGTGCACCGCTTTGTCCCCCCTCCCTCCCAGGGACCTGTCCGCAGCCCCAGTGGAACCTGCCAAGCTTTGCTAAACCTGGAAGTTGGCAAAATCAGGCCTGGGCCCTGCTTAGGAGCTCACAGGCTGGTGGTGGGGACCCTAAGGAAACCCAGCAAGTATGCACAGGGATGGAAGGGAGCACAGGTGGTTGGGCACCTGAGGACCGCTTTGGAGGCAGCATCTGCCTCAGGACACTTCGGGTCTCCATTTCCCTCCTGAACCTTCCTGCTTACCAGCACTCTCCATGCCTGCTCTGCCAGCATCACTGCCTCCAGGCAGCTTCCTCTGATTTATCTCTGGCTCCTGTTGTCACAGCCCTGCTCACATGGAGGTTCAGGGCCTGGCTCCTTCTCAAGGTCCCTGCCTGTGGGCAGAGACCTTCCCTCACTTACTCTATGACCTATGTCCAGCCAGTGGCCCAGGAAAAGCGGAAGGACAAACACTGGACTTGAGAAGCCTGGCCCCATGGTGGCAGGGGTGAGGGCCTGGGCATCCCCAACCCCTTGGTCTCATTGCTATCTAGTGAGATACCCCCTAATCTGGGTTAGGACAGGTGCAGGGAGACAGGTGAAGGAAGGATGGCTTTGTCACCCATAAAACCTAGCCCACCTGAGACCAGCCTGGACAACATGGTGAAACCCTGTCTCTACTAAAAATAGAAAAATTAGCTGGGTGTGGTGGCAGGCGCCTATAGCCCCAGCTACTCTAGAGGCTGAGGCAGGAGAATTGTTTGAACCCAGGAGGCGGAGGTTGCAGTGAGCCAAGATCGCGCCACTGCACTCCAGCCTGGGCGACAGGGCGAGACTCCATCTAAAAAACAAACAAACAAACAAACCTAGTCCACCTGGAGACTGCAGCCAGACCGCCTGAATTTGAATCTCAGTTCACCTTTTCTTGTGTGGCCCTGAGCAAGTGACTTAATCTTTCTGTGCCTTGGTTTCCTCATCCATAAAAAGGGGATGCCAACTGTGCCCACTCACAGGGTTGTTTTGCACAGTGCCTGCCACATAGCAGGTGCCCAGTCGTCATGAGATATTTCTACTATTGTTCCTTTACAGGTGCCCCAAGGTGGCCCCTGGATTCCAGAGCAGACTCCAGGTGCCACCAACCTCAGGTGGCTTCTCTTGGTGAGAGCTGGTGACCCTGAGCCTCTCCTGGCAGTGGGAACATGCCTGGCTGCCTTCTGCTCTGTCTGGCTGCACAATTGCCCCCAGGTCCCTGCTCTTCCACAGCAAGTCAGGGTGATGGAATCTGGGAATCGCGACTCCCGAGCTCCGTCTGTCTCTCAAGGACTGGAGAAGTGTCTGGGGCCAGAGCCCTGTTCTGGGGCCTAGATCTGGTTGGATCTGCACCTCAGGTCTGCCCCAGCTGTGGTGCTCAGTGTGGGGAGACCGTGGTTGGGAGCCCAGCAGACCTAGGGCGTCCCATCGGATTGGCCCACTTACTTGCCTTGTTATCTTGGACATCACTGCCCTGTCCTGGGCTCACCCTCCTCCTCTGTGGGATGGGGCAGTCGTGTGTCTGTCTTAGGACACTGGCTGGGAGGATCTGAAGTGGAGGGTCACCTGAGTCACTTCCTGCCATAGACCCTGCTGATGGCAGGTGGTAGCTGTTTCTCTTCCCAGGGATGTGGCTGGGGTCCTCCGTATATGGAAGCCCCTCTCCCTTCCCCGTCTTGCCTGCCCTCCTGGCCTCAGGGAACAGAAGCTAAGTCATAGCTCCCTCTGGCTCAGAGGATGGGCTGGTTGTGGGGTGTGGGCCAGGGCTGGGAGGGAAGATAAGAGGGCAGCGGGGAGGGGAGGCGAGTCCCTTCTTCCTGCCTGTGCTTCCTGAGGGGGTGCCCTTGGGAATGGATGAGAGCAGGTGGCCTCACTGGGTTTCCTAGACCTGTGCTCTGCAGAAGCCGCTGTGCAGGTTGGCCCTGGGGCACCCTGTGGTGCCAACTGGAAGGAGGGGCCAGGTCTCAGGAGCTGCTCATGCCCTTGGGGGCATTCTAGCCTTTTCTCTGACCCTCTAAAACTCTGGTTATTCTGGGCAGAGGTGACAGGCAGGGTCCCCATCTTGGTGGGAACTAGGGGCCCTCTGCCCCATTTTCCCTTGCCACTGCTCTGCTCCGCGATCTGTAGAGTCCCTACACAGCCCTGCAGGGATGGTCATTTATCTCGTCTGCATGGGTGAGGCCCAAAGTTGCACAGCCAGTAGACAGGGAGCAGACATTCAAATTCTGTCTTCCTGCCTCTTCCGCCCTCTGCTGGCCGCCTGTGGTAGGATCGCAGAAGCTCTTGGGATGGAACTAGTTCAGGAGTGCCTGTTGGAGTGGAGGCAGGCAGAGGGCTGCTGCCATCTGCCCGTGCTGTGTGGCCAGGGCATGGTATTCAACCTCCCTGGGCCTCAGTTTCCTTATCTGTAAAAGGGAACTATTGCCCACCTCTCAGTGCCATGGTGAGGATGGATTGTGGTGCTAGCAGGATGCCTGGTGCATGAAAGGCATGTCTCAGTGTTTACCAGTCCCCACCCTCCACTGTACCCACAACCCCTGGGGAGTAGTGGCTTCCTCAGCTCAGTGAGGCAATGGGAGAGGAGGAGAGGCCTGCTCTGTTCCCTGGGCCAGGGCTAGGGATCAGGCCAGGCCCCACCCCTAGCTCAGGCCTTGGGGCGGGATGATTACAGCTGCGGGAACACAGGGTGAGCTGACCCTTCCTGGTTGCATCTCTTGGTGCTGGAGCCACCCATGGTGGTCTGGGCATAGCTTCCTAGCACGTGAACATTGAAGGAGACTTTCATTCGCTTTGGGTCAGGCCCTGGGCTTAGTACTTTACATACACTGATTTCTCCTCGCAAAGTAGAAATTATTGGCCATGCACGTTGGCTCAAGCCTGTCATCCCAGCACTTTGGGAGGCTAAGGTGGGAAGATTGCTTGAGCTCAGGAGTTTGAGACCAGCCTGGGCAACATAGTAAGACCTCATCTCTACAAAAAATTTAAGAGTTAGCTGAGTGTGGTGGTGTGGACCTACAGTCCCAGTTATTCATGAGGCTTAGGCCAGAGGATCGCTTGAGCCTAGGAGATTGAGGCTGCAGTGAGCTGTGATTGTGACTGCGCTCCAGTTTGGGTGACAGATGAGACCATGTCTCAAAAAAAAAAAAAAAAAAACCCCAAATCCAACAACATAAAGAAATCGTTGTTCCTACTTTATAAATCAGAAAGCCGAGGCGCAGAGAGCTCGCCAGACTGCCGAGTGAGGAGCTGGAATTCAGTCTCCAGTCTGAAACCAAAGCCCATGCTTTTGCCTTTCACAGCACTGCCTCAGGGAGCTTTTAAGGAAAATACCCCCACCGCAGGAAGAGGTGGAAAACCCAAGCCAGAGCTCCTTGGGCAGCGTCAGGTGCAGAGGGCAGCTGGTACTGGAGCCCCCCTGGGGCAGGGTCAGGTGCAGAGGGCAACTGGTACTGGAGCCCCCCTGGGCTGCCTCTCTCTTGGCAGGCAGGGCAAGGGGCTTCCAGAAATTAGGAAGTGCTGGGCCTGAGAGCAGCCAATTGCTCATGGATCATTCCCTGGTCAGTGGCTGCCCTGGCCAGATTCCCTGGCTACGTCTCATGGAGCAGCCTCTTGGGCCATGCCCGCCGGTCTCTGTAGAAAATAAAAATGGAGGCTGGGTGCGGTGGCTTATGCTTGTAATCCCAGCACTTTGGGAGGCCGAGGTGGGCAGATCACCTTAGGTCAGGAGTTTGAGACCAGCCTGGCCAACATGGAGGAACCGTGTCTCTACTAAAAATATAAAAATTAGCTGGGGATGGTGGTGGGCCCCTGTAATCCCAGCTACTTGGGAGGCTGAGGCAGGAGAATCGCTTGAACCCAGGAGGTGGAGGTTGCAGAGAGCCGAGATTGCGCCACTGTACTCAATGCACTCCAGACCCCAGCCTGGGCAAAAGTGCGAGACTGTGTCAGAAAAGAAAAGAAGAGGGGAGGGGAGGAGAGCGGAGGGGAGGGGAGGAGAGCGGAGGGGAGGGGAGGGGAGGGGACGAAGTTTTTACCTCACTTGAGTTTTTGTTCCACTTGAGCATTTGCTTGCTGTGTGCCTTTGACAAGTCACAGTCCCTCTCTGAACCTCCATTCCTCACCCATACAATGGAATGACAACTCCTCGCTCCTTGGGCGGCATGAGGATCAGATATGAGACTGTACGAGTCAAGTGCCTTGCGGGGCCTGGCCCACTGCTCCCCACTGGCCCCTCACTTTGTGCTCCCCACATGGGATTTGGGTGTTTGCCCCATGCCTGCACTCCCACCCCACTTAATCCTGCTGGGCCCCTGTGGGCTGGCGGGGGTGGGCACTCGGGCTGCTGGTGCTGGAGACAGAAGGGAACAGAGCTTTTGCTGGTTAGGGAGGGGCGCAGCGGGCAGAAGGAAGGCAGTGCCCTGGGTCTGGCGCTCTGACGTCTTCCCACAGGTTCTTCATCAGCAAACCTTTAGCAGAGGAGCCCTCTCCAGCCAGGAAGGGGAGAGGGATCCCAGGCAGGACCACGGGGTAAGGGGCAAGCAGGGAGCAGATGGGCCACATGGGGCCCCGAGTCTGTGGTGGGAGGCAGGTGACTCTCCATGCTCACAGTCACACAGCAAGTCTGTCTGTCATGTCTGTGTCTGCCATGTCCTCTGCCATGGGGGGCATCCGCATGCTCCTCAGCCCCTCACGTTCTCTCCTCACCGTCTCTGCAGGACATTTGCGAGGACCCCCGCCTCTTTGTGGATGGCATCAGCTCCCACGACCTGCACCAGGGCCAGGTGGGCAACTGCTGGTTTGTGGCAGCCTGCTCGTCACTTGCCTCCCGGGAGTCGCTGTGGCAAAAGGTGAGGCCTGGGGCAGGGTGGGGCAGGGTGCTGGGGAGTGTGAACGCAGCCTGCGGCTCTCACTGCCAGACAGGCGGAACCTGAACGTGGCACATGAGACTTTCAAAAGCCTGTGCCAGGGATGGGGTGGGGGACCCCAGTTCTGGCCGAGCGTCAGAATTGCCATCCCTCACCCTCCAGCTGGGCAGGCACTGGGAATCTGTGGGGCTCCCAAGGTCATTCTGATATGTTCTCCCCGTCCCCGTTGTTGGGGACACTTGGTGGATTAACACACACCTGTGAAATGTGGAAGCTGTGTGCATCACATTTAGTGTGCAGTGTACACCTCTGGTGGGGCTCAGGAGACCCCTGACAGACACAGACCTGCTGCGTGACTCGGCTGGTCGCTGTCCTCCTCTGGGCCTGACTTTTCCCAGTTGTTGAGCAAGGGTGGGTTGGCTATCCCCAGCTTCACGACTCCTGGTTCCAAGCTCTGGTGTTCTGGACTAGGGCCAAAGGGTTTGGGTTGGAAAGAATGGGCTCTGGTCCTGCAACCCGACCTCCTATCCCAGCACTTGGCAGAGGGGCCTTAGATTCAGTTCACAGGAGGCAGGGAGACCAGAGTGGAGGCAGACCCTGGCTTCCTGAAGAATTATTGTCAGGGACTGCAGGGAGACTCTGGTCATGGCCCCTTGCTCATCCCTGCCCTTCTGCCATCCCTTGGGAGGGGCTGGCAGTGGGGCTGAGGAGCACTGGACACCTGCATCTCCCAGGCTTGGCAGTGAGCCTCAGCGCTTGGTAGCTTTGGAGCTGGCCTCAGGTGACTCATCAGCAAAATCAGGACAATCGGAGTGGCTGTCTCTTGGGGAGTGGTGAGGGTGGGACCAGATGCTGCACTCAACAAGCCTTGTGTGGCGTGGTACTTGGCCAAAGGTGGCCGTGCCTACCAGCATTATGATAATTAATATTATAGAACATACAGGTAAGGTACTCCTGTGCAAGACTGAGATTTTCCTCATTCTCTGAGGTATCCCTTGGCCGTCAGAGGGAGCAGTGCCCTTGGGCGAGGCTGAGACTCTGATAGGTGTCTTGCTCTTGAGTCTGCAGAACAGGGGTGTAACCTTTCAAAGCCACTCCAGGGTGGGCATCCCTGAGGCCTAGCCCCAGTGGTCCTGCAGGGTAGGAGCCCTGCCTGCTGTAGGGCCCCTGGGGCCTTGGCAGAGGCCACGGTTGCAGCGTGTGGATGTGGGTATTCATGGGGCACCTGAGCCAGGAGGGCTTCCGAGAGCCACCTGTTGGCTCATTTTAGTTCTATACCTGAAGGCCCACAGAGGGCTGCAGCCTGGTTCTGTGCTCTGGGTGTCGGGCTGGTCCTCACTCTCCAGCTTCCAGGCTCCCACCCCCTTCTCTGAGCCCAGAACAAGGTCCCCCTGCCTTAGAGCCCAGCCCGTGCTAGATGAGGGCTCAGTCAGGGGCTGAAGGGGCACATGGGCATCCTGTAGGGCTGTCCCCACCTCCCACCTTGCCCTGTAATTGCCTGTTTTATCTTTCACCTCCCCCATGAGGTGAGCTCCCCACGGGCAGAATTGGCCCAACGTATATGTCCCTGCCTAGGCCACCAGGGACGTGGAGTAGAGAAGGCTCAGGAGAGTTTTGGGAGCAGAGCTCCTTTCCAAATTGTTGGACTCAGCTACCACCCAGCAGCCCCATGGTCGGCCTTGCTGTCCCAGACCTCCCAGGGCCTTGTGGCTCTGGGCCTCACTCCACTGGGTCCTCTCCTGGGGAGGCCATCCGTCTGGCCATTTGTAGGTGGAAGCCTGTGTGTTCTGCCCTGGGCTTGGCCCCAAGCGGTTCCTGGTGCAGCTCTGCCTCTTACCAGTGAAGAGCGGGCCCAGGACTGCAGGCAGGAGGCCCGTGTTTATCTGTGGGCCAAAGGTTCCTATTGCAGGGGGTTGGGGCACCTGGCCTGGCTGGTCTGGGAGGCTGCCAGGGCCAAGAGGCTGATCTACAGCAGCTTGGGTCCCAGGGAGGCCAGGGTGGGTCTGAGCGCTCCTGGCTAATTGCGCTTTGCCTCCTGTGCTGCTGTGGTGCTAGCCCATGGATCCCAGAAGGAGGCTCAGCGCCCTGCGGAGCTCATTACTGTACCTTCCCTCCCTCGTCCCTGCTGACTGGGCTCTGTTTGTTGTCACCCCTCACTTTCTGGGCCTGTTGCCCTGCAGGGCCTCCTTGTTTTCTCCATGGAAGGGCAGTGGGGGTGCTGCCCAGCCTGAGCTGCACCCTTGCCCTCCCCACCTCACACTTGGGGATTCTGAGCCTCAGACACACTGAGCATCACACCCTCGACACATATGCCCCCAACACACCCCCACACAGGAAGCCACCCTTACCCCTCACAGGATTGGAAGCCAGCCTGACCTGGATCTGATGCCGGCTGGGTCCGCTGCTAGCTGTTTTTGTCCTCAGTGTAAATTGACCTTTCCAGCGCCCAGGGTTGTGGAGGATTAAAGGGGCCAGAGGAAGGCAAACCCTTGCCTTTCACACTCTCTGCACATGTTAAATTCCCTCCCCTGCCCCCTTCCAGATGCCCCACCTGCTTCTCTGTTCTGCCAGACATCTCTTAGCCTCGTGCCCTGATCCTACGGGGTCCCTGATGGGGGCATTTTAGCTTCCCCGACTTGATGGTACATTCCCTGAGGGCAGGGCAGTGGACTTCAGGTGACCAGGTTTTAGGAACTTGAAATCAGGATGCAACAGTTTGGTTGAACATTTGCCATTGGTCCTGGCCTGGCCTAAGCCAAGGTCAGCTGTGAGCTCACCTCTCTGGAGCCTGGGGCAGCCCCGGGCACAGGGGCAGACCTGATGCCTGCTCTGAGCCACAGGGCCAGGCCTGGGCCCAGGGGGAGTCAGGCAGCTCCTGGCCAAAAAAAAAAAAAAAAGCACGGAAGTGACCAGAGTCCCAGTCGAATGCCTGATTGTCTCTAGGAAAGAGTGCTGGGGTGAGCAACCCTGGGTGGGGCCTGAGAGAGGCCAGTGAGAGCATTTAAAAATGCCTCCCACTCTGTCCCTGACCCGGTTATATTAGCAGTTCCTGCTCTTTAGTTACCAAGCAGTTCCCTTAGCACACATGGATGGAGCACCAGCTGTGCCCTGAGAACCGTAGTAGGTCCTGGGGACGGAAGGCTTGAAAAAGTACAAGGATGTACAAAGTCACTTAAGGTTTTAATTTGTCAGACACAATCAGTGTTAAGGGTTTTCTATGTTTCCTTCTAGTGTTTTTTCCACTTGGTGTTAAAGAGGATTTTGCTTGTTTTGTTTTTTTTTTGAGTTGGAGTTTCGCTCTTGTCGCCCGGGCTGGAGTGCAGTGGTGCAATCACGGCTCACCGCAACCTCCGCCTCCCTGGTTCAAGCAATTCTCCTGCCTCAGCCTCCCGAGTAGCTGGGATTACAGGTGCCCACCACCATACCCGGCTAATTTTTGTATTTTTAGTAGAGATGGGGTTTCACCATGTTTGCCAGGCTGGTCTCAAACTCTTGACCTCAGGTGATCCACCTGCCTCGGCCTCCCAAAGTGCTAGGATTACAGGTGTGAGCTACTGTGCCCAGCCTTGTTTTGTTTTCTCGTATGCATTTTTGCAATTACATCTGCAAGTTTAGAGCTTGCTTTTCTCCTCTGTATTCATTGCTACATCCGGCCTTGGGTGGGTCCTCCCAAGGTGTCTGATGGCTGCCCAGAGGTCTGTGGACATCAGTGGCCCCAGCCCCCAGATGCAGCCTCCTGCATCCTGCCTGCTCCTTTGCCCACAAGCCTCAGTCCACCCCATCTGCCTGCTCCCCTCCCTTTTCCATCCCTTTCTCCCCAGGCCTTCCCTTGACTCCCACCGCTCCTCCCTCCTGCCCAATCTGTAAGACTCAAGCTCCCGTCACAACCGTCCTCCACCTTCAGCCTCCTGAAGCTCGGTGCCACTCTACTCAGGCCCTCCCCAGGGGTCTTGTGCCCCTAAATCCTCATCAGTAGAAGCTGATCACACCCTCCTTACCCCATCCCTCAGGATCCAGAAATAGGGGATCTTCCTTCCCCAGTGCTGCTTCTGGACCATGGCGTCTCCATACAAGCACTTGGCTTCTTCACTGGGCTCCCAACCTCAGCCCACTGTGTTGCTGTCCCCATCAGCCAGCTGCCCTGGCCAGTCACCTGGGCACAAAGGGCTTGGCTCCTCCCATTTCCCAGCCCATTCTACCCCGAGAACTGTTGTGTCCCAGGCTTTACTGTGTCCGCCCTCTCACTTTGCCCTTTTACCCTTGTCTTAGTTCTTCATCTCCTCTCCATCAGCCTTCACCTTCAGCCACCTCGGTCACTTGCTGCCATGCCACAGCCTGGGCCCAGGACTGCTCTCCCTGGAGGTCTTCAGCCAAAGGCCCGGTCTCTCTGACCTCACCTTCCAGCCATCTTGCTCACTTCCAACCCTGACACTCACCTGCCGCTACTCTTCATTTTGGCCCTGGCCAGTACCTGTGTACTGTCTCCCCACCTGTCCACCTTCCTCTTGGCCTTGGGCTTGGGCCCCATGGTCCATCACATCACCTGTCCCTTGTCAGTGTCATCCATTCATCCGTTCATTCATTCATTTCGTTCATCTGTTCATTCATTCATTCATGCGTTCATTCATGTGTTCATTCATTCGTTCATTCATCTGTTCATTCATCCGTTAATCCATTCATTCATTCATTCATTCGTTCATTCATCATTCATGTAGTCATTCATCCATTCATTTATTCATTTATTCATTCGTTCATTCATCCGTTCATTCATTCATCCATCCGTTCATCTGTTCATTCATTCGTTCTTTCATTCATTCATCCATTCATTCATTCATTCTTTCATTCGTTCTTTTGTTTATCCATTCATTCATTCGTTCTTTCGTTCATTCATTGATTCATTTGTTCGTTCATCCGTTCGTTCAAGAAGCATTTCTGAGGCCTTCTGTGTGGCAGGCCCTGTTCTGGGTGCTGGCCTAGAGTGATGACAAGACACACTTCCTACCCTCTCGGGACAGGTGTGTCACAGGCAAAAACTGAGCAATTCAACAAATAAAAAGCAGAATATGGTGCTGGAAAGGATGGAAGCAGCTCCCCGATATGGAGGAAAGGCACGCCTCCCATAGTAGTTCCTTAGCCAAGTTGTTCCCCTCTCCCCTGCCCCTCCAGCTACAAAGCAAAAGGTTCTGTGAGGATCAGGCAGTTGGACTTCTAGCTGTATGGCTCTCTCAAATACCCTTGGGGGAATTGCTGCCAATGACCTGCAGAGCTGACCCAGGGCTTGCAGTGTGGTTTTAACAGGACCAGGTGTTCTGTCTGCCTTGGTGCCCCTCTGCTGTTCAGGTAGCCCAGGATCCCACTGATTGATTAGCCACCGTCTCACAATTGAGCGTGCTTGTGGTCTAGACCCTTCAGATTGTTTTCCGTTGTTACACCTTGGCCTTGACTCTGTCCTCTTTTCTGTGTGTGGCATGTTGTGGCGACGGCCACTCTCCAACTCCCATCCCCACCCTCTCCGCAACTGCAGCTCCACTCACGCATTCCAGTTCTTTCTTTTCCCCAGTATAAAGGCTGAGCTCCTGGTTCTGCCCTGGGCCCTGGGGATATAAACATTTGCCAGATTCTTCCTCTGCCGCAAGTCTCCTGCAGGAAACTGAGGATTAATTCAGGTGGAGTAAGTGGTGGGATTTGGGTAGAAGTGAAGCCTGGTCCTGTGGTGGCCATGGTGCAGGGCTGTGGCACAGCCAGCCGCCAGTGTCACCCGGGTCAGTAATGCTCAAGGCGCAGTCCCTGGCCCAGCAGCATGTCGCCTGGGAGGTGGTTAGGAATGCAGATTCTCAGGCCCACAGAGCCCTGATAAACCAGGAGTTCTGGGAGGGGGTGCAGCAATCTGTGTGTTAAGTCCTGAGGGTGAGTCTGATGCTCACTCAAGTCTCGAGAACTACGGGTCTGGGTGAGATGTGGTAGCTGGGCTGAGATCCTGGCAGTGGGACTGGAGGGGAAGGGTCCCAGGGTGTTTGGGAAGCAGAATCGACAGACTTTGGTGATTGGTGTAGAAGAGTGAGGGGGAGGCGGGTGTCGGGGTGACTCCAAGGTTTGGCTTAGGTGACTACAGATCTCCAGTCACTGAGCCCTCTCTGGTCCTGGCCTCTCCACCTGGTCCTGCGGGTCTTTCGTCCTCTCCTGTGTACCTCCAGTGAGGATTGCTCCCCACCGCCCTCCCCATCACTGACTTACGAAGTGCTCGCATCTTCACAAACAAGCCAGCGCCCAGCCCGGCCCTAGTAGTCAGGGCTGTTGCCACAGCAATTGACATCAGCGACCTGGTCCCCAAGGAGCCTGCCACCCTCCGCCTGCCTGCAGGGCCTGCATTATCGCTTCTGTGGGGACTGGAGTGGAGGCAGATGGGGACTCCCACCCCTCACACACACCCCATTTTGAGAACTGGGTGGGGCTGGGAAGGGCCAGTGACAAAGGGAGGGGAAGAGGGAAGGGCAGAAGGTAGGCGGGGCACCCCTTTGGTGGCCTCTTCTCTCCACGGCTCCAGGCTCCAGCCCACTTGGGTCCTTGGTATTGGTGGCAGCAGCACTTGGGCCATGGCGGAGGACAGGCCGCAGCAGCCACAACTGGACATGCCACTGGTCCTGGACCATGACCTGACCAGGCAGATGCGGCTACGCGTGGAGAGCCTGAAGCAGCGCGGGGAGAAGCGCCAGGATGGGGAGAAGCTGCTGCGGCCAGTGGAGTCCGTGTACCGCCTCGACTTCACCCAGCAGCAGCGACTACAGTTCGAGCGCTGGCATGTCGTGCTGGACAAGCCAGGCAAGGTCACCATCACAGGCACCTCGCAGAATTGGACGCCTGACCTCACCAACCTCATGACGCGCCAGCTGCTGGACCCCACTGCCATCTTCTGGCGCAAGGAGGACTCGGATGCCATGGATTGGAACGAGGCCGACGCCCTGGAGTTTGGGGAGCGCCTGTCGGACCTGGCCAAGATCCGCAAGGTTATGTACTTCCTCATCACCTTTGGCGAGGGTGTGGAACCCACTAACCTCAAGGCCTCCGTGGTTTTTAACCAGCTCTGATGGCATCTGCGCCTGCTGCCCTCCTCTCGCCCACCTGTGCTCTCCCCTGCCCCTGCCATCTTCCCCCCTATACTTTTGGGGCCATTCTTCTCACTGTTCAGCCTGTCTTGGGCTTGCCCAGAAGCCCCCTGAGTCCCACGCCCTTCCTCCTCTGCTTCTCCCTGGTGCCAGCACTCCGGCTCACAGGAGGAAGATTCCAAGGCTCCATGGCCTATAAGCTGGACTGGCCGCCGCATTGCTCTAGACAATAGAGGCCTACTCAGGGCCAGTGTGCATGGACAGGGAGGCTGGGGCCATCTGCCTTCTCTCTGCTTCATTGTGGGAGAGAGAGACTGAGAAAGACCAAGAGAGACACAGAGACGAAGACTGAAAAACCCAGCATCCACTTCCTCCAGAGTTGGGGAGACGGAGGTGATGGGGCAGTCTCCACGGGGAGTCCAGCAAGCCGGCACTCACTGTTCCCTGGCCTCGGTGCCCTTTGCCGGAGTCTGTGTCTGGGCTGCTGGTCCCACAACACCTTGGCAGCCCTCAGGATGTGGGGCAGGGTTGCTGCAGGGGCAGATTTGGGCAGTGGAGAGTGGCTGGTGCCCTGGAGGCTGTGGAGGCCCAGCTGTGGCTCTTCTGGACCTGACTTCAGGGTGGAGAAGTGAAGAGGGAGGTTACACAGAGATCTGTCTCTACATACACATATCCATGAGAGAGAACGTGCTGTATTCATATGGATGTATTCTAGAGGTCTATTCTTGCCCTAGGAACAAGTGCAATTTTAGATTATCTGTTCGTCATTGTTGCTGGTTCAAGGATGGCTCTTAACAGGGGCCTGGTCCTGATGACCTTGGCCTGGGGGCTTCCTGAGCTAGGAGACTGCAGTTCAGACAGTGAAACAGGGAGCAGATTAGTAAAGGGGGTTCCCTTTGCCTTAGGGGAAGTTGGAGCTGGAGAGAGTGGATTCTCCAGGGCCTCAAGTATCCCCTGCTGGGGAGTCAGGCTCATTTGAGCTTGCAGGTCAGGGAAGGCAAGTGCTTCGTCCTGAGGTAGCATCTGTTGGCATTTATTGGGCTTCTTCAGTGCAGCTGAGGGGCGCAGGGTGAAGGCGTGGTGGGCAGTTACGATGGCTGATGGTCCCAAGTGGGCTGCAGGCGGCAGTGGTGTGACGGCAGAATGCTAACCTCTGAGGTCATTGGGTGCAACTCACTCACCAAACAGATGGGGAAACTGAGGCACAATTTTCATCAGATTCAGTTCTGGCTCCGAGCCTCATTCCCCTTCACATTGCACAGTCCCAAAGAGCCCCCCTTTTGGGGGAGTGCCTGACCTGCACCTAACATCAGCCAAGTACAGCTAAGCCACTGTCCCCAGCACCCTGACTTAAGGCCAGTCCTGTGTTTTGTCCTCAGCCAGTCAGAGATGCATCCAAGACATTTCCCCTCATGAAGCAGAGCTGTCAAGGAACTTGCGGCTCTAGAACAGATGCACTGAGGGCCAGAGAGTCAGGGCCGTCCCCCAAGGCTGGGGCTGCCGGGAGGATGAGCCCCACCTCGGAGGTGTGCAGGCTGGGGCAGCATGCTGCAGCTGAGATTCTGTGGGTGGGACAGTGAGACAGTGGCTGCCGGCTGAGCGCTGGTCCATTCTGACTCAGCTCTGGGGCCCGTTCTGGGACAGGCTTGAAGAAGTCCCGGCCGTCGCCTGCCCTGCTGAGCACGCCGGGAGGCCAGGCCCATGCACAGTGGCCCTGCCCTTCTGCCTCTTTGCTTGAGCTCTCCCTGCAGCTCTGGGGACCCTCTTAGTCCCGACTGCCTATCTCCCCAGCCAATCTGTCCTGGGGCCTAAGTGCCTCTGCTGTGCCCGCTGCAGGTCCCCAATAAAGCCTGTGCCCTGGCCTTGGTGGTGTGCATTCTCTCGCCATCAGCCCCCATCCCCTTCACAAGCCCTCACAGCCTCGAGCACCTGCTCCCTGGCCATTTCCCACACTCCCCCAGCCCCTGCCAGCTTCCAAGGAGAAAGCCTGGAATAATCAGGGCTTCACTGAATCTCCTGAGGCTGGCCAGGAGCCTCTAGCCCTGACTGTTTCTCTGGTAGCCCCAGAGCTGCCTCCATGTGGGGTGTGCAGAGAGCTGTGCTGAGGGAGGTGCCATCTGGGCGCTGCCGAGGGTTTGGGGTAGGAAGGTACCAAACCAGGTGCAATCTCGAGTCTCCCTGCCTTGCAGGGCCACTGGGCAGGGTTTGGACAGAAGGGCAGAGTTGTGAGGGGTGGGGTGAGGTCAGACCCATGCCTGGGTTTAGTCTGGCCTCTGTCATGGATGAGCTGTGTGTTCTCAGGCAGCTCCCAACCCCCTCCCAGCCTCAGACCTTCCAGAGTGAACAGCTTGGTTCTGTGAAGGCCCTTCCAGCCCCACCCTCCGGGAATTGTCAAACTGCCGGGCTAGACTGACATGGGAAAGATGTAACCCCAAGGCCACGTGACTTTAGTGCCCCACTTGATCCTTCCTCACAGCTCTGTTCCCTCATCACCACTCTCAAACTCACTCATTTTTGGACAGAGACAACTGAGGCCCAGAGGAGGAGGCCTGCCCAGGTCACAGAGGGCATGGAGGGGCTGGAAGCAGGTGTGGGCGGGCCAGGCTCTGGGCCTGTGGACTTTTGGCCCCATGACACTGGCCCCTGGGATGAACTGGGGAGATGGGCCCCACCCACCTGAGAACCCAGGCTCAGACTGGGCTGCCTTCTTTTCTGGAGACCAAGTCAAGCCCTGCCTTGGGGGCCTCACCGGTGGTTTTGTTTCGGAATGAGCCCTGCTTCAAAATCCAACCCCACCACTCTCCTGGGTCTCACAGCCCCTTTCATGCCCACCTCGGAGTAGCTGCTGCCCCCTGGTTTCCCTTTCACACACCCCTCACAGCATGCGCAGAACCCTTCCCCAGCCCCGCACCCAAACCCCCGCCCGTCTCTCAGGGGTCTCTGCTTCCCTGACATCCCCTCCCCAAACTTGCCTTCCAGCCACTCCTGGAGGTGCCCGAGACAGAGGAATCCAGCCTCAGGACAGCAGTAGAGGCCTGGCTCTATCCCCAGAGTGCAGGAATGGCAAATAACCCATTTTCCCTGGAAATCACGAGAAACCACAGGGAAAGAGACCTGCCTTTCCCTGAGCTCTGTGCCCAGAGAGGCAGCGAGTGCGGTGAGCGACCTAGCCCGCCCCACCCTGCCAACTGGATGGCCCTGGGCAACCTCTGAGCTTGTTCCTCATCTGTGAGTTGGGGCCAGCAATGGCACCTCCCTTGAGGCTGTTGTGAGGGTGAAATGGGCAAATGTCCACAAAGTGCTTGAGCTTCCTGGAGCCCGCACACGGTCACCTTCCCTCCCTGAGTTTGCCCATGGTTACTGCCCCATCACCATAGACACAGGGTCTCCCCTCTCAGTTATCCCGGGGGTGGGGGTACAGGAGAACCTGTGGAGAGCTGAAGTGAGTTGCCTGAGGCATCACAGGCCAGTGCCGATGGCAGCAGGCGCGGGGCGGAGGCGTGGGCAGGAACCTGGCCTGGCTCTGTGGTCTGAGAGAGCGGCCATGGGGGAGTGTGTCCCCCTCCGTCGCCATCACCACCTCGGAGCGGCCCAGCAGAGACCATTAGCCTTCACATGATTGCTGGGGAGCCGGAGGCCCAGGGGAGGGGGGGCTGCTCCAAAGCTGGGGATCCCTGCCCTGTCTCAGCCGCCCCATGAACAGGACCCGCCGTGGCCACTCTGGTGCATCGATACCCTGGTCTCTGGTGGAGAGCAGCAGGGCTCTGCTCTCCCGAGAAGGCAGGGGGTGCCCACCACACACATGCACCCATTTCAACACGTGCGCACACCTGCACACACGTCCACACACCTGCACACACGCACACACCTCCGCACGCGTGCACACACCTCCGCACACGCACACACCACACGCGCGCACACACCTCCGCACGCACGCACACACACCACACACACGTGCACACACACCTCCACATGCGTGCACACCTCCACATGGGCGCACACACACGCACGGAGACTTCCACACATCTCCACACGGGCACACACACACGCACAGAGACTTCCACACATGCGCACACACCTCCACACGCACGCGCACACGCCTCCACACGTGCGTGCACACCTCCACACACACGCACACACACCTCCACACGTGCACATACACCTCCACACACACGCACACACATGCACAGAGACTTCCACACATGCGCACACACCTCCACACACGCACGCACACCTCCACACACACGCACACACCTCCACACACGCACACACACCTCCACACACGCACACACTTGCAGGCAGGTCCTGAGCAGCTTCCCTCCCTGGGCTCCTGACTCCCGTCTTCTCTCTGTCACACAGCTGGGCAGAGCCCTGTGTGCCACTACCCTGGGAGGCTTTGAGAGCAGCCACTTTGGTCTAGGTGGGAGTCTCTAGGGACAATCCAGGAGCCAGGGATGCTGTGGTGCACCCATGGGTGGGACCCTGAGGTTTCTGGGCCCATTCTGCAGTGGGTGGCCATTGGTGGATCACACCCCAGGGGGTTATGAGGGAGGCGGCAGATCCCACCAGTCCTTTGCCTTGCTGCCAGGTCAGCCCACGTCAGTAAAGCCTCATAGGCACGCAGCAGGTGGTGGGGAGCTTCTCCTTTCTCCTCTTGGGAAGGAGGTTGACCAGGTCATCTCAGCTCCCTCCCAGCCCTGAGGTTTTCAGACTGTTCTGTGAAGGCACACATGTGTATACCAACACAGATGACCCCTCATGTGTGCACAGCTCTCTACAGTTTATGAAAGAGCTCCAAGGCTGTCTCCTTTAGTTCTCATAACAGCCCTGGAGGTTGTGTAGGTAGATGAGGAGACTGAGACTCAGAGGTGGCCCAGTTGAAAGTGAAGTCACTGCCGCGCACCGCAGTGAGTAATGTGGTATTAAGTCGTGTGTACAGGTCACCAGCCGGTCAGGGCTGCACTGTGACCAGTGCGGGGGATTTTCCTCCCAGGAAGACTCCAGCCAGCTTTGGAGCTGGGCCAGGCCCTGTGCTGGGTGCTGGAGATCTGAGAATGAGTCAGACTTGGCCACTGTCCCCGAGGAGCTCCTCCCAGTGGGCAGGGAAGAGAGAACCATGCTGGGGTGCCAGGAGAAGGGAGGCATGGGTGTTTGATGGTTGTGGTAGATGGGACCCGAAGGAGGAAGTGTTTGAGGGATGAGGGTGAGAGCGAGGACTGCTGGGCCAGGTAGCTGGTATCCGTGGTGATGGGGAATTTCTACTGTAGACAGCGAGAGGGTAGGGAGCAGAGCCTGATGGACTCCTTGCATCCATCCCTTCACTTTGACACTTGCCAGCCCATGGCTAGTCTTATTTCCTCTACACTTATTTCCTCTACACCTGCACTTTGCCCAGGCAGCATTTCATTTCATCCGTAAATATTTCCGGATGCATCTCTGAAAGATAAGGAATCAAAAAATAAAAAATAAAAAAAAATAATACTAACTTTTAAAATAATCCCTTAATATCATTAAATATCCAGTAATTGTTCTAATTTCTAATTTGTGCTATAAATATGCATAGGTTTTACAATTTGTTTGAGTGAGATCCAAATAGAAGTCCGTAACTGCAATTGGTTGATTGTTCTTTCATCTTTTATTTTTTCCTAGTAATTTATCTATCAAAGAAACGGGGCCATTTGTCCTGTGGGGTTTCCCATGGTGTGGGTTTTGTTGACTGTGTCTTTATGGTGGTGTTTAACATGTTCTCTGTCCCCTGCATTTCCTGTAACCTGGGACTTAGCTCTAGAAGCTTGATATGGTCTAGGAACAATTTTTTTCTTTTTTTGTCACAGCTGCATCATGAAAGATGTTGTATACTTCATTCAGGGGGCACATCATGGCTGGTTATCTTTCTTTTTTGTGATGTTAGAAACCATCAGTGACCACCGCCTAAATTCATTCATTCTTCAGTGGTCATAAAATGCTGGTGGTCTAATATCATCATTCCTTTCTCATTTATGAGCTGGAAATCTTTTCCAGTTCAAGACTTCCCTCCATCTACTATTTGGTTACCATGTGGTACAGTTTGTCTACAGAGACAGGATAAATTTCCTGTAATTTTCCAGTTTCAATAAAAAAAGACTTGATTGCCTACCCTCCTCTGATAGTGACTAATTGTTTTTTTAAGTATCATTCTGATCTCATGAATTTGAACATACTTGATGTGTTTTAATCCATTGCTGTTTTTGCCCTTGTTGACGCTCAAATTATCTCATCTTTGGCCAGCAGGAACCTCTTCAGGATGGTTCCTGAATCCTTTGACGTGGCCCCAGGAGTCTTTGCTGGCTTCCTTGATTTCCAGCATGGCGTGGGAGGGTTTTTGGTTTTTGGTTTGGAGCACACCTGTCTGGACAGTCTCCCTCCTGCTCAGCATCCTGGCTGACAGCAGAGCAGTTGAGGGGTGAGAAGGCTGGCTTGGGGCCCATCCCGTGCCAAGTGCAGGGGCGGTGAAGCAGGAGGGGAAATGGAGGCCCTCGGGGATCCTAGACTCTGGATCTCCAGGCCCTGGAGCCTCATTAGCAGCTTCTTGAGCCACAGAGGGCTCAGAGCCAAGCTTCGAGTTTGACTAATGATCCTCCCGAGGTCCCAGCAGCTTGCGAGGGCTGCTCTTCCTCCCAGCCATGCAGTCCAGAGCATTCAGAACAGGGCAGGAGCAGAAGGAGGGGGTGAAGGCAGAGGGCCAGGCCCTTCTCAGCTTAGGACTCCCTGTCGCTCTGTGTGCTTGGGCAGATCTTGCGTCTTTCTGGACCTCAGCCTTCCCATTTGTGCGGTGGGAATGGTAACCCTCACCCTGTATGGAACCGCCCTTTTTCTTTTGAGACAGAGTCTTGCTCTGTTGCCCAGCTCACTGCAACCTCCGCCTCCCGGGTTCAAGTGATTCTCATGACTCAGCCTCCTGAGTGGCTGGGATTACAGGCGCACACCACCATGCCCAGCTAATTTTTGTATTCTTTTTTAGTAGAGACAGAGTTTTACCATGTTGGCCAGGCTGGTATTGAACTGGCCTCAAGTGATCCACCTGCCTTGGCCTCCCATGAGACCTATTTTTGATACAGCTCTCTGTCCAGAAAGCAAAGTGGGGAGAGTGCCAGGAGTCAGGGTGTTTTCACTTAGAAAGGGCACAGAGTTGACAGAAAAGTCAGGGTGAGGAGGTGGAGGAAAGGAACAGCCAGTGTTGAGCCCTTGCTGGGTTCCAGACAGTGGCCAGGTTGGGAAGTCCTGGGTTTGAACCTTGCCTCCTTCACTCGTGCCTGAGGCCAACCTTCTGCCAGCACCTTCCAGTAGTATCGCCTCAAAAGCCTGTCGTGAAGCTCAGGGGTGCTAGTGTGAGCAGCCTGGCCTTGTGCCTGGGACCCAGCAGGGCTCCATTAGGGCCGTAGTACCTCTCACTGCAGTTAACATTTTCATTTTCTTGGTCTCACATGTCCCATTAGGGAGCATTTCCCTTTGCCAACATCCCTGTTGATGGTAAAAGATGTGCAAACAAAAGTGTCCTTAATGAGCGTGCAGTGGGGAGCAGCTTTTGGCTGAGGTCTGTACACTCAGGTGAGTGCCAGCCTCCTGGTGTACCTCTGGTTCCTCCGCCTGGGTGCCCCCCATACTTGGAGTGGTTTTCTTCTAGAAGGAGCTGCTTATGATCCCGATGGGGCTCAGCTCCACTTGGTCCCATGCCCAGCGGGGCCAGGGGTCATGCACCCTGACTTGACAGGGGCACTCCTTTCCCACATAGCCCCGCCTGCACCCTGTGTAGCCTCAGCACTTTGCCTGGGTGCCTCCCTCTCTCACCAGACTGGGACCCTCTTGAGGGGAGGGGCCATGTGACTCACCTGGTTGTCAGTGTCCAGCCTGGGGCTGGGTGCAGAGTGGTCCACAGTGCCAAGGAGCTCATTTTTCAGAGGCAGACAGATCTGGGTTTGAATCCTGGCTTCAAACCAAGGTTGGTCTGCCTCCAAAGCATGTGTGTATTTTCTAGCTGTGTGACCCTGGACGAGTTACATGCCCTGTCTGGGCCAGAGTATTGTCATCTGTGAAGTAGGACTGGATAATAGTCATCTACTCAGAGGTTATCGTGATAATTAGATGGAGATAATTCGTCGTAGTCACAGGCATTTCCCAGATGATTCATAAGTAATAAAATCAGTGTCTCAGTGTCCCCCATCAATGTCTCTGAATTCATTCATTCAGTCAATGCATGTTCACTAAACATACTCTCTGGGCCAGGCCCTGGGCTAGGTACTGGGTGCATAGCAGTGACCGAGACCTATATGGCCCTGCCCCCAGAGAACTGACATTCCAGTGATAACATCAGACACTGAGCTCAAAGTCACAGAGTTACTTAATTATAACTTGGTAAAGGTAAGTATCTCAGATGAGAGCTGCCAAGGGCCATGAGACTGAGATAGGGGTCCTGGCCTAATCTCAAAAGTCAGGAAGGGCTTCTTGGAGGAGGAGGATGGACACTAAAGGACAAATGGAAGTCTACTGGGTAAAGAGGAGGAAGAAGAACCTGGAGCAGTGAGCAGGGATGGGGGCTGCCATGGGGGAGGCAGAGAAATGAGGCTGGGGGAGTGCATTGAGAGTTTGGGTCTTATTTTCTAGGGAAGTGACAGGACTGGGTTGGTCTGTGTGGGGCGAGAGTAGATGTAACTGCAGACACTGTTACAGTGTCCCTGGGCGGGGAGATGGGGAATTGGGCCAGGGTAGTGCCAGTAGGATGGAGAGGAGGAGATGGATGTCAGGAGGATGGAGGTGCTCAGATTGGCCTGATTTGATGGAGGGAGGGAAAGCGAAGTAGCCAGTGGGGCTGCAGCAAGGGGGACTGCCAGCATTGGGGTGGGCTGGATGGGTGGATGGTGGCGCTGGTCACTAGGCAGGAGCTGGTGGTAGATGTAGACAGAAGTCTCGGGGAAGGTTGCAGGGAGGCATGAGAAAGGGAAGCTCACACACTCTGAGAACAACACAGC
Source organism: Macaca thibetana thibetana (assembly GCF_024542745.1). NCBI lineage: Eukaryota > Metazoa > Chordata > Mammalia > Primates > Cercopithecidae > Macaca > Macaca thibetana. The sequence goes on from NC_065591.1 coordinate 68,761,108, forward strand.
TGGAAGGAGGCCCAGGGAGCCTCCACGCCCCGCGGAGATGGGAACCTGAGCCCGGAGATGGGGAAGATTCACTTGGGTCTCACGCAGGCTTGTGGCAGAGTCGGAACCTGAACCCAGTATTCCTTTCCGTTCTGATTCACGGAAAGCTCGCACCCCTGTTTCCTCAGGAAGCCAGCCATCCCCTCACTGTGTCCCCCCATCCTTTCCCCCACTCCCCCCACCCAGGTCATCCCAGACTGGAAAGAGCAGGAATGGGACCCTGAAAAGCCCAACGCCTACGCGGGCATCTTCCACTTCCACTTCTGGCGCTTCGGGGAATGGGTGGACGTGGTCATCGATGACCGGCTGCCCACAGTCAACAACCAGCTCATCTACTGCCACTCCAACTCCCGCAATGAGTTCTGGTGTGCCCTGGTGGAGAAGGCCTATGCCAAGTAGGTGCCAGCAGCAAGCAGGCAGGGGGGAGGTCCAGGCGGGGGTGGCACTGGATAGGCTCTTCATGGTGTTTCCTTAGCCAGGGCTTTAAGCACAGAGAGGCGAGGGGCTGGTGCAGGCACGCAGCAGGCCCAACCGCCAGGCCTGCGGGCATAGTCAGCCGAGCCTGCGCTGGGTGGGGTGAAGGCCTGGGCCCTGTAAGGAGAGGAATGTTGGTTACTCCCATTTTAGAGGGAGAAGACTGAGGCCCAGGCAACATCCTGTAGGTAGCTGGGGGCAGAGGCAACACTCACATTTAGGACCATTCTCGAAGGTTCATGCTGCCACGCCCTGCCTGGGGCCTTGGTTGGGGAAGTGGTAACTGAGCTGGGCCTGGTTGTGCAGGGTGGGCTGCTTGCCTGCCTTCCCCGCTTGCTGGGCCTCCCTCTTGTCCACTGTCCACCTCTGCCTGGCTGACTGTCCATTCTGTCTTTGCTGACCCCTCCTTCTGCTCCGTGCCTTCTGCTTCTGTGTCCCTGGTGCCCAGCACAGAGCCCAGCATAGAAGGGGCACAAGCGAAGTTTTGCTGAGCAGTGGGGAGCCCTGGGGAAGAGTGGCCTGCCCAGGCCGTTTGGGGCAGGGATAGGCCTAGGCCAGGAGGGAGGAGGGAGGAGGGGCAGTGGGGTCAGAGGCCAGCCTTGCCAGCTCTAGGGGAGCCACTCCCTGGTTCCTCCTACTAGGCCCATTTGTCAATCTTGCTGGAAACCTGCGTGTGTAGGGGCAGGGGCAAGGAGGGAGACAGACAGAGAACAAGAGAAAGGGGGAGACAGGAAAAAGAAAGACAACTCCCAACATCAAAAACCCAAGAAAACACATTGGCAGCTTCCACTTTGAATCCTAAGAAAGGAAAGCCAGCCCCCTGGTGGCCACTGAGTCTCCACCGCCTGGATACAGGCCTGTATTCCCCGCTCCAGAGGAGCCGACCCAGGGGCCTTGGTTGTCTTTTGTTTTTTTGAAGAACACAGTTTCATTGTGGTAAAATATACAAAACATAATGCTTCTCATTTTAACCATGTGGAAACATACAATTCAGTGGCATTCATTATGATCACAGTGCCATGCGCCATCACCACTATCTATCCCCAGAACCTTCTCATCATTCCAGCAGGAGCTCTATACCCATTAAACACTGACTCCTTCCTTACTCCGACCATTGTTGGCACTTTTGAAAAGAGTTGCTTTTTTTTTTTTTTTTTTTTTTTTTTGGGATAGCTGATTTTTCAAAATTGAGCCACTAAGGCTTAGGGGAATTTAAGCCTTGTATGTTGGCCTGAGTGTTAAGAACTGGGTTTTAGTGTTAGCTCCACCGTGGCCTGCTGTGTGACTGTAACAGGTTGTCTGACCCCTCTGAGTTTCAAAAGCCTCCCTCATAGAGGGGAAGGATGCAGCCTGGCTGGGGAGCATGAGCTGGGAAGTGTTTCCACATTGCTTCCCAGGCTGGCAGGCTGCTACCAGGCGCTGGATGGAGGCAACACAGCAGACGCACTGGTGGACTTCACGGGTGGTGTTTCTGAGCCCATTGACCTGACCGAGGGTGACTTTGCCAGCGACGAGACTAAGAGGAACCAGCTCTTTGAGCGCATGTTAAAAGTGCACAGCCGGGGCGGCCTCATCAGTGCCTCCATCAAGGTGAGAACACAGCAGGCCCCAGAGGCGGCCCCTCCCCTTCACCCTCACTGACTGAGATGGGAGACAACTGTGACATCCCACACTCAGGTCAGTTCCTATGTATCCAGACCCTCAGCCTCGTGGGGGAGGGGAGAAGTTGGAAGGTGCAACCCCCTGCCCAGACCCTCTAGGCTATGAAAAGCCTTTCCCGCACTGTTCAACTAAAACTTCTTTCTGATCCTCTTGAGTTATGAATGTCTGTGCACCTGAGGGTGGTCCTGATTTGATTAATTGCTCATGTTTTGGATGAGAAAGCTGAGGCCCAGGGAAAACAAAGCTCGAACCCAAGTTTAGCAGACCCTGTGGTGTGCTGGTAAACTGCCTCTGTAGCTAAGTAAAAAGCCCTGATTTGTAGCATTTGCTAATTACTGTGGTGTAAATACTCCCACCATGGCTGATTTCCAGCTGCCCACGTTTAGCAACAACTATTAACAATATTCCTGGCGGGTGCGGTGGCTCGTGCCTATAATCCCAGCACTTTGGGAGGCCAAGGTGGGCGGATTACCTGAGATTTGAGAGTTTGAGTTTGAGTTTGAGACCAGCCTGACCAACATGGAGAAACCCCATCTCTACTAAAAATACAAAATTAGCCGGGCGTGGTGGTGCATGCCTGTAATCCCAGCTACTCGGGAGGCTGAGGCTGGAGAATCGCTTGAACCCGGGAGAAAGAGGTAGTGGTGAGCTGAGATCGTGCCATTGCACTCCAGCCTGGGCAACAAGAGCGAAACTCCGTCTCAAAAACAAAAAACAAAGCAATGTTCCTGAATGCTTAACAGTTCCTGGAATATTTAACAACAGCCGAGCCAGTGCACATTTGTGCCAGCATTCCCCTGGGCTGACCCACTGTGGGTACCTTCCTTTACTGAGACTGCTGCCCTTGGGGGTGTTAAAGGTCTGTGAACACAGCACTGCCCCATGACTGCAATTCCCGTCCCATCCTGTAGGTCCCGTGCGGCTTCCTGGCCCTCCAGCACCTGAGTCCCTGGTCTGGGTTCCAGTGTGGCCCTGCCTCTCTCAGCAACTGTGTCCTTCCACAGGCAGTGACAGCAGCTGACATGGAGGCCCGCCTGGCGTGCGGCCTGGTAAAGGGCCATGCGTATGCCGTCACTGATGTGCGCAAGGTGCGCCTGGGCCACGGCCTACTGGCCTTCTTCAAGTCAGAGAAGTTGGACATGATCCGCCTACGCAACCCCTGGGGCGAGCGGGAGTGGAACGGGCCCTGGAGTGACACGTGAGGCCTGGGGATGGGGGTGCAGGCATAGGGCATGAGGGCTTGGACAAGGACGGATGGGCTTCTTGGAGGAGGTGGCACCAGGGCTGGGCCTTGAAGGATCTGGGGGAGGATGACACTAGGAATGAATTACTTTGGAGTGGGTGTATGGGGTGATGGATTGAGCACAAGAAAGACCTGGGGCTGGAGGTGAGCTGACCCGTAGCGGGTGTAGAGACCAGCTTGGTGAATGGGTGAGGGACGGGAGCAGGGAGGGAGGCCACAGCCCTGAGCAAATGGGGGACCCCTCTGTGCTTGGCTCATGGCCCTGGTGAAGCCAGGATGGGAGTGGAGCCCAAGTGCTAAGTGAAGGAGCCTTCTTCACTGGGGGTCACGTCCCCCTCCTCCCAGCCTGCAGCTTTGCTTCCAGACCTCCCAGCATGGTGGCAGCTCACAGTCCCTTGAGGGAGGAGGCAGGCAGGGCTTCCCGGAGAGGGGCTGGGCATGGCCCCAGTGCCCCTGGCCACACCATGCCGCTGGAGGCCTGGTGCAAGACTGCCCCTCGGGCCTCCTCGCCTTTGCCAGAGAGATCCTGGTGGGCCTGCCTCTTAGACAGCTCCCTTTCTCCTCCCCGGCCCTCACACCCCAGCTCGGAGGAGTGGCAGAAAGTGAGCAAGAGTGAGCGGGAGAAGATGGGTGTGACGGTGCAGGACGACGGTGAGTTCTGGTGAGTGTGTGTGCCCTGGACATCCGGGGCTGAGGGGGAGCTTCCCACGGGCCTGGCGGGGAGCACCAGGTGGGGAGTCAGGAGCCAGGCCTCTCCTGCATGCCTCATCATCAACTTGCTGTGTGGCCATGGACAAGTCACACCGTCTCAGAGCCTGTTTCCTCCTCTGTAAAATTACTCAGGCAATAACAGGCCCTTTGATCCCCACAGTCCCCTCTGCCAAACTGAGGGGTCCTGGATCCGCTGTGGCACCCAGACTGAGCCCTTGGCATGCAGGTCAGGGAGTCGTCTAAGAGGTGGGCCCACCAGGATCTCCCCAGCAAGGGTAAGGAGGTATGAAGCGCAGTCCAGCACCAGCGGTGTGGTGTAGCGAGGGGCACTAGGTCTATGCCCAGTCCCTCTCCAGGAAGCCCTGCCTGCAGCCTGCCTCCAGGGGCCCTCTGGCAGCCTGATTTCTGAGATTAGGTAGCAGAGGCTCCCAGAGGAGCTAGCTCCTAAGCTGAGACTTGAGGTATAAAGTAGCCCTTGGTGGGCAAGGAAGGAGACGTGGCACAGAGGTGAGAGAACACAGCTGGGTTTGAGAGGGGAGCTAAGTAGGTACATGGGTGAGCTGGGAAGATGACAGCAGCTCAGCTTAAAGAGCCCAGTAATTGGCTGGGTACAGTGGCTCATATCTATAATCCCAGCACTTTGGGAGGTCGAGGTAGAAGGATTGCTTGAGGCCAGGAGTTTGAGACCAGCCTGGGCAGCATAGTGGGACCCCATCTCTACAAAAATGAAAAATTAGCTGGGTGTGATGAGGTACCTGTGTAGACCCAGCTACTCGGGAGGCTGAGGTGGGAGGATTGCTTGAGCCCAGGAGGTTGAGGTTATAGTGAGCCATGATCGTACCACTGCACTCCATCCTGAGCAAAAGAGCAAGACCCTGTTTCAAAAACAAAAAGAAAAACCCCAGTAGTAATAAGGGTTCATCCTGCATTCATCCAGCCTGCATGAGTCCTGAATGTGGGCCAGGCTCAGTGTCACCCCTCAGCAGAACCTGATACTAAACTCAGCCCCTTCCTGGAGGGGTACAGGCATCCTGTGTGTGCTGAATTCTTTCGGGGCCCCCAGGCAGACCAGGGGCAGATGGCAGCGGTCCTGGCACCCAATGAGGAGCCCTTCTGCAGGTGTCAGGTCAGCTGCCGCAGAAGGCCACCCAGGCCACTTTGCCAGTCTTGCTCAGGGGTCAGCAGATAAAACACAGCAGAACTACTTGTCTTTAGAAAGAGTTTCTTCCGAAGGCCTTTCTCTTACATGTTCACAGTTAATTCACTACCCCCTGCCCCCACCAGCCCGCTGGAGGCGTTCACAGTGTGCAGTGACCATAGCAACACCCTGGCCACTGCAGCATGCTCACCATGGGGTTCCCACCATCCACTTAAGCCTCACAACAGCCATGGAAGATCGTGGATGCAGATGTGCTTTATAAACTGTAGAGGGCAGCAGACAGTAGTTATTAACACCATTCACGACAGTAACAGCCTGCGTTTGCCCGTGCGCTCTGTCTGCTGAGAGTTGCACTGCCTGCTTTGATTACATTACCTAATTCCTTCGCCAGCTCTGAGATGGGCACCCGGTGTTAGATTCAGCCCCATTTTACAGGCGAGGAAACAAGTCAGAAAAGAGGTTAAGGGTCCGTGTGATGCCATGCCCATGCCCTTGTGTGGGCTTAGCTCTCCTCTCAAAGCCAGCTGTGTTCTCTCACGTCTGGGCCACATGGACATATTAGGTGGCTGGGCTGGGGGGCCAGGAGCCTGGAGAGGTGTGGGGGCGGTACCCTGCTCAGCCCCTCCCCACATCCAGGATGACCTTCGAGGACGTGTGCCGGTACTTCACGGACATCATCAAGTGCCGCCTGATCAACACATCCTACCTGAGCATCCACAAGACGTGGGAGGAGGCCCGGCTGCATGGCGCCTGGACACTGCACGAGGACCCGCGACAGAACCGCAGTGGCGGCTGCATCAACCACAAGGACACCTTCTTCCAGAACCCGCAGGTGGGCATTCTCAGGGACCCCCACCCTGCCCCTGCAGCAGCTGCGGGGTGCTTTGCCACTGTCCTGCCAGGGACTCCTGTTCGACCTTGGGTAATCCCTGTCCCTCCTTGGGCCTCAGCAAATCTGTCTGTACAGTGGGGGTTAGATGGGGTTACATCGGTCCCATCTGGGGGTCATGAAGCCCCCAGCCTCACAATCTGACCTACAGGTGGTAAAAATGAGGAAACCAGGGATGGCTCTGAGGGACATTTGGGTGTCTTGTCCTGAGCTACAGGGACACTTAGAGGCTGAGCCGGGGACTCAGCCCCTTGTTTCCACAACAGCACAATTCTGTCCCTTCCTGGGAACTTGGCCGGGCTGGGCTTCCACACGGGGCCTCTCCCCACGGCCTCCTCAGTCTGACCCATGGCACTGCTTAGCCCTGGTCCTAGATGTGCCTCTGTTGAGCACCACCTGTGTGCCAGGTTCTGTGCAGAGCACCCACCATGGCATTGGTTTCCCCGGCCTTTATGCAGGGTAGCCGTTGCAGGCATTGGTGGGCCCACCTCACAGCAGAAGGACCAAGGCACAGCGAGGTGTTGTAACTGGTTCAGGCTCTGGAATCTGAGCTTCCGGGAGCCAGCCAGCCCATCCCTGGCGTGGTCTCACTGCCGTGTCTCTCTCTCTCCTTGGCCACACCTGCAGTACATCTTCGATGTCAAGAAGCCAGAAGATGAAGTCCTGATCTGCATCCAGCAGCGGCCAAAGCGGTCCACGCGCCGGGAGGGCAAGGGCGAGAACCTGGCCATTGGCTTTGACATCTACAAGGTGAGGCCAGCCAGGTTTCCTGCTGTGGGTGGGGAGAGGGAGGGAGTTTGGACTGCCCATACCTGGGGAGGAACACTCTAGAACACCTTGGTCACTGCCATCGCCCCAGCCGCCCTGGCCACCGTGGCAAACGTTGTGAGGATGCCGTGGCATGGGCCCCATTTAGAATATTCACAGAGGGCCCAGCCTGCCCACGGTTGGCTTCTGTGGGAGCTCTCAGCCTGATTTCTTTCTGCCTAAAACCCACAGGCCTGGGATGTTTGGTGGATGAGGAAGGGGAAGATTGCTGGTGGTTGGGGCCAGGCCCTGGGAGGCCCTGGGTATCTGCTGGGCCCCCGCTGCTCCTCCCTCAGGGTTCAGGACCCCTTGCAGCCCCTCAGCCTTCCTGCATTGGAGGCCTTGCTGGGCACCAGGAGGAGGCATCCTTGAGCACAGCCACGTGGGGTCACCCCTGGCCACACCCCGTGGCCTGGAACCTGAGGCTTTCCACATGTTGTAATGCCCAGTGTGTGGTGACAGTCAGCATGGTGGGACCCCATGTGACCGTCAGACCCTGAGAATGGAGTGAAGCCACCAGGACCTGCAGGGGCTGGGTCCATGCTGAGTCCTTGTTGTCTGATGCGCCTGGCCATGCTGTGGCACTTTGTTTATACCCTTGTGCTGGTACATTTGTGGTGTGCTACTGTCTTGTGACATACTGTTGTGACTTTGGCATGTGGTGATCTTCACTAGTGTGACCAGAACACTTGTTTTGGGATTGTCAGGCAAGTCCTGGCAGCTGGTGATGGCACTTCAAGGACATGTGCTGTAACCTCTGCAGATCCTGATACTTGGTTGTGCTGTTAGAGTCAGAAACCCCACTGACATTGTTACCAGGGGGATTCCTATTGCCCTCTATTTTTTTTTTGTTTTAAGAGACAGGGTCTTGCTCTGTCACCCAGGCCAGAGTGCAGTGGTGCCATCATAGCTCATTACAGTCTTAAATTCCTGAATTCAAACGATCCTCCCACCTTAGTCTCCCTAGTAGTTGGGACTATAGGTGAACACCACCATGCCTGGCTAATTTTTAAGTTTTTTGTAGAGATGAGGTCTCACTTTGTTGCCCATGCTGGCCTTGAACATCTGGCTTCAAGTGATCCTCCCACCTTGGCCTCCCAAAGCGCTGGGATTACAGGCATGAGCCACTGCGCCCAGCCTCCTTTAATAGTTTTTTTTTTTTTTTTTTTTTTTTGAGACGGAGTCTTGCGCTGTCGCCCAGGCTGGAGTGCAGTGGCCGGATCTCAGCTCACTGCAAGCTCCGCCTCCCGGGTTCACGCCATTCTCCGGCCTCAACCTCCCGAGTAGCTGGGACTACAGGCGCTGCCACCTCGCCCGGCTATTTTTTGTATTTCTTAGTAGAGACGGGGTTTCACCGTGTTAGCCAGGATGGTCTCGATCTCCTGACCTCGTGATCCGCCCATCTCGGCCTCCCAAAGCGCTGGGATTACAGGCTTGAGCCACCGCGCCCGGCCTCCTTTAATAGTTTTTATTGAGATATAATTCACAGAGCATGCAATTTGGCCATGTAAAGTATACAATCTTATGACTTGTGTGTGATCAGAGTTTGTACAACCATCACCACAATCAATTATAGAACATTTTCATCTCCCCGAAAGAAACCCACTCCCTTTAACAATCACCACCCACTCCCACTGACCTCTTCCCTTCAGCCCTGCAAACACGAATCCACTTCTGTCTCTATAGATTTGCCTGTTCTGAACATTTCATATAAAGGGATTCGATCGTCCCTTCCATGGTGGTGAGGGGGAGACGGGGTGTTGTAGGGTGTGTCTCTGCGTGGCCCAGCCCCTCCCACCTCCCACAGGTGGAGGAGAACCGCCAGTACCGCATGCACAGCCTGCAGCACAAGGCCGCCAGCTCCATTTACATCAACTCACGCAGCGTCTTCCTGCGCACTGATCAGCCCGAGGGCCGCTATGTCATCATCCCCACCACCTTCGAGCCAGGCTACACTGGCGAGTTCCTGCTCCGAGTCTTCACTGATGTGCCCTCCAACTGCCGGTACTTGGGGGCTGGCTTGAGGCCAGTGTGGGTGGAGGTGAGGTCCACACTGGGCCAACCAGGAACCTGCAGCCTCGGAGATGCTCAGTGTCTCTGGGCCTCCAGCCACTCTGGGCTGATACCAGTGCCCATCTCCTTCCCTTCTCTTCCCTTGTTCCCCTGTCCCAGCATCCCTGGCCATGACTAGGAACAGCTTCTTGTATGTACACTGCACTCTACAGTTGACAGAGAAGCTTTCACTCATCTCATTTGATCTTCTTGCATCCCTGAGCGGGAGGCCTGATTCCCTCACTTTACCAATGAGATTCAGGGGCTGAGGTTAGAAGGGTTGTCCGAGGTCATGCAGCCGGTGGTGGAGTTGGGCTGGGTCACCCAGCCTGCCTGGTTCCAGGGTTGGGTCTTCTCACCACAATTTCCTGTCCCATGGGGGTGGCTCTGGGCTCCAGTGCTGAAGCCCTCTGTGTCCCTGCTGGGGCATTGACCCTGTGTGTCTCGCACTGCTCTCCACTGTGAGATATAGCCCAGGCTCGGTGTCCCCCGAAGGACAGGTGAGCTCTGCGCACGTGCCGGACCCAGGAGGCAGCCTGTGGAGTCAGACGGCTCAGGGTTCTGCCGGCCCAGGCTCCCCAGCTTTCCAGCTGTTGGGCAAGCCCTCACCTGGCTGAGCCTGCTGCTTCCTCAGCTGTGAAATGGGCATCATAATAGCCTTTGTGGAGATTAGGAATCACCCATAATGCCAGCAGAGGACTTGGCACACAGAAGGTGCTCAGCAAGTTGCCTTTTCCCTGGGGAAGGATCGGGCAGGAAGCCCCTAGGGCTTGGACAAGTGGGGACTGCTCATGGGAATTTGCCCAGGACTAAATGAAATCAAATTTGGGCTTAATACTGCTTTTCTTCCCTCCCCACTTTCTGAACCCCCTCTTCACCCCTGTCTTCCTGGCCCTTCTCTATCACCCCCCTCTCCCCTGCCACCCCATATCAGGGAACTGCGCCTGGATGAGCCCCCACACACCTGTTGGAGCTCCCTCTGTGGCTACCCCCAGCTGGTGACCCAGGTACACGTCCTGGGGGCTGCTGGCCTCAAGGACTCCCCCACAGGTGAGCTCTTCCAGGGAAAGTCCCCCGGCCCTCTTGCCAATTGCCCCATGGCCTCTCTCTGCCAGCACAGACACCAGCCTCAGAGCTCTCCTGCTCGCAGAGGCACTGCAGGCCCAGCCATTCCTGGGGTGATGCCTGATGCGGGGCACATAGAGAGGAAAAGGTTTACCTTCTGCTTTCAGGAGGCTTCCAGCTGGGGGGGAGACCTCAGGGAAGGCTTCCTGGAGGGAGTAGCCTTTTTCCAGGCTGAGAAGATACAAAGCCTGATGAAAGGGGGTAAGGGAGAAAGGTGCTCCGGGCAGAGGGAGCAGTGTGGGTAAAGCTCTGGAGGCTGGAGATGGCCAGTGCACCGCTGCTGGCCAGCCTGTCTCTGGAAACGAAGGGGCCTTGAGGTGGGTCAGGCTCCAGTCTCTCCATCTGAATAACTGAGCCAGGTGGGTATCTCACCTGCAGATATCTGTCCCATCCAGGCCCTGCCGCAGCCCCCGCCCCCACCCTCACCCCATCTCCCACTCCCTCTCCCTAGGGGCTAACTCTTACGTCATCATCAAGTGTGAGGGGGACAAAGTCCGCTCGGCTGTGCAGAAGGGCACCTCCACACCAGAGTACAATGTGAAAGGCATCTTCTACCGCAAGAAGCTGAGCCAGCCCATCACTGTACAGGTGAGCCCCTGGTTCCGGAGGCCACCCCCTGGGCTCCCAGCCTGAGGCTTCCCCACTCACAGAGACAAGCCCAGGTGGAAGACCCTCTGACGGGGACCCAGGCATGCTGGGCTCTAGCTGTCTGTCCCTGACCCCTGGTGTGGCTTTGGGAGCTCTCTTGCCACTCCAAGGTCCCTCTGTAGGTGGGTTAATTTGATTCGTTGGTGTGGTCCTGAGATCCAGCAGGGTCAGTCTCCTGACTGGGGACAGCAGTCATCTCTGCTGACCTCACCCTCAGCTTTGGGAACTGTCCCCCCATTCCCCCATGAGGGCCCCCCCTGGAAAGTGGCACTGAGCCGCTGTGTGGTGGGTGTGGCTATTTCCCAAGAGCCTTGGGCAGGGCATAGAAAGCCAGTGTCCTCCCACGGCTTCCTTCTCCTCTCAGGCTGATGTAGCCTGGGGATGATGATTCTGAACTCAATAGTAGGGAGCTCTCTGGCCCGCAGGCCTTGGTCAGCATCTCTGTCAATGAGACAGCATCTGTAAACAAGCATTTGGGGCCCCCTGGGGGAGCCACTGTGGCTTATCCAAGTTTTCTTAACACTGGGTCCCACTGGATCAAATCACAGACCTGTATGTCTCAGGGCTGGAAAGACCCCTAAGGGCAGCTGACTTAACCCTCATATTAAAGATGGGGAAACTAGGGCAGTGGGTGTATCACTTGTCCAAGTTCACTCAAGATCACTAGCGGAGCTGATAACAGATTTCACTTTATGCATGGGAGGGAGCTTAGTTAGCTGAGGAGCCTGAGGCTGGAAGGGGCACCACCTTGCCCATGGTTCATGGAGAGGCCGACAGCCCAGGGCCCCCGATCCTCAGCCAGGCTTGCACTTCAAGGCCCTGCCACCACCACCAGCACTCCCCATAGACCTGAGTTAGGGGGTGGAGAAGTGAGCCAGCTTGCACCTTGGGCTAACACGTGGGACTGTGCTCAGCCATGTCCCTGGGATACAGGGGCACACCAGTACCAAGTGGCAGACCTGCGGGCTTCAGCCTTGGGGCCAGGCCATGCCTGCCACCCCCTGACAGAACAGGTTCCACAGTGCTGCCCTTGCTTCCTACCTTGTGGACTTGGAGGTAGCCCGCCCCTCCCATGATCCTCTGTCTCTTCCCAGGTCTGGAACCACCGAGTGCTAAAGGATGAATTTCTGGGCCAGGTGCACCTAAAGGCTGACCCAGACGACCTCCAGGCCCTACATACCCTCCACCTCCGGGACCGAAACAGCCGGCAGCCCAGCGACCTGCCAGGCACTGTGGCTGTGCACATTCTCAGCAGCACCTCCCTCATGGCTGTCTGACACCTGCCCACCTACCTGGCTCCAGCAGTTCCCACCACCATCTGCATGTCCCCACTGGGCCTGGGTCTAGCCTGGGAGCCAGGACACTGGGGTCCTTTTCCCACTCTTCCACTGACTTGCTGTGTGACCTTAGGAAGTCTCTGCCCCTCCCTCAGCCTCAGTGTCCTGAGGGCCCCAAAGCATTCCCTTCTCGTGGAGGAGTTTCCTTGCTGAGATTTCAAATAGTCCTCCCCACCTCAACTGTCACCACTGCTAAGGGACTCTATCCGTTGAAAACGTTTTCCTAAGGCCCTGCTGTCTGCCGAGGAGTGCCAAGAAGATGTCACTTGTTTACACACAAACTGCCACATCCCCAAGCCCCATTCTTGCTCCTTGTGTCTTAGGCCCAACCCAGCCTCCCAGACCTCACTTTCCCCATCAGCAATACCTGGTGTTGTCCCACCTTGAAAGGACTCTTGGCTCCTGCCAAGTTCCTGCTCAGGCTGGAATTGGGAAAATATGCAGGTGACATTTGTTCATTCTCTAATCCTGTCCACTCACCCATCCATTTCCTCACTCAATGGAGATTTGCCGAATGAATAAATGACACCTTTGAGGCCCCAGGTGAAGCGGGGCCCTCCTCCGGCCTCTACCTTGGGCCTCGCCTCTGTCCTCAGGTCCTCTCAGAGGCAGATACCCAGGGGAGCTGCAGCTGCCTGCTCATTCTAGCTTCCTATTCCATTCCCAGCCCCTGGGTTAAGGTCCCTGGAGAGGTGGTATCAGTGGGGGTGAGGAAGGGCGTCTTCCTGACTCCTCTGCCCCATGCTGGAAGGAGCATGCCTGGGTTAGTGGGCCAGAGGCCAGGCAGGTGGAGGGGCTTTGGGGACCAGAAGGGGAGAGGTGCTCCCAGAGCCTCTCTGCTGTAAGACCCCAGCTTTTCCTGAAAGACAGGACTCTGGGGTGTGTGGTGCCAGGCCCACCAGAGTCAGGCCACCCACTGGGCTTGGCAGGAGATAGGGAGCCCCATCACCTGACCACAGCCCCTCACCAACATTCCCCCAAAATGCAGCCTAGGAGGCCACAGTGCTCTTCTTCCTGCCCGGACCAAAATGTTCCTTTTAGTCCTCAATGTTTTATATTATTTTTGTGTTGAAAACCTCAATTTTAATCAGGGGTTTTAAAAGAAAATTCAAAGTCTGAACCTCCATTTTTCTTCTTGGCTCCAGTTTTGCTGGTCCTCTGGAGAACTCTTCGTAAGCGTTGGCGCCGTGACCCACTTGGGATCTCTTCTGTGCCCTTCTCGGGCTTCCAGACCAGGTGTAGCAAATGAAAAAGTGCAGTTAATTCAAGAACAGGAATTCCTGTGTCCTTGCTGGGAATTCCTTTTGGGAACTTGACTTTTCGACTCCAGATCCTGCTGTCTGGATCAGTGTTCTGGCTGGAGGTGCTGGATTCTCTGACTTTGCCTCCTCACTCTGTGTCTGGCTCTGCTCCTGGGTCTTGGCCCTGGGCCATATGAGGGGCCAGGAAATGAACAACAAGGAGGACAAGAGCATTCTTTCTTGAAAGTCGGGACTTCCCCTCAAGAACCTGGGCCTGGGGCCAGGACTCCGCATGACTGGGAGCAAGTCACTTAAACCTCCTGTGCCTCAATTTCCCCCTTCTACAAAGTGGGGCCAATGATTCTTGTGTGTCAGCACTCTTACTACCAAGTGCTGAGTAAGGGCAAAATAATACCCCTTTCTCTATGTATCTCTGTATGCACACACACTAGATATATATATGTTCATGTAATCACCACTTCTCTATGTATATTTCAAATCAAGGCTCTTGAGTAGGAGAAGTGAGCCAGCTTGCACCTCGGGCTAACACATGGGACTTTGCTCAGCCATGTCCCCTGGGATACAGGGGTACACCAGGACCAAGTGGCAGACCTGTGGGCTTCAGCCTCGGGGCCAGGCCATGCCTGCCACCCCCTGACAGAACAGGTTCCACAGTGCTGCCTTTGCTTCCTGCCCCTTGAGGTGGGCCAGGCTGGCTCCTGGCTATTGCAGGGATCTCTGGTCCCCAGGAGACCTTGGGGGCCAGGCAGGTAAGGATCAGGGGAGGTAGGGGAGAGCAATTACTTTGTTCACTATATGCACCCATGGGGGCCTGGGAGTCCCCATTTGCAGGTGGGTGGGGTCTCCAGCCCACACTACCCAGACCTGGGCTTCCCTCTTCTCAGGATCCACCACGGGGTTGGGGGACAAGAAGTCTGTTCTAGTCTCAATAAATCTTATCACAATTCCAAAAAGACTTTCCTGTGTCTCTCTGTCCCTCTGGGGGGAAGGGACAATGGAGGAATATTCCCCAGGCCTGGGCGACTGTCCTCTGGTCAGAGGGAGGACCCCGCTGCCTGCCTGGTGTGCCTGTGAGCTGAGATTGTGGGGATCATTCAGTCATTCCTTAATTCAGTAGATCTGTACGGGGCTGGCTTTGTGCCAAGGCCAGTCCTGGACACCTGGGATGTGGGGAACCAGGCATAGCAATCACTGCTCTGGAACAGTCTACAAACGAGCAGGGAGCACAAAGACATACTCTGGTCATGACAAACTACACCGCACATTACTGATGGGACAGTGTGGGCCTGCTGGGTTAGAGACCGCCTACTCCCTGATGTGTGCGTGAAGGGCTGGGAAGAGAAGATGGGCTTTCGGGGCACAGGAAGGTGTCGGGGGACCAGAGCAGAGGCTACTGAGGGCAGACGCAGGCATCTTGGGCCAGGAAGCTGGTGTGGTGGTGGGAAGCAGCAGGGTTGGGATGATTCTGAAAGCAGAATGGATGACTCAATGGAAAACTGGACTTGGGAGACGGGGTGAGTGCAGTGTGAGGGCAAAGTGAACTGAGATGCCTCGCTTTCTTCATGGGACTGAGAAATGGACGTTGCAAATCGTGTGATCTGCTTGGCATAGTGTCTGGTTCATAGCGTGGCTGAGCACAATGTAGCTGTCATCCTGGTGTTTGGAGGCCACCCTGTCCCCCACAACCTGCTCACCTCTGTCCCATCCCCACAGCTCACTGCATTTTGTCCTTGCTGCCAGCCGTGTGCCATGGGCTCCCCTGTGCTCCCCTGGGGTCTCATTTTCCCACCGTGTAGGGCTGACACCACTGGCCCTGCCTAGCCTGGGAGTATGGAGAGGGGGGACTCGAGGAGTGGCCAGTACTAGGTTTCGGCAGCAGGTGTAAATCCTAGGTGGGGACTGTGTTCCAGGGACTCCTGGACTCCTGTTAGGCCCACCAGACTAAGGGGCAGACGGCATCCTGGGGTCTTCCTGGGTCAGGGTCGTCGGGTCTGAGGGGACCCAGGCCCTAGCAGAAGCTGCCTCCTGTCACTTCCCAGCAGTGCTCAGCCCGCCTGAGGGAAGCAGCGGGGCAGTGGGGCCTGTGACCAGCAGGCGGCGCTGGCGAGCTATAGCGCCCCTTTGAGCCCCCAACCCACTTTCTGGCTGGCTTCCCTGCAGACACTCCAGTTATGGGGGCTAGGGACCCAAAAGAGACATCCTTCTGCCACTCAGAGCTGCCCTGGAGAGGTGCACGATGGGGCTGCCGACAGGTGCGTGGCCACCGAGGGCGGAAAGGAGAAATTGCCAGGTCCTGATAGGGTCCCGGGAGGTCTCCACCCTCGACAACGCTAATAACTAAGACCTGTGCTCCTCTTTGTTTGGTTCCGCCCACCCCTTTAAATCACAGATTTCACTTCAGTTTGTATGTGTTGCTGTCACATGTGGGGTGGCTCCTAGTCAGCTGGTTTGGCAAAGTTTCTGGATGATTACAGAATAACATGTGTCCCCAACCCGCAGAGCAGGTTGTGGGGGCGATGTTGCATTGACCAGCGTCAGGGGACACACATCAGAGGCAAGGGTGGGTGTGCAGGAGGGAGAAGGCGCAGAAGGCAGGGCTATAGCTCAGCACTCTCTCTCCTGCCATGCTCTGCCTGACCGTTCTCTCTCCCAAACAGCCAGGTCGAGGAGGAGGAAATGGGGCTGGAGGAGGGCGGCGGGCTGAGACCCCAGCATATCAGAGACTAAGTCAGGATCACATGGGGTTTCCTGCTCAGGTGCTGAGACAGCAGGCCGTGTCCTGCAAACAACAGGAGGCACCTGAAGCCAGCCTGGGATGCCCAGGCCCAGGTGTGGTGCATTCAGCAGCACAGCCAGAAACAGACCCCAATGACCCTGCCTCCCTGTCGGCAGCCAGTGCTCCGAACAGAGCCCTGAGCAGCCTCTGGACATTAGTCCCAGCCCCAGCACAGCCCGTCCCCCAAGCTGATGTCACCGCACCCAGACCTTGGAGGCCCCCTCCGGCTCCGCCTCCTGGGAGAAGGCTCTGGAGTGAGGAGGGGAGGGCAGCAGTGCTGGCCGGACAGCCGCTCTGGGCAGGAGAGAGAGGGAGAGACAAGACACACACAGAGAGACGGCGAGGAAGGAAAATATCCAGAGGGACGCCCAGAGCGAGACTCGGAGCCAGACGGAGGAAGAGGGGACGTGTGTTTGCAGACTGGCTGGGCCCATGACCCCAGCTTCCCGAGTCCTCCGTGCAGGTGGCAGCTGTACCAGGCTGGCAGGCCACTGAGAGTGAGCAGCTGGGCCCCAGGTAAGGATGGGCTGCCCACTGTCCTGGGGCGTTGGGAGGGGTTTGGATGTGGAGGAGTCATGGACTTGAGCTACCTCTAGATCCTCTGCCCTGCAGCCACTTTCTCCTGGGACGAGGCTTCCTGCCACCCTTGAGGGCTCAGTCACCACAGCCACTGAACGAAATTGTCCTGAGCCTGGGAAGATGGACACGTGTCCCCTGGAGGAGGGAAGAGCCAAGGGGCATGTTGTCCATCACATCTTCTCTGAGCTGGGGCTGGGGTTAGGGGCATCCTGGGGCCAGGGGACTAGACGTGCTGTGGTGGCAGAGAGAGAGAAGAGTCCGTTCTCTCTGTCTCCTTTGCTTTCTCTCTGACACTCTTGATCTCCATTTCTGGATAAGTCACTTCCTTCCTCTATGCACCAAATGTCCCATCTGTGAAATGGGAGTATGAAGCCCCACCAGCCAGGGTTGTAGTGGGGAAGAGGTAAAACCAGGCATAGACATAAAAATATAAATACAGCCTATGGCCCCTGTGGTCAGTTGGAAAAGAAATTAACTTGAATGTGGTCTAGTTCTCATTTTTAGAAATAAAATGTATGTCTTGTCATTTTAACATGTGGCCCTTAAATTCCATGCCCTCACCACTCTCCTCTGATCCACATCCCTTGGAGCCCCACATCTCTAGTGAGAGCACTGGCTCTGCCCCCAGCCCTCGTGGCTCATGCTGGCATAGGGCGCCGGCTCCACAGCCTGGGCACCATCTTCAGACAAGCGCCCAGTGGCATTTGCCTGCTGGCCCTGTGGAATCCACACCCCCACCAGGTACCCAGACTAGTTCAGGTCTCTGGAAGGACCGTGGGTTTGCTGTGTCCCAGAGCTCCAGGGCAGGGGTCAGGGCTCGGGTGTCAGGCGGTGGCATGGGCAGAGGATCGAATGCCCCGGCAGCTCTGAATGGTCCCTTGTGAAAAATTGATGCGCATTCTAGGGGACAGGTTGGGAGCCAGAGGGGCCTCACACCAGGGCCTGTAGGCTGGGGCTGCCTTTTAAGCTCCTTCCAGAGCCCATCTCTGGGCCTGGCCCTGTGCTGGGCAAGGCTGGAGACAAGGCAATGTCTCAGACCCTCTCCCACCGGCCGCATCCCACCCTGGATCAACTCCCCACCTTTGGGGGCAGAGGTGGGACAGATCCTTACCCTGACAACATAATGCATATAGTCAAAATGGGATAAAGGGGAATATAGAGGCTCTTGGCAGCTTTGGGGTGGTCAGGGAAGGCTTCTTGGAGGAGGTATCATCTGAACTGAGCCATGAACCATAGGTGGAAATTCACTAGTCAAAATTTCAGGTAGAAGGGCCAGTGTGTAAAGGCCAGGAGATGGCAAGAGCTGGCGTTTTTCAGGAACAGTGAGTCACTGAGGATGTCCAAGTATAAGGGTGTGAAAGGGAGTGAGCAGTGAGAGAAAAGACTGAGGCATCAGCAGGGGCCAGACTGTGCTGGGCGTGGGGGGCCCAGGTGCGGTGCATTCAGCAGCACAGCCAGAGACAGACCCCAATGACCCTGCCTCCCTGTCAGCAGCCAGTGCTCTGCACAGAGCCAACCTGAGGGCGGTGGGTGCTCTTGAGAGGTTTCAGGCAGGGTGTGCCGTGAGCAGGTCATGCCCAGCCCATGACCTTCCCCTCTCTCAGGCTTGTCCTTGTCACCCACATTCCTGGGACAATCCCTAAGCTGAGTGCCGGAGATTAAGCCCTAGTCCTATATTTGCTCTGGCTAGCTGTGTGACCCTGGGCAAGTCTTGGTCCCTCTCTGGGCCCCTTTGCCATAGGTCCCTGGTGGGGCCAGACTTGCTACTTTCTAGGAGCCCTTTGGGAATCTCTGAATGACAGTGACTGAAAGAAGAATTCAGCTGCTCTGGGCAGTGGTGCTGGTGACGGTGGCTGAGGCTCAGGTCACGCAGGTTGGGCAGTGGCCAGAGGGAGAGAAGCCAGGGAGGGTTCCCTCGAGGGAGGGGGAACTGGGGCTTTGGGTGGAGCCCAGGTGACCCCAGTCAGGCTCCAGGCTTCCAGGGCTGGCCTGCCCAGAAGCATGACACGGTCTGTCTCCCTGCAGAACTGTGCCTGGCCCAGTGGGCAGCAGGAGCTCCTGACTTGGGACCATGGTGATTCTTCAGCAGGTCAGTGTTCCCCCCTCTTTGGGTGGCCTGTCCTCCCCATCCCATATCCCCTCTTCCATATGCTTACCCGTGGGACACCCTCCCCAGGGTGTTCTCTTGGAAAATTGCTAGACCTCCAAACCCAGCCCTCCAGGCCCAGTCTGAAACCTGTTCCCTCTGATGTGCTGGCTGGGGTTTCCTTCTCTCACTGGCTCACCCCATTGGGCAGAAATGATTTTATTTACAGACATCTCTGGATCCCAGGCAGTGGAACAGCATGTGCAAAGGCCTAGATGTGGGAAGGTCCCTGGGGAAGAGGAGAGAAGGTTGGCAAGGCTCCCAAAGCCAGGCCACAAAGGGCCCTGAGCCCAACTTATCCTTAGGGCCTTGGGGAGCAGTGACTGGAGGGCGGGGGGTGACATGGCTTGAGCTGGAGACCCCTGGGATTTTATGGGAAGTAGCAGAGGTACTGCCCCGAGCTGAGTCCTCCAGCCCCCCTTCCTACTGAGGGCCACAGTGGCCTCTGACCCTCAGTCCTTCCCCGTGATCAGTCTGAGGCTCTAATGAGCTCCCGGTATCCAGAGCGGAAGCCAGGAATGTGGGCCCTGAGCCAGGTGGGCCTGGCAGCAGGCTGTAGGGCTTGTGGGGCTGTGTGCTGTGGGGGCTTGGCCAGCAGCTTCTCGGTCTCCAGGGTCACCAGAGGCCAATGGCTCAGCCTTGCCTGGCCACCCTGAGGCTGCATGGTCCGGCATGTTTGCAGATGAGTGTGTGCGTGTGTGTCTGTGTGTGTGAGTGAGAGGCAGGCTTCAGGGCAGCATCAGGACAGACATTCTTCCATCCTAGGGGCTGGAGGAGACCCCCTCTAGAGCCCCTTGGCCTGAGAGCCTGTTCAAATGCCCATTAGACATGGGCAGGATCTAGGAGAGGAAAAGTCCATTTGCTGAGTGTTTGCTGTGTGCCAGGGCCTGGGCCCCCATAGCCCTCCAGGGGCATCCTCCCTCAGGGGGCCTCTGAGGCAGGCCTCTGGCTGAAGGGACCTCCTCACCACCCCCTCCCTTCCTGCCCCTCTGAACGTTGACCCGCTTCCAGCTGTGGGTGGCCTCTGTTGGGAGCAAGTGTCTTGTAGGTGAATGCCTGCTCTGCCTGCCCTCAAGTAGGAAGTACACTCAGCTGCTTCCTTGGTCCTGAAGAAAGCCCAGCCCTGGTGAACCAGCCAGCTCTGCAGTTGCACAGACCAGACCCAGTGGGCTCCAGCCCAGGCTTTGCTATTGATGAGTGGGAGGGCCTTGGGTACGTTACACAGCCTTCCTGAGCCTCAGTTTCCTCATATGTAAAATGAAGATTAAAAGCCTCTTTTCCCACAGCTGCTGATGCGAGGCTAAAATGCCACGTGGAGCTCCATGAAAATGCTTCCTCCTTCATCTGCTTCCCTGGTCAGCCCTCTCTTCTCTTCCTGCCACATCCTTCCCTGTCCTGAAAGATCCACGGAGCACTTGGCTTCCTCTCTTGCCTGACTGACTTCTACTCAGGCTTCAGTGTGGTCTCTGCTTCCTTTGGGAGGCTTCCCTGCTCTGCAAACCCCGAGCCTTGTCCACAGTCCTCCTTCTTTCTCTGCCTACCTGGGGCTTCCTGATGAGTCCTGGACAGGAGGGACAGCCTTCATCCTGTTTCCCATGGATCTTTCAGGATAGGGAAGGAACTGGCAGGAAGAGAGGAGGAGAGAGGCAGACCGGGGAAACAGATGAAGGAAGAAGCATTTTCATGGAGTCCCAAATGGCATTTTAGCCTCACAATGGCAGCTGTGGGAAAAGAGGGTTTTTTGTTTGCTTGCTTGCTTGTTTGTTTTGAGACAGAGTCTTGCTGTGTCACCAGGCTGAAGTGCTATGGTATGATTTTGGCTCAGTGTGAACTTCGACTCCCTGATTCAAGCAATTCTCCTGCCTCAGCCTCCTGAGTAGCTGGGATTACAGACACATGCTACCACATCCAACTAATTTTTGTATTTTTAGTAGGGATGGGGTTTCACCATGTTGGCCAGGATGGTCTCGATCTCCTGACCTCGTGATGCACTCACCTCGACCTCCCAAAGTACTGGGATTACAGGTGTGAGCCACCACACCCAGCCGGAAAAGAGGTTTTTAATCTGCATTTTGCATATGAGGAAACAGGCTCAGGAAGGCTGAGTAACGTGCCCAAGGCCCTCAGTCATCAACAGCAAAGCACAAGATGGATCCCACTGGGCTTGGCCTGTGGAACTACAGAGCGGGTCAGCTCCCCGGGGCTGGGATTTTTTTCAGGACCAAAGAAGCAGCTGAAGCGTACTTCCTGCTTGAGGGCAGGTAGAGCAGGCATTCACCTACTATTCCCTGCCTTGGAGGAGTTCCCAGACCAACGTGGGGAGACAGCTTAGAAACCTAGGAAAGGCACCTGTGACTAAAACTGTGACAGTGAGTCCCCAGGGGGCACAGGGATGGGAGGGTGCCTGGGAATGGGAGAGGCTTCTGTCCTCCCTGGGAGAGGGTGGACATGGAAAGCCATGAGACAGCTGCTGCAGTCCTTCATGAACATACAGGGACTGAGGTCTCAGGGAGAAGGACTTGCCCAGGGCTGCAAGGCCAGCTGGTGCCAGGGCTGGAATAAGAACTCAGAGCTCTGTAGTGCACCTGACTCATGTCTTTAAGGACCACAAGGAGGGCTTCTGTGCTTCAGTATGTCATGATTCCCGGCTTCATGGTGGGGCCAGGGCAGGGACTCTGTGTACTTGGCCCAGATTTGTGGGCAGAGGGAGGTTTGGAGGTAAATTGGTGGGCTGTTGGTAACAGTTGGATTGATGCTTTTAGTAAAATATAATGTCCTTCTTTGTTTCTTGTAATGATTTTGACTTAACATCTATGTCCAATAGTATAGTCATCCCAGCTGTCTTTTGGTTACTATTTGCATGGAATACTATTTGTGTGAAATCCTTCTACTTTTAACCTATTTGTGTCTTTGGATCTAAAGTGGATCTCTTGTAAGCAGCATATAGTTAGATCATGTGGTTGGTTTTTGTTTTCTTTGTTTTGTTTTGTTTTGATCCATTCTGCCAATCTTTACCTTTTGGTTGGAGAGTTTAATCCATTTACATATAAAGTAATTACTGTTAAGGAAGGACTTCTGCCATTTTGCTATGTTTTCTGTATGTCTTATATCTTTTCCTCCTCAATTCCTCATTACTGCTTTCTTTTGTGTTTAATTGACTTTTTTTTTCTAAAGTACTGTTTTGATTCTCATTTACTCTTCTGTGTATTTTAAAAGTTTTTTTCCTCAATGGTTATTCTTAGGTTTACAAACAACATCTTTTTTTTTTTGAGGTGGAGTTTCACTCTTGTTGCCGAGGCTGGAGTGCAGTGGTGTGATCTCGGCTCACTGCAACCTCTGCCTCCCAGGTTCAAGCAATTCTCCTGCCTCAGCCTCCCAAGTAGCTGGGATTACAAGCATGCACCACCATGCCTGGCTAATTGTTTTATTTTTAGGAGAGACGGGGTTTCACCATGTTGGTCTCAAACTCCTGACCTCAAGTGATCTGCCTGCCTCAGCCTCTCAAAGTGCTGGGATTACAGGTATGAGCCACTGCACCTGGCCTACAAATAACATCTTAAATCTACAGCAATGTAGTTTGAGTTAAGGCCAAATTAGCTTGAATAATATCTAAAAATTATGTTCCTTTATAGTTTTCTCTCTCCCCCTTTATGTTGTTTATTGTCCAAATTGCATCTTTGTACATTGTGTGCCAGTTAACATAGATGTATCATTATGTTATACATTTGTCTTTTAAATCACACAGAAAAGAAAGTAGTTACAGACCAAAAATACAACAATACTGTTTTTTGTTTGTTTAAGAGATGGAGTCTTACTATATTGCCCAACCTGGAGTGCAGATGCTATTCACAAGTGCAATAGTGGTGTACTACAGCTTTGAACTCCCGGGCTCAGGCAGCCCTGCTGTGTCAGCCTCCCAAGTGGCTGGGAGTACAGACACCCTATCTCTGTGCCTGGTCAAATATGACTTTTCTATTTATCTATGCAAGTGTGTTTACCAGTGTTCTTTATTTTTTTTCGTATGGCTTTGCATTACTGTGTACTGTACTCTAATTTTTTTGCCAATTTTTTTTTTTTTTTTTTTTTTTTTTTGAGACAGTCTCACTCTGTCACCCAGGTTGGAGTGCAGTGGTGTGGATCTCGGCTCACTGCAACTTATGCCTCCCAGGTTCAAGTGATTCTCCTGCCTCAGCCTCCTGAGTACCTGGGATTACAGGTCCCTGCCACCATCCCCAGCTAATTTCTGTATTTTCAGTAGAGATGGGGTTTTATCATGTTGGCCGGGCTGGTCTTGAACCTCTGACCTCAGGTGATCCACCCGCCTCAGCCTCCCAAAGTGCTAGGGTTACAGGAATGAGCCCTGTGCCTGGCCCCATTTAACCACTTTAAGTGCATAGTTCAGTGGCATTAAATACATTCACAATGTTGCGTGACCATCACCACTATCAATTTCTACAATTCTTTTCATCTTGTAAAATAAAAATTCTATCCATTGAACAATAACTCCCCAATCCCCTCTCCCCGCCGCCCCTGGCAACCACCATTCTGCTTTATGGTTTTGATTTGACTACTCTAGGTATCTCACATAAGTGGAATCATACACTATTTGTCTTTTTGTGATGACTTACTTCACTTAGCATAATATCCTCAAGGTTCATCCATGTTGTATTAATAGCATGTGTCAGAATTTCCTTCCTTTTTAAGGCTGAGTAATGTTTTATTGCATGTTCATACCACATATTGTTTATTCATTCATCTATTGAGAAACACTTGGATTGTGTCTGTGTTTTAGCTATTATAATTAATACTGCTTTGAACATAGGTGTGCAAAGATCTCTTTGAGATTCTGCTTTTAATTCTTTTGAGTATATATCCAGAAGTAGAATTGCTGGGTCATATGGTAATTCTCATTTTAATTTTTTTAGGAACTGCCATAGTGTTTTTCACAACATTTGTATTATTTTACATTCCCAGCAGCAGGGCATAAGGGTTCCATTTTCTCCACATCTTTGCCAAAACTTATTTTCTGTTTTGTTTTTTTGTAATAGCCATCCTAATGGGTGTACAGTGATATCTCATTGTGGTTATGATTTGCATTTTCCTAATGATGAGTGATGCTGAGCATCTTTTCATGTGCTTCTTGTCTCTTTGTATATCTTTTTTGGAGAAATGTCTATTTCAGTCCTATGCCTGTGTTTGTTTTGGAGACACAGTCTCACTCTGTCACCTAGGCTGGTGTGCAGTGGTGCAATCAAACTCTTGCCTATGCCCATTTTTGAATTGGATTGGTTGTTTTGTTGTTGTTCAATGTCTTTTAATTTTTAGCATTTCTTATAGGGCAAGTCAACCAGTGACAAACTCCCTCAGCTTTTATTTACATGGGAATGTCTTCATTTCTCCTTCCTTTGTGAGGGATAGTTATGCCAGATACAGAATTCTTTCTTGACAGTTTTTTAATTCTTTCATCATTTTAAATATGCCATCCTACTGCCTTCTGGCCGCCATGGTTTCTGATGAGAAATCAGCCGAGACTCATATTAAGGATTCGTTGTATAGAATGAGTCACCTCTCTGTTGCAGTTTTCAAGAGTCTCTGTCTTTGCCACTTGTGGAGAAGAGGCTTATTCCTCCAGCTCAGGGGTGGTCTCAGTAGTCAGTCTGGAACCATGCAAGGTCAGGTTCTTAGCGCCTTGCAGGGTCTCCCCCAGGGGACCTCTCTTTAGCCACCAGTCGCCAGACCTACTTTACGATCTCTTTGCTCTCTCCTCTGATTCTCTGAGTTTGCTGTTCCCTCTTCCTGGGATGCCCTTTCCCCTAATGGCTGCCTAAAAAAAATCATAAAACCCAGCTGTCACCCCTAACACAACTCCCTTAGTTAACCATGACTGGCACTCATATACATTTGCTCTAACAGGCACCAATCTAGGTGCATTACGCATCTTCACCTGTTAAATCCTCACGAGCACGTGGAAGCACTGTCATTTTGTCACCTGACGGATGAGGAAAGAAAGGAACATAGAGGTCGAGGAACTTGCCCAAGGTAACACAGCTTGTGAGTGGCTGAGCTGGGATTGAAACTAAGCCCTGACTCCAGGGTCCAAACTCTTAGCAGCCGTGCTATCCTGTGTCTCCAGGGCTAATCTGCCTCTTATCTGCTGGTACCATCCTTATCTGTGCCTGGGTCTGTCCACTACACCAGTCTGAGGACATGTCTTGTTAACAGTGTCCTTTGTGTTTTAGTCTGAGCCTGTACTCAGTGAAGGTGGGTTATATGGACTTAATGGCAGAATGCCCGGAAGCTCACCACCAGTGCTTCCTTGTGTCTGAGGTCTGGTTCCTGTTCCATTGTGCTGCTGTAGGTGGGCGGGGAGAGATAGACGTGCTTGTTTTCGGCTTGACTCGGAGAAGGACCTCTCCTGCGAGCAGTGTCCCTGAGAGGTCACAGGAAGTGGGTGGGAATCACTGATCAGTCAGCTTTGTGCTGGGCAGCAGAGCCCTGGGTCCGCAAGGCTGGGACAGGGAGTGGGGTAGAACTGGGTCCATCCTGGGTGGCTCTGAGCCTTGTGTGAGGCATCACTGTCTTTTTCCTTGCCATTCCCCCCACCCAGTCCCTGGCCCTCACTCTCTGCCGTTTTTTATTTGTTGGGGAGCAGTTGGCTTCCAGGATACTAGGCAATGCGGAGGGCCACAAATGCAGACTGGAGGCCTTGAAAAGAGAAGAGAAAAAAAAAGGAGGAAAGAGGGGAGGAGGACAAAGATAGGCAGGGCAAGGCGAGAAGGAAGGAATGGGAGGGGAGTCACAGGGCCTGGGCCTTCCTGGCCCTGGGGATGGGATGGTGGCCTCTGGCTCACAGCTCAGTGTGGACCGAGGCCTGGTGCCCAGCACTATGTGGCTGCTAGGACACAAGAGGCCAGCTCGCCCCATTGCAGGGAGAGCTCTGAGCCATCGAGATGATGCAGCAGTCCTGTGGAGTTCAGGGGACCCCACACCAGGCCTCCAAGGCCTCTCATGCAGGATGGATGTGGGCTGCTATTTGACCTTGGGGGCTGCGGGAGGAGGACACAGACTCTTCAGGGGCTTTCCCCCAAACTTACCCCAGAAGGAAACTGTGTATCTGACCTCACTCCCCAGAAGCAGCCAGGGAGCCAGAAATATCTTCAATGCATCTCCCGTTTAGTCTTAAAAACCCCGGGAGTTGACTGCGTTCTATTCCATAACATCCTCGTGTTTCCTTCCAGAGAAAACACACCGATTTTTTCCAAAACTGCGGTCAGGTGCGGTGCCAGGTGCCACGTTTATCCCAGGCCTACCGCCACGGTGCCAGTGAGGCCGCCTGGAATTCCCGGCGAAGTGGGGGTGCGGGGGGTTCCGCCGAGACGGAGCGGGCCGGGGTGGTGCGGGCGCCCCCTCGCCGTCCTGCCCGCGGGCGTCACCTAAGCCGCCGTTGCCATGGACCCGCGGCAGATGGCCCGGTTTAGGGTTCCGGGGCGGGCGGCGCGCACGGGATTAGGTGAATTAGGGAGCCGGAGCAGTGCCGCCATCGCCGCACCATGGAGCCCCCTGCCGACCCCGCCGACTCTGCCGACCCCGCCGACTCTGCCGACCCCGCGCGCGTCCCGCAGCTCGGCAAGTGGGCGCTGGTGCGCAGCCTGAACCAGGCGTTCAAGACCTACGCTGTCCTGCCGGTGAGGCCCGGACCCGGAGGGGAGATGGGAGGGGGAGGGCGCCTCGCCTCGGGCCTCAGTCCCCACCCCGCCCCCCTCCCCGTTAGAAGCTGGGCGGGCCACAAACAGGGTCGCTAAGCTTCAGGGTGTGCGTGGACTGCAGCCCTAGGATACCACCTGCGGTCTCTGACCTCCCCCAGCGTGAACTTGGCCGCGGCTGCCCTTTCCTGGGAGGGGAGGTTTTGCATCTGGGAAACCCAAGCCAGGCAGGCCATGTCTGGGCAGGGGTGTCCTGCATTGCTCAGGTCCAAAGCAGGGAGCACCTCCAGGTGCACAGAGGGACCCGAGCCATAGTTTGTGGACTGGCTGACCGCTGGTGGAAGGGAAAGCTCGGCCCACTGGTCTCCTCTCCAAACTATGTTTAGCAACTAGACACTGGCAAGACGCTTGGCTCACGTTTCCCATCTGTGAAAATGGGGTGATAAAACCAGTGTCCCAGAGTGATCACGAAGATAACGAGGGGCAAAATGTCCTGAAACAGACTCCATAAACAGGGACTGACCCCAGGCCTGGTCCTAGAGTAAGGAAGAGACAGAAAGGGCTAAGGCCCCATGGGGAATTATTAATATTGGCCCAAGACCAGCTTGATGCCTGGGACGAAGGAGGGTAGACAGAAAGAACAATGTGCATTTGCGTGGGTCTCTCATCTTTACATGCACTGACTCCTTCCATTTCAAGGCTGGTGGAAACCGAGGCCCAGAAAGATTGAGTGCCTCACCCAAAGAGACACAGCGTTAGTGGTGGAGCTGGGACTACAAGCTAGACATCCTGACTATGTGTTCACTGTGGATGTGTGCTGGCTTTCCTGGAGGGGAGGCCCCACAGGGGTTTTGGGGTACCCCTGAGAACATTCGAACAGACGCGTTCTAGGAAGTCATGACTGTGGGACTGGGAGCCTGCATAGCTACTGGGGCCTGGGAGACCCTCTGCCCTGGTCACATATTTGATAGGAGAGAAGCTGGGACTTGCCCCACATTACACAGCCCCGCTGAGGCATGTGTCATGTCACAAACAAGATCTTCCATTCAAAATGAGACCAAGCAAGGTGCCCCATACAGTGTGTAAAGTTGTCACGGAACATGGTGTAGGAATGGGGCCAGATGCAGTGGTGGGGTGCCTGGGGCTAGCCATGGGAATGGAAGGGAGTGGTGGGGTCCTACCTGGAGCCTGGTTCCCCTTTCTCACCCGCCTCCTGCCCCTCAATGAAGCTTCATCTTCTTTCGTGGCTTCCTCCCTCCCTTCTCCCTCTGAGCCAGTGACTCTTGACCCACCCTGGTTTTGGTCCTGGCTCTGTCCTCCAGATGCTAACAGTCCTGTCAGTCACTGGTTTGATGAGTGACTGTGGCCAGGTTCCTTTCTTTCTTTGGCCCTCAGTTTCTTCAGCTGTAAAATGAGGATCCTTACAACCTTCCTGCATTGCAATGCTTCAACAACTTTCCCTAGGGCCACAGGAATGTTCCCCTTCAGAAGTCCTAAGACCCCAGAATTCTCCCTGAAGCCTCTCCCCTTCCATCTGAACCTGTTTCTTTAAGTCTGACCTAGAGCAGAGATAGTTTGGTCACTGCCCTTTGGTGACAGCCCTAAGTAAGAAGAGTTCTAGTCATGTCTGTTTGCTGTGTGGCCCCAAGTGCTTCACTCAGCCTCTAGGAATCTCCATTTCCTGATCACATGAAGTTTTTGTGATTTTGGTTATTTTATCTTCTCCCAGGGGAAACAAACATTTTCTGTGTGCCAGGCCCCGTGCTGGGCTGGGGGATACAGGTGACTTAGACCGCTGCCTTCCAGTTGCCCCCAGCCTGTCTCCAGCTTGCCTTCAGGGCACATGAGCCATCTGGGCACGGAGGACTCTATCAGTGCTTCCTGTTTTGCTCACTGAGCTACATGTGGGGCTGGGCCCAGGGAATGTCAGGAAAGAGCCTTGGATTTGGGGTTTCTCAGACCTGGGCTTCAGTCCTGGCTCTGCCACAAAACAGCTGTGTGACCTTGGGCATGTTTCTTGACCTCTTTGAGGAGAGAAATTGGAGACAGTCCCCTGGCCACATACTGTCGCCCACAAGCGAACGCGCTCCCCACCCCTTCTCTCTCACTGAGGCCCGCTCTGGGCTGGGCTCTGGGGAGCCACAGGTGAGGGACTCAGACTCAGCCCCACCCTAGGGAGCTCCAGGCCAGTGGGGAAGGGGAGCAGACCCAGTGTGGGGTGGCTGTCAGGGGTAAGCCCAGGGTCGGGGAGTGCAGCAGGGCTTGGGCACAAGCAGCTGTGAGGATTAAATGGGGCAGTTTATGGGATGCAGCCTGTGGAGCCCAGGCCCACAGTGAATGCTCCGTAAACAGGAGTTCTCTTCCACTCCCAAGCCTCTCCAAGTTTTCTTACTTTTTCTGAGAGGAAGTTTGGGTTTGGGACTAGCCTGACTCTATCATGTGCCAACCTCCCATTCATATGAAGGGAGGGTCCACAGGGGCAGCTGTGGCTGGAAGAAAGCATATAGATGGCAGTGGTCCCGTAAGACTATAATGCCATATTTTACTATTCCTTTCATGTGTATGTTTAGATATGTTTACATACACAAATATACACCATGGAGTACGACTGCCTATAGTATTCAGTACAGTAGCAGGTTGTACAGGTTTGTAGCCTAGGAACAAGAGGCTACCCCATCCAGCCTAGGTGTGTAGTGAAGTACACATCTAGGTTTGTGAGGTACACTCAATGACTCCAAGATGTTCGCACAGAACTTATCTCTGGTGTTAAACAATGCATGACTGTAGCTGGTTCTGATGGGAATAAGAGGAGGCTGAAACAGTAATGAGTTGGTCTTGGACTCACTGAGTTCAGCCTTCACTGAGAAATGTGGAAATTGAGGCTGAAAGAGGTCAGCGACTCACCAAGGCCAGGCAGGGCCTGAAACCCAGTCTTCTGACTCCTAGCCCAGAACAGATTCTGTCAGACCATTCCCATGGGTTTACTTCATTGTGAATCAGTTTTATCAGCTGTTACATTTTTATTTGCAATTTGATATTAAGTTATATTCTTATTAGAATGTCTGAGTTCTTCCACACTCCTAGGGAGTTTGAGTACCATCCAAAAAAGAATACTTTTATTAGGATTAGAATAAAATCTAAGCTTGTATCCCAAGGCCAACAAAGGGCTTATGTATCCTGGACCCTGTCTACTTCTCTGAGCTCCCTTTTGCTCATTAGGTCCTGCCTCCTGGCTGTTCCTTCCTGCCACAGGGCCTTTGCACATGTTCTTTCCTATGCTGGGATTACTGTCCCCTGCTTTTCCCTTGGCTGACTGCTTGTCACCCTTCAGGTGTCAGTTCAGCGATTCCCTCCACGGAGCAGCTCCATTGGCTACTGGGTCTAGGTTGGTTGGCCCTGTCATTCTCTACCACTGGCTTGTTTATTCCCTTGACAGCACTCACCCCAGTATCCAAAGTGATCATGCTGATCTATTTGCTCAGTTGTTTGTCACCACCTCTAACTTGAATGTAGACTCCATAATCACTGCTCAACCCCCAGCATTTAGATTAATCAGTGTTTTGTACTCAGTAGGTAATCAATACATGTCTGTTGAATCCATCAGTGCTGAATGTGGTTGTTCTCAGTCCATTTCTCTGACTTGGGATTTTACGTTTGACTCTCACGATCCCTTACTGAGTGAGTAGTGAGACCCAGGCCCTGGGCCAGATGCCACAGAAACACAAAACGACATCCTCCTGCGAGGTCAGGGCGCTCCCCACATGCCAGAAGACAATGTGGCTGAACCCTTATCTAGGGCCCAGCAAGGAGTGGTGTCCCTGTGAGGAACCTGTCATGATGATGATGAAAATCGGCCCTGGAGGTAAAGAAGGATGCAGCTCACCCACGGTCTGGGTGTCCTCTGGTGTCACCTCATGTTAGAGAGGAAGTGGTTTGAGTGGTCTTGTGTTTCTGTCTAGACTCCAGTGAATCTGTCATACACATGTAGAGTGTAGATCCATGGGGAGAGCTGGGCTTCAAGAGGCTTTGGCTCCCTCTGAGCCTCTGCTAACTCTTCTGTAAAATGGGAACATGGCTGCTCTAGAGGAGGGACTGATGACATTGCATAAACGGCCAGCCCAGGGCCTGCCCTGCTCCAGAAGGTTTCTAGTAAGTGTGAGTCCCCTTCTCTTCCCCCTTCTGTGGTTGGCCCAGAGCCTCTGGTGGTAGCAGAGGGATGCAGGGCTGCCTGGAAGGGGGCTCCCTGCTCACCTGGCCTGGGACTCTCTCTCGCCCATAGGGGGACTATGTGTGGATGGACCTGAGATCGGGGCAGGAGTTTGATGTGCCCATCGGGGCAGTGGTGAAGCTCTGCGACTCTGGGCAGATCCAGGTGGTGGACGATGAAGGCAATGTGAGTAGTCCCCTCCCTCCTCCTGCCCCATGCCTTGGGGGAAGATCTGGGCTGACAGCTGCCTCAAGGCAGGGAGATGATCTAAAGGAGATGGAGGCTGTGCCCGTGCCCCCACTTCTGCCTGTCAGATGCCTCCTTCCATGAGCCTTCCCCAGCACCCCAGCAAGAGGGAACCCCCTGCCTGCCTCAGGCTACTTGTTCTGTTTCCACAAGCACTTCAGTTCACTCTGCCTAGTGTTAGAGATGTGTGTGTGTATGGTGGGGTTTGAGTGCTGGGGGAGCAGGCTAGAAGCTCCTCAGACACGGAGGTGCTTTGGGGGCAGACTGACTGCATTCAAATCCCATCTCATCCACTTGTTAGCTGTGCAGACTTGGCCAAGTCTCCTTCCCTCCTGAGCCTCAGTTTCCTCTTTGTAAAATGAGGATAATAATAAGTATCTCAGAGGGCTGTTGACCCATATGTGAGATCACACGTGTAGAATACCTCAGTGAAGTTAGTGCTAGTCTGAAAGTTAAATGAACGCCCACAGCCTTACTGTATTGGGTTGCTGACATCACATGAATCCACTGTCCACCTTGACACTGTCCCGGAAATTGGTCTCACAGATTAACCCTTTATCTGTGGCCCAAAAGGAAAGGGACCCCAGAAGTGTAAGTTTTCTAGGTAGTGATAGTGGGGCCTCGGAGAGGTCTGAAGTCAGGGGCCTGCCCTGGAGAAGGAGGCTGGTTCACATGCGGGCCCGCAGGGGAAGCTCTGGGGCCTCTGAGCATGTGTGCACATGTGTGTGTCACTGGGGGTATGCAGATGGGGTACAGAGCACACAAGTGCAGCTTAGCAGGGATATGAAGAACCCAGGGAGATTCAGCTCTGCCATAATGTGGGCTGTGCCCCATGGTGTGCCAGGGGCTGGGGACATAGAACTGGACTGAGTACCTGTCTTAGCCTCCTGGTCTGAGGGAGGAGAGTCAGGAGAAAGAGGGTGCAGGGACTTGAAACCAAGGCTCTGCTGGGGATGAGAGGAGGGCTCAGGATCCTCGAGGCCAGGATTGACATGGAGTGGGCAGGAGCATCCCACATATTCCTGCAGCCCTCAGGTGCATCCCCTCAGTGTTTACAAGGCCCTTTAACCCAAGTTCTGTCTTTGGACTCTCATGGCATCTGTGGAAGGCAGGGAGGGAAAGAACTGTTACCCCATGAGGAAACTGAGGCACATAGAGGGACCACGCAGCCAGTCACACAGCTAGTAAGTGGTGGTGCTGGCATTAGAACCCAGGACTTCTGTCTTCTGTGCGTGAGTCTCCCCTGTCAGCATTATCTCAGTAGAACCCAGGACTTCTGTCTTCTATGCGTGAGTCTCCCCTGTCAGCGTTATCTCAGTAGAACCCAGGACTTCTGTCTTCTATGCGTGAGTCTCCCCTGTCAGCGTTATCTCAGTAGAACCCAGGACTTCTGTCTTCTATGCGTGAGTCTCCCCTGTCAGCGTTATCTCAGTAGAACCCAGGACTTCTGTCTTCTATGCGTGAGTCTCCCCTGTCAGCATTATCTCAGTAGAACCCAGGACTTCTGTCTTCTGTGCGTGAGTCTCCCCTGTCAGCGTTATCTCAGCGGCGACTTTAGGGATCAGGTTCTGCTAATCACATTTTTGGCCCCTGGGCTGTAGAACGGAAGTGCTTCCAATATCGCTCCAGAGGCTCCAGTTCTAGGACCCTCTAGGAAGCTACTGTGAGGGTGCAGCCCCAGAAGGGGAGGCACAGGCTGGCTGGCAGCACAGACAGGCCTGCTAACCTGCCCAGAGCCCCCAGGGTGGGGACCAGGGACTCTGTCTGCAGGCTTGAGTTTCACCTGGGTCATGTTGCATGTCAGATGGTGTCCCGTAACTCTGAGTCACTGAATCCCAAAGGTCCCCTTCCGCTTCTCCTCCACCCAGGCCCTGAGAGTGGGGGCTGCAGGAGGGGTGGGCATGACTGGCTGGCAGGGGCATTTCAGGAGGCTGGGGTTTGCATCCGTGGCATTGGACCCCCAGGGCTTCCAGACCCCTTCTTCACAAGCCTTTCCCACCCCCATTCCATCCCCTCTTTCCCCACTCCAGGCTGTCATCTCTTACCCCTCTGTCTGCCCACAGACTCCTAGCAACTTGAGAGCGGGGAACAGGCCAGTCCCATCTGGTTCCCCAGAGTTCATCAAGGGGTCTGCCCAGAGAAACCTCTTGGTAAAGACTCGCCGAGTGATGAATGAAAGGTTATGGTTCCAGTCCCCACTGGAATCCCAGTGTCTTGCCTTTGTCCAAGCCATTTCTGTTGCCAGATACACCCCTCCTTCCCTTCCTCTAGGGAGCAAGTTGTCCCCGCTCAGTCCAGGCCAGCTCTTTCCCAAAGGCGTACTTGGTCCCTGGAATTGACCATGTTCCCCTCCCCCAGTTGCTGGCATTCCTTCAGGCCAGGCCTCAGTTACTGCCCTGGTTACACTTTGGCCCCTGGTAGGTACCTGTGGACCTTGACCTGAAGGGTGCTGGCCTCTGTTGGGAGTCCTCCCACGCAGGAAACAGTGTGAGCGGCGCAGCTACTGGGCAAGTCATTTTACCTCTTGAGTCAGACTCGTCACTGTTAAATGGGGTCAGTGATTCTCTGTTAGGGATGTTAGAAGAGCAAATGTAAATCAAAAGGCAGTAGAGTGACAATGCCCAGCTCTGGCTGAGCATTTACCAAGCAGCAGCACTCTACAGACCTGGCAGGAGAAAGCTGTCAACAAAGATGGATGTCGTGATCACATCCATCAGTCCTCCCAAAACCCTGGGAAAAAGGGACGCTTACTCTCATTCCCATTTCGCAGCTGAGGACGTGGAGGCTCAGGAGGGTAAACTGATGTACTTTGGGGTCCGGGGTCATGCCGTGACTGAGCACTGTCAACCTGTGTGCGGAACTGTTTTGGGGAGGGATGTGGGGACCCGAGGTTGGGGTCAAATGGGGATGGCAGACAGCCTGCCCAGGAGCCCTCTCCCCTCCTGTCCACACTGGGGCCTAGGATAGAGGCACAGAGCAGGGACGGTGTGGGGAGATTTTCCAACGGGATCAGCTTGTATAAGACATAGGGTGCCTGGGAGAGAGGAATGTTCCACACGGGACTGGAAAGTCCAGGCAGGTTCCCTAACGTCAGCACCCAACCCCTCACCTTGGGGAGGCTGCATGAGAGCCTACCCTGTGTTGAAGTGCTGCTGGCCTGGAAGTGCCATGGAGTGTCAGGGAAACTGGGCTGGGGGGCTCTGCCCAGCGCAGCCCCTGATCCCCCTGAGGGCCTGGGCAGGCTGCCACCGTCCTCCAAGCCTGTTTTCTCATGTGAAGTGAGGGGGCTGAAATGGGGGACTTCTGGGGTCTCTCCATGACTGACTTCTGCCTCGCATTCAGACCTGGTCCCCTACAGTCACCAGCCAGCCATCTGTCCCATCAGAGGCTCCCTGCCACATCATTTGTGCCTAGCCCCTGTGGCCTCAGATGTGGCCCTGGAGGCAGGGGGACAGCACAGGTGAGGGTGGCCAGCACTGTCAGGGGAGGCTTCAGAAACTGGGAAACCTCTGAGCCAAGCCTCGAAGGCTAAGGAGAAAGAAGGTAGAGGGAATGGTGGAGCAAAGTCACAGAGGCCTTTGGGGACACGAAACCCATGTTCCCTGGCTAGGAAGTGCCAGGGGTAGCTGGGATGGAGGTTAGGGATCCCTGTGTCCAGCACATGTGGGCCCTTGATGCCAGGCTGAGGAGCCCAGGGGAGTTAAGGAAGGGCTGAGAGCCCCAGAGTGACAGGGTCAGGAGCGTGCCTCAGGAAAGGACCAGGGGATGAAGGATTTGATGGAAGGGCCAGTGAGAAACGGTGGTCTCAATCAGGGTGTGGGCTTGAGGGTGGTGAGGAGGGCACTGCCCACTCAGCAGCCTTTTAGAGGGTTGAATGGGCAGGACTGGGTGACCCGTTGGACTGGGGTGGTGATGGTGGGGAGCTGATGTCCAGATTCATGCTAGTGTCCAGCTGTTGGGGTTGGCTCTGCCAGAAGGGACCCGGAGGAGGAGCAGGTGGGGGAGGACATGGCATGTGCATCACATCTGCTCAGCAAGTCTCAGGGCCTGAGCTGGGGGATGGCAGAGAGGTCCCCTTTTCCCCCAAAAGGCAGGTCCTGGGGCTACTTGGTCATGGCATTTGGGGATGGGAGGGCTGAGGTACACTCAGGCGGTGGCCACACTTCCCTGAAAGTCTGGGATTTTATGAAGGTGCTAGAGACCCCCCTCTGGGGTCGGGGAGGGCCCCAGGGCCCTGAGGAAACCAGGGCTTTGCCAGCTTGTTGAAAGAGCCGGTGCACTTCCCAAATGCTCACCCATCTGCCACCACAGGGCAGCCGGGGAATACTGCAGAGTAAGGAGAGCTGGGCAAGCAACCTGTGTCCTCCACTTCAGCTCACAGGTCCTGAGAGTTCACACCCCTTGCTCCCACAGCTCATCAGCAAGCCCCAGGAAATACCGCCTGGTGGGTCCACTTCTCCCCAGCACCACTGCTACCGCCCCGCCTTCCGTCTTTCCCTTGAATGTGCCAAGGCTTTGCCGGCCTGAGCCGTTGTTTTGCTGTTCCCTGGACCTGGAGCCCTCTGGCCCCCCGCCCCCACCCCCCAATCTTTTTACAGTGGTCTCTTTCTCTTCCTTCATGCCTCAGCTCATATGCCACCCCCTCAGAAGGGCAGACCCTGACCAACCCATCTCAAGCAGCTCCCCCCATGACTCTCCACCACATACACCTGTTGAGGTATTCTTGGCACTATCTGAAATCAATTTTTTTTTTTTTTTTTTTTTTTTTTTTTTTGAGACGGAGTCTTGCTCTGTCGCCCGGGCTGGAGTGCAGTGGCCGCATCTCAGCTCACTGCAAGCTCCGCCTCCCGGATTTACGCCATTCTCCTGCCGCAGCCTCCCGAGTAGCTGGGACTATAGGCGCCCGCCACCTCGCCCGGCTAGTTTTTTGTATTTTTCAGTAGAGACGGGGTTTCACCGTGTTAGCCAGGATGGTCTCGATCTCCTGACCTCGTGATCCGCCCGTCTCGGCCTCCCAAAGTGCTGGGATTACAGGCTTGAGCCACCGCGCCCGGCCTGAAATCACTTTTTAATGTTTTTTTTTTTGTTTTTTTTTTTTTTTCCACCGGAGCCTGAATTTGAGACCAAGCCTGTCTACCTCTAATTAGTACCCTTTCCACTCCATCCTGCAGAGGGCCTGAGGGAACTCTAATCCCCTTACTGACAGCAGTCAGCTGGGGCCAAAATCCCTGCCCTGCCCACCTCTTAGGTCTGCGAGAGAATCCCCTAAGAGAAGGAGCCGTCCTTGAGGGGCAGAGGTGGCTAGTACCATCCTGAAAGGCTCAACCTTGTTAGAACTGACCGTGTTTGACCGCCAGAGAGGTCAAGGCCCTTACCGGGGTTAGCACTCACCCCGCGCTCCCGCCCATCCCGGCCCCTTCCCCTGAAGCGCGCTGACGTTGGCCACCGGCTCCCCGCAGGAACACTGGATCTCCCCGCAGAACGCAACGCACATCAAGCCTATGCACCCCACGTCGGTCCACGGCGTGGAGGATATGATCCGCCTAGGGGACCTCAACGAGGCGGGCATCTTGCGCAACCTGCTTATCCGCTACCGAGACCACCTCATCTACGTGAGTGCCGCCCCGCCGGCGTGCCAGTCCAGGCCCCTCCACGCCCCGCCCCACCCCACCCACCTCGCCCCGCCCCGCCCCGCCCCGCCCCGCCCGCCCCACCTCCAGCACGCCCGCCCTGCCGGGGGCCGCCTCCTGAGACTTTGTCCGCTGTACAGCTGGACCCCGGGGCCCCTGTTGGGGCCCATCTGCCAGCAGCCGCTCGCTCGCTCGGCGGGGGCTCATCCTCCTGGGCCGTGGCTTTTGTGGTGTGGTTGGGGTGGGGAGCGGTTTGTACTACACAGTTTTCATGTGCCTCTCTAGGCCTTGAAACCAATGGAAGGCCAGAGCGGAGTCAGTGAGCCGCTTGGTGCTTTGCCCAGGCACAGAAGGGCTGCTCTGCTGTGTGTTTGCTAAGGGGCTAGGACCTGCCATCAGGCCTCGGGGGCAAGAGAGGATGGATGGATGTCCTCAGGAGGATGCTAAAGGAGGGAACATGCTCTGCTCCTCCTCCCCTCAAACCTTGATATTAGAAACACACACACACACACACCACTCTCCACCTTCAAACTCAAGACGACAAAGAAAGATGCCTTCCCCAGCCAGGACACAGCAGATTCCAAGAGGCTGAGCTCAGAGAAGAGCAGAACAATAAGGGTCCGTGCAGATCATTTACTCTAGAGCTTCTCACACTTTTTGGTCACAGGAACCCTTTATGTTCTTAAAAATTATTGAGGATTATTGAGGATCCCAAAGGACTTTTGTATACTGAGTTATATCTGTAGATATTTGCCATATTAGAAGTTAAAACTGAGACATTTAGAAACATATTAATTTTTGAAAAAGTAACCATGATAAATCTATTATAACATAAATAACATTTTTACTAAAAATGACATTTCCCAAAATAAAATAATGGTGAGAAGAGTAGCATTGTTTTACAGGTTTTTTCAAATCTCTTTAATGTCTGGCTTAATAAAGCCAACTGGATTCTCATCTCTGCTTAATGTCCAGTCTGATGGGATATTTTGGCTGAAGTGTATGAAGAAAATTTGGCCTCACAGATGTGTAGTTGGAAAAGAGAAGGCTTTGCAGACTTCCTGCAAGGGTCTTGGACCCCCAGGGGTCTTTGGTATACACTCTGAGAACTGCTGCTCTACCCCATAGCCCAGTTGCAGACAGGGAAACTGAGACGCCGCAGGTTTAATCAGGCCCAGAGAGGTGCCGTGCCCGGGTCACTGCCTGCTTCTGACCCAGCCCCATCCTCCAGC
The DNA here is from genome assembly GCF_024542745.1 of Macaca thibetana thibetana. Taxonomy (NCBI): domain Eukaryota; kingdom Metazoa; phylum Chordata; class Mammalia; order Primates; family Cercopithecidae; genus Macaca; species Macaca thibetana. The sequence continues at coordinate 68,799,035 of NC_065591.1, forward strand.
AGTGCAAGGGCAAAGGAAACCAAGGAGGTGCAACCCCCAGCAGGGAGCAGGAAGGATCCCCCTCCCGCCAACACAGTGCCGGCCTGATTATCTCGAGACCCAGGCCCAGGGAAGGCTGGTACTAGGGGCATTACTGGGGGAGGTGTCAGGTCTGCAGGAGTGATTTGGCTCCCAGCTCAGAGGAGCGGTATTTGGGCTTCTGGAGGTGGGTGAGGTTGGCTGGTAGAGATGGCATTCAGGAGGGGCATGGCCTGAATAAATGCTGGAGGCAGGGCCATGCTCGTGAGTGATCGGCAGGCACAGCATCCCTCAGGTTGTCAGGACCATGAAGGGGTGCCAGGGCCCAGGGCTGGAAAAGTCTCAGAGAGCCCCAGGTATTGTCACTGAAGAATCACGACAAGGAGCTCTCAGGGCCAGGGGTTCAGTCCCTCTCAGAAGCCCTGAATTATGGCCCCTCAGCTGCCAGAGAGGTCCTCAGTCCTCAGCCACTCTCTGACTCTAGGTCCCTCTGCAGCTTTAGGCTCCAGAGGAGAGGCTGCATGTGGCTCCTTGCCGTCCATTGTTTGGGCACAGGAAGTGACTTTGGCAGAGAGCCCTCTAGCCCTGACGAAGCCCCTCTCACTGTGTTCCTCAGTCAGGCCTCACCTGCACTTAGAGGGGCAGGACATGGAGGGTACCTCCAGATGTCATCAGCATCACCCAGGCAGCGGGGAGGAGCTAGAACTTAAGCCCAGGGCAGGGACACCCACCCGCTGTATCTCACAAGGACCTGCTGGTGTCTACACCCCACTTCTTGGCAGCCCCCTCTTTGTTCCTCTCCCTGGAGGGCAAGTGGTCACTGGTGGGTGCTGGGGTCCTCTGTGGCCACTCACCCAGGCCTGGGCAGTCTTAGGTGAGCAGGGAGCCTGTCTACCTGCCTGCAGGGCACTTCCAGGGCCAATGCTTTGTCTTAGTCCTATGCCAAGGCTGGAACCCAAGGCCCACTCTCCTGTCAGGAGACGCAGAGGGCCCCGTCTCAGGGGAGGAGCTGGGTAAGATGGAAGTTGTCCCACCAGGCATCCTGCAGACCAGTGTCTCAGCACAGCTCAGGGGCTTGAAGCCTGTGGGTCAGCCACAGTGCAGGCAAGCCGGTCCTCATGCAAGGGAGTCGGTAGGTCAGCTGCATCTAGGAACAAAGGCAAAAACAGGATTCATAAGGGAGAGGGAGGAAAAAACTTCAGACCCTGTGGGCTCGGTGAATCTTGTCTGTAAAGTTAGGAGGGTGGTGAGCTGATGCCCGGGCGGCCAGCAGAGGATTGCTTGGACATTACATCCTCCAGGAGAGTTTCAAAGAAAATAACTTCAGGGATTTATGGGTTCTCCAGAAAGGCCCCAAATCTGAACCATTTGCCTCCTTTGAAGTTCTCACATAACCTTTCTGACTTATTTTCTGGGTGAGAGGGAGGAGGCGGGGCCATCCCCTGTGGAGGGATGGGGTAGGGGTCCAGGTAGGTGTCTAAGCTGCCTTCTTGTCCAGGATGCCTGGCCAGGAAACCGCGCTGTGGCACCTGGAAGGGCTTCAGCTCCAATAGTCCGCCAACCTTAGATTCTCAGTGTCTCTTGGACATGCTCAAGAACTGCAGGATTCAAAGAGGTTTCCTTGACTCACTGAGTTCGTGATTCTGTGACTTGGTGGATGAGGTAGGATTAGAGCAGGGCTTTTTAGAAGCAACCGGGCCATTGTTCCACCCGGAAACTGTACCTGTCCCTAACCATGGCAACCCCCTGTCCCTTCATGGATTGGATTACCCTGGGCACAACACATGCACTCAGAATTTCCTCCGATTACCATGGCCAGCTCACAGCCTTGGGCTGGTGGATGCTCTGTTCTCGACTGCCTGTCCTGGGCTCTCCTGCCTCCAGCTTCCCTGTCCCCAGGAGCCCAAGAGAGCATCCCAGGGCCACACATCAGCCCTAGCCACTCCAGGATGAGGAAAGGCACTTAGAGAACATTTAGCAACCCCTCACTGCATGCCCAGAGAGCAAGGACTGTCCCCGCATTGGGTGGAAGGGCTGGTGGGGACCCAGGGCTCTCTAACGCTGAGCAGAGGCTGGAGCCCTTATCTGGGAGGCAGGAGGCTGGTGTCCAGTCTTGGCGTGTGCCCTTGGGGACGTCCCTATCCCTGTCTGGTCTCAGCCTTTCGTAGGCACAACAGGGAGACTGCATGGAGTGGGCACCTCTGTGGCTCTGGGAAGACTTGAGTCCCAGGATGTGTTCTTGGTCTCCACGGCCTGCTAAATACTAATGAAGTCCCCAGAGCCGACAGGCCAGGGTGCTTCCTGGAGGCGGTGAAATTGATTCCTGCTACATCTCTGTGGCCTCAGAGAGGCCCCCTGAGCTCTGTCTGGGGACCCCTAGGGGCCACATGTGCTGTATCCCTGGTTTGGGAACAGTCCTTCTCTCTCCCCACCCAACCTGTGGCTCCGCAGGGCAGATTTTACTACTAGAGATTTGAGCAAGAGGTCTGTGCTGGGCATTCATTCTCTGCCAGTCTGAATCCTTGGAGTCAGAGAGACAGGCCAGAGGGCTCAGGGAGCAGTGCTAAGACCTTGGAGGACCAATGGGCACAGAAGCCCAGATAGGGCCAGGGTCTCATTGCCAGTGGTGGCCAGCCTCCTCTTCAGGAGACCCCAGCTGCTGGCTCTGCAGGTCCTGTGGGTGTGTTTCTGGTGTCTGGGGAAGCCCAGGTGGAGATGCCAGAGCTGGGGCTCTGGTGCCAGGGTTTCTCATTCACCCCACCCCACACACATCTGCTGTGTGACCTTGACAAGTCTCCCCACTTCCTGGAGGCTCGCTTCTCTCATCTGCGAAAGGGGAATATGACCACACCTCCCGAGGCCTTCTGAGGAGTAAAAGGGGTGATGGAGCAGGAGCTGCAAAGTCCTGAGCCCAAGAGGGCTTGCTCTTGCCCTGTTGCTGGAAAGAATCCTCCTCACCGAGGAAAGAGGACTCATTTCTTTTATTTGTTTTGTAGTAGTTAGGTAGATACATACATGCATACATACATATACAAAAAATTATTCATTTTTTCTGCACAGATGGTAGCATCCCTTCCACGCTGTTCTGTGGTTTTCCACTGGCCACATCCCGATTGCCCTTCCCGTCAACGTGGCTGGGGCTGCCTCAGTGCTGCTGACAGGCCTGTCCCCTCGCTACCTTCCCTGCAGGTTGCTGTGGCTGGCGGTGGACGCTGTTCACCCAGTACTTCCCCGCCCATTGATCTAGTTGCTCTTTCAGCCACTCAGCAAATGTTGCTGAGCATCTCCTATGTGCCATGCATGGTGACAGGCCCTGAGGGATGGAGGCCTTGAATGGGGACTGTAGAGGAATCAGCTGGGCATGCTGAAGGAGACCTGTGGCTATGATGATTGTACAGGAAGGTGCCTGGCTTCCTGGAGGAGGCGTCATCTCGGCTTGGAACTGAAGGATGAGAAGGAATTATCTGGGTGAAGGGGTAGGGGAAGTGTGTCCCTGGTCTGAGATGGCAGGGGTTGGAGTGTGGTGCTTTTAACTGAAAGTTTCATATGAATGGAGCCTCTTGGTTGTGGGTTGAGGTTGACGAGGGTGGCAGGGGCCAGGGCTTGGGGCTTTGTGGGCAGGAAGAGCATTTGGACTTTGTCCGGAGGCTGTGGGAAACCGCTGGAGGGTTTTCAGCAGGGATGATGTGGTTAGATGTTTTAAAAGCTGGCGCAGCTCTGAGTGGAGGATAGATTGTTGTGGGGGCGAGCGTGGAAGCCGGGAGCCCAGTGGGGAGGCACCTGCAGTGGGCTGCTGAGAAATGAGCGTGGCCTGGCCAGGGAGGCGGCATGCAGATGGAGAGTGGGAGTGGTGTGAGGGAGGGGTGTCCAGGGGCTCCCCAGGTTCCTGCCCTGGGCGAGGGATGTGGTGACGCTGTTGGTCAAGTTGGGAAGGCTGGAGAGAGCAGGGTTGGAGGGAACGGGGAGCTCTGGTCTGGACGTGCCAGTGGCATCAAGTAGGGATGTCAGGAGGCTCAGGGCTGAAGGGTTCATGCGCAGGAGGACCCTCTGGGCTGTGGGCAGGGTGGAGAAGGCCGTGGGTGCCATGGGTGGGAGAAGGCCTAGCCCCTGCCCTGGGCCAGCTACTCAGAGTGTCTCAGCATCCCCCATTTCCCTCTCTGGACTGCCCGTGCCCTGCACGTGGCCACGGAGCCTGCTCCCAGGGCCTCCCTCCACTGAGCTCTGACCACTTCCCGGAGGCTGGTCCATTAGGTCTGAAATGGCCTCTGCCTCCAGCCTGGGTGACTACCATTCATCCCCACAACTGCCGGGGTGACCTTTCAGCAGCAGACCTCCCAAATGTCACGCCCTTTCACGCCTCTGTGCTTGCTACCCGCGGGCGGGCCCCCTGGCTCTCCCTCCCCTACACCCCTACCTCATGAGATCTAGGTGCCTCCATCAGGGCCCTCACACCCCAGCCTCCCCGTGTGTCTCAGCAGAGGGTTGTTGAATGGCTGCATGGCATCAGCCTGTGCTGTGTGGGGATCATGGGCCAGATGGCTGAGCATCACATTATTAAGAAGAAATCAGGAAGAAAGTTTAGTTGGGCATTGTGACACATGCCTGGAATCCCAGCTACTCGAGAGGCTGAGGCAGGAGAATCTCTTGAACCCAGAAGATGGAGGTTGCAGTGAGCTGAGATTGAGCCACTGCACCCAGCTTGGGCGACAGAGTGAGACTCTGCCTCAAAAGAGAGAAAGGAAGGTGGCGTTTATGTACCAGGCAACTGGCAAAATTATGTCTTTTCCCTTTAGTCTTTACAACAGCCAAGGGAAGTGGGTGTTAACCTCCCCTTTTACAAATGAGCAAACTGAGGTTTGCCAAAGGGACGTTCTTTGGGGCTGGTTCCTAGTCTGATGCAGGTTTCCACCAGAATCTAGCCAGCTCCCACGGCTGGGCAGGGCCGAGCTGTAGGGGACCGTGCCTGAGGGGTCCAAGGGCAGGGCCTGATCTGAGAATTCAGCAGCCCTGGGCCGTGTGGGTGCCATTCGTGGAAAATGCTCTTATAGCCCCTGTTCCCCACTGACCAGCTTCCTTTTCTTCTGCTCTGCACTTTGCAACCTCAGACCAACTGCGGAGGGCGGGTGAGTGTGGCACAGAAAGCCGGCTCCAGCTGGTGTCTTATTTGGTTGCCTGCTTGGCCTGGCTGCTCCCCTCCAGCCTCCCACCCCCACCCCACCCTAGCTCTTCCTGCTTGGCTCTCGTGGCACGGTTAGTAGGTCAGCACAGTGAGGCTCAAGTGCTTCCCTCCATGGGCTGATTGGAGGAAGAGGCTTAGGTGGGAAAGGAAGGTCTTCCTGGGCCCAGAGAAGGGCAGTTTCTGGCCAGCTGTTCTGGTCCAGGACAGCCAAGGCCAGGACTGGAGGCTGGGTCTTGGCCCCACCTGGCCCCAGGGTGGGCGTTTCCCCCAGCATGCAGTGCCTGCAGCCAGGGAAGTCAGCTCTCTGCATGGCCATGGTAGGCTGAGGCTGCTGGGGCATAGCTGCGGTTCTGCTGTGATGCACTGAGCCCTGAATGGGAGGGGGAGGGTGGACTGTCACCTCCCCTGGACATCTTTCTTCAGCCTCTCCAGGCCCCAGATATCAATACATCCACTGCCAATTATGGTCTAGGCCTGCCTGACCTTTTCAAATTTGAGACATGGGGTGGGAGGAGGGAGAAGTAACCCTGAGTGCCTCACCCTGGTCTGGTGGCAGGAGGGCCAGGCTGTTGTCCCCTGTGGCAGGACCCCAAGCCCACAACAGGAAGCCTTGCCTACAGACAGCTGATCTTTGCACTAACAGAGGAGCCCAAGTAGAGAACCCCCTTAAGGCTATCTGAGGTGCACCTGGCCCCTGTGCCTACACTGCGCAGGATGACTGGAGGTGCTCTCTCCCCCAGAGCACAGCATCTCCCTTTGTCCTGGGGCAGTGCTACAGAGAGTGGGGCCCACCCAGCCCCCAAGCCACTTACCCCAGCTCCTTCAGCTCTTTATAGCTCATTTCTCACACCCCTCTCCCTCACCAACCTGGCCTCCCCCCGGACATGGTCCCGTTGATTAATTTCACTCCAAAAGCTTGGGATACAGGGCCTGAAGGCCATGGTGGGAGTCAGCATTTGCAGAGTACCTACTGTGTGCCATGAATTTTAAAAGATACCACCTCCTCTAATCTTCACAAGCAGTTATACTCATTTTTACAGATAAAGAGAAGGAAATCTAGGCGTAGAGACACCACCTACCTCTTCATCAAATGTCACTGAACACTAACTCCGAGCCAGACCCAGTGCTGGATGGATGGCCCTGCCCCAGCTCCTAAGGAGGCCCGATTCTGGCTCCAGGTCCACCCACACGACTCCAAAGCCAGGACTCTTCCCTCCAGAGCAGAGCCCAAAAGCTTTCTAGAGTCAGAGTCTCCCACACAGAGTCAGTGAGCTCCCCATCTCTTGATGCCCACAGACGTATACGGGCTCCATCCTGGTGGCCGTGAACCCCTACCAGCTGCTCTCCATCTACTCACCAGAGCACATCCGCCAGTATACCAACAAGAAGATTGGGGAGATGCCCCCCCACATCTTTGCCATTGCTGACAACTGCTACTTCAACATGAAACGCAATAGCCGTGACCAGTGCTGCATCATCAGGTGGGCGGCCCAGCACCTGTGTGGAGCTCCAGGCTTAGGACCTAGAGCTCCAGCTGTGGGTTCCTGCTGATACCTCTAGGGATTGCCCGTGCTATCGGAAATGCCATCAAGCTCCTCAGGAACCAGACCTATGTACTCTGTGCTGTGTAACAATGTAGAAAATCACCTCCCCTTTCTCAGGTATTATATCTCTACGCTACCAAAGCTCACGTTAGCTTTTGAGGCCAGCCTTGTTTACTGCTGGCTCCTGTTAAGTTGTGGTCAGTTGACATCTCAGGCTCCTATTTTCTTTTGGACAGAGGGTAAAAGACAGAGCATTGACTGCACATCTAATATGCGTTGTTCTCTATGGCAAGTACAGATGCAGGGGTGTTTGTGTCTGAATGAAGGTGAAGGAGAATGCGGTAGAGCACTGGGCCCTTGAGCCCTGCCCCAGCCCTGGAGGGTCCATATTGTCAGCCGGTATTACAGATGGGGGAGCTGGTGGATGGTGCAGCCTGGGCTGAGTTCCAGTTGGGTGGGGAGTCCCTGTAGGTTGTGACAGGTCCTGCCACTCCCTTCCTCTGCAGTGGGGAATCTGGGGCTGGGAAGACGGAGAGCACAAAGCTGATCCTGCAGTTCCTGGCAGCCATCAGTGGACAACACTCATGGATTGAGCAGCAGGTCTTGGAGGCCACCCCCATTCTGGAAGGTAGGGCCAGGGTTCCGAGGGTGGGACCAGGCAGTGGAGCGGGAGAGGGCTTTGCCAGTGACACCCTACTCACTCCACAGCATTCGGGAATGCCAAGACCATCCGCAACGATAACTCAAGCCGTTTCGGAAAGTACATCGACATCCACTTCAACAAGCGGGGCGCCATCGAGGGCGCCAAGATTGAGCAGTACCTGCTGGAGAAGTCGCGCGTCTGTCGCCAGGTGGGCCTGAGCCCCAGGGATGCAGGAATAGACCCAGGTCCCTGGCCTCAGGGGTCTGTGTGGCCCTGATGCTCCCCTACCTGCCCGTATTGCTGCCTGCTTGCCTCTGTGCTGGAAACCCCACCATGAAACCCACCGATGGGCTTCTCCACAAGCCGTTTGTTAAAATAGTAGACCATCATCCCAGGCTAGATCCTGATGGCCTCCTCCAGCCCGCCTCCCCTGGCCCCCAACACTGTGCCCACATTTTCAGGCCCCAGATGAAAGGAACTACCACGTGTTCTACTGCATGCTGGAGGGCATGAGTGAAGATCAGAAGAAGAAGCTGGGCTTGGGCCAGGCCTCTGACTACAACTATTTGGCCATGGTGAGGCGCAGGCGGGCACCTGGCTAGGGGGGCATCCACCCTAGGATTGCAGGGAGCTGGCTGCTGCAGACTCAGCCTTGAGGTCTCACTGGTCACAGGGCTCAGGTGCCAGCTTCTTGCTGGCTTGTCTGGACACCAAGGAGAAGTGGGCCCCTGGCCATTGCTGCCACCAAGCAAAGGGTGGGGGACCTTGGGGCATGCACATGGCAGGCTGGCTTGGGGAGCACCACTCCTTTAGCCTTGGGGAGAGCCCATGTCTGGTTGCCTGGGCTGGGCTGGGGTGGGCCAGGCCACATGGACGTACATGTGGGCTACGGCACCTGAAGCATATGCGTGTATGTGCATGTGTGTGTTGTAGGTGTGACAGGTGACCCTGGACACTTCCTGTAGCTGGCTGGTGCACACGTGCACGCACACACACACATCTTGTAGACACATAGAAAATGCGGTGTGCCCCCGTCGATGCCCTGCTTGTATGCAGTTACCTCTCTCCTCTGTCTCCACCAGGCAGTACCTGCCTAGGGGGTCAAATCCCTGATAGTGGGTATCCCTGGGGGGGCTACAGGAGCCTAGTAGGGCCTAAGTGCTGTGACTGCCAGGTGGGCAACAGGGGCTGGCCTGGCATCAGTGACCTGCCTGCTCTTCTTCATGGGAAGAAGGGGCACCAGCACCCCCAGGTGTGGAGAATGAGTTCCTGGGGAGCCCGGGCTTTCCAGAGCCTCCAGACTTTCTGGAGGAGTTGTGGTGCTCACCGGGTGAGGTCAGTGCCCAGGGCCCCAGGCTGGCCTGGCCTGTCAGGCAGAAAGGGCCTTTTGGGCAGGCAGCCAGGCACTGCCCCTCTAGGGGTACACTGACATCCTCCTGCACCCCACTCTCCCACCCTGCCCACCAGGGTAACTGCATAACCTGTGAGGGCCGGGTGGACAGCCAGGAGTACGCCAACATCCGTTCCGCCATGAAGGTGCTCATGTTCACTGACACCGAGAACTGGGAGATCTCGAAGCTCCTGGCCGCCATCCTGCACCTGGGCAACCTGCAGTATGAGGGTGAGGCTGCGCTGCCCTTGCCCTGCCCCACCCCTGCGCCAAGGGCAGTGCAGTGCCTTGCTGCCCACACGGTATTGGTGGCTCAGTTTCTGTCCCAACACATGCCCTCTTTGGGATGGAAGCTGGGAAGAATTCGCCTGTGGGTAGATTTGAACAGGTCTGCTAGCTTGAAATCAGCGTTGGGTGTAGTGTCGCTGTGCTGACAGTCCACCATGGAGAGGTACAGTTAAAGTATATTGGGAGTTGTCTATGGACCCTTTAAGACTCACTTCAAAGTTGGTTTCTTCTTTAAAGTCAGATGTCTTAGAGAGAGGGTTTATCTTTGAACTAATCATTGTAAGGTGTGAGTGACTGGATAGCCATCTTTGGAAAGGGAGAAGGCTAGGGAAGGGAACATGTTCACTCATCTAACATTCTTGGACACCCACTGTGTGCCAGGCTGGGAGGTGGTCCCCTGAGGCAGGTGGCGGGTCCCACTCTGCTCTTGCCTCTGGTTCCCAGCATGGTCCCCAGGCAGAGTAGGAGCCCCAGGAAATGTGTCCAGGGAATGAATAATCCCAGCACTAAGGAGATCACAGTCTAGTCATCTTGAAAGACTAAGAGACACAGGGAAATGTAAGCTGACAGAAGGAAGAGCTTGTGCAAAGGCCCTGAGAACAGAGCACATGTTGGGACGGGCAATCCAAAGTTTGTCTAACAGGAGCCAGGGTTGCTGCCAAGAGCCCTGGGAGTAGGGAGAGAGCTGCAACAACCAGTGTCTGTTCCTTGAATGCCAGGCATGGTGCCATGTGCGGGGCATACATGGTCCCTACCCTCATGGTGCCTGCAGTCTCATGGTGAGAACATTAATCAAATACACCTTGACCCGGGGAAGCATTTAGTCACAGTGCTGATGCCCTCCCTAGACAGGGCAGGACCCCGGCAGCAGGAGTGACAGCCTAGTCCTCTTAGGACAGTCCCCTTGCCCCTGTTGCCCACACTCCCTCCCCTGATGCTGTGCCCCTTACTGCTAACAGCCCGCACATTTGAAAATCTGGATGCCTGTGAGGTCCTCTTCTCGCCCTCGCTGGCCACAGCTGCATCCCTGCTTGAGGTCAGTGCCCAGCCTTTCTCCCCTCCACGACTTCTGTCTGTCTGAAGGGTTGAGTTCAAGCTCATTGGGGGCTGGGATGTGGGAACCACATTGCTGGGACCCTCTGGTTTGGAGAGTTCTGTTCAATATGGAGAAGCAACTGTATGCAGGTCCTGTGCTAGGCACAGGTCCTGGAGGAGCTGCCCTGGGGATGACGGGGCAGGTGGGGGCCCTGTGATGCCCTGGGCTATGTGACCCTGGGTGAGTCATCCCTGCCTTCTGGGCCTCAATCTCCACATCTGGGCAAAGGGCACTGGTGTCCATGGATCAAATGCATTGAGTCTGTCTGTCTTTTAGCAAACACTTACTAGGGTTGGAAAACGGGGATGAATAAAGCCAGAGTTAGGGATGGTCCTAGAAAGGACAGGTGACATGCTGGAGGGAGTTAAGCGGGGCTGTCAAGGAGACAGAAGTTCCTTCCAGGCAACACCAGGGCAGGTTTCCATGGCTGGGGAGAATTTGGCCGTGGGCCCTGGGGCTGGCGTGCTTAGTGGAGGCAGTGGTTTGGGCCAGGCCAGTGCTGGAAAGTGGAGGGGTCTGGTTGTGGGTGGAGGGAAGGGGCAGGCTGGATGGTGAGCACCGGGGGTGTTGCCTGCACCAGGTGAATCCCCCAGACCTGATGAGCTGCCTGACCAGTCGCACCCTCATCACCCGTGGGGAGACGGTGTCCACCCCACTGAGCAGGGAGCAGGCACTGGACGTACGCGACGCCTTCGTCAAGGTGGGCCGGAAGAGAGGGGCCGCTTGCTCGCCCTAACTCTCGGGAAGTTGGGCTGTTGATGGGCAGGTGCCAAGGAGTCCTGGGAGGCGGATAGACGTCTGGGTCGCCACCCCTGCCTGCCCCGGGGCCACAGTCGACCTTCCTCGAGTCCCAGGTGCCTGTGCTCCTCTGGTACCTTCCTAGCTCTGGCCACCCCAGGCCCTTGGCTTTTGGCCTGCTTTGATCAGCCATGCTGTTCCCAGCCCCGGGTTATTCTCTTTGGTCTTTCTGTAGAAGACACAGAAGAGCGGGGCTGGATCGGGTCCTGTTTCTACAGCCACACGTTTGCCATTCATGGAGCCTTCACCCACCACACCAGGCCCTGGGCTGTGTTCGGGGACCTCAGAGATAAACAGGGTTGGATAGAGAGATGAGAGCCCCAAGGAGGGCTCCTTCCCCGGCTGCAGGGTCAGGGAAGGCTTCTCAGAGAGGAGCTGTTATCTCAGCAGAGTCTTGAAGAATGTGTAGGAACTGTTCAAGCAGGAGAAGGGGGCTCCAGGCAGAGGGAACAGCTTAAGTAAAGGGTTGGGGGTTCCACATATCACTTTGTTCCACGCAAGGGCTGGAGCGAGGCCACGAAGGGTCCACGAGCCTGGCCTGTCCCCCAGGGAAGGGTGTGGCTGGTGCCAGTGGCTGATCGCTGCCTTTCAGGGGATCTACGGGCGGCTGTTCGTGTGGATTGTGGACAAGATCAACGCTGCAATTTACAAGCCTCCCTCCCAGGATGTGAAGAACTCTCGCAGGTCCATCGGCCTCCTGGACATCTTTGGGTTCGAGAACTTTGCTGTGAACAGGTACCGCATGGGGCTCTGCTCATGGGAATTTCCTTCCCCAATATGGACATAAGAAATAATCATGTCCCTCTCTTGTGAAGCACATTTAGTTGCCTCCTGATACACTCTGCCAGGCTGTTCCACCATCACGGTGGACCCTCTCCCCTTCTTTCTCATCCCCTTGTGTCCCTCACCTCCCCAAGGTCAGCTGAGCCTGGCTGGGGTTGCGAGGAGGCTGTACACATCCTGAACACTTGGGGAGGCAACCTCTGGTCTCCAGGCCCCGCTGGCCACTGCTGATCTGCCCAGATCCATGCTGCAAGGTGTCTCAAAGCAGGGAGGCCGGGCCTGAGCCACACTTGTGTTGGGGTCTCAGCCACCCTTGGGATTCTCTGCCTTTTAGGGGCTATGTGAGGGGCTGATGGGTGTGTCATGTACAGGTGGGTCCTGGAGCCCCACTTCCTGCTGGGAAGTCAGGACCTGGCAAGTCATGTCAGTTCCTGTGCTGTTTGGATGTCTCAAAGCCCTCCTCCAGCACCAAAACACCACACTCAACACACAGGGCTGTGTCCGTGGCTCGGCCTTGTCTGCAGCCGGGGCTGTTTCCCAAGCCTTGTCAGCCCCCTTCCCACCTCCCAAGGCCACTTTCAATATCCCTGTACGGCCCACCAGCCAGCGTCTGGGCTTTTTCTCTCCCAGGCAATCTGCCTGGGGTTTGGGTGCCCACGTGCCAATCCCCAGCCCTCCCCAGGGCTTGATCATGCAAGAGAAAGGGTCCTGAAAAGCCTTAACTCTCCTTCTGGCTCACGGAGTGACCCTGGACAAGTCCTTTGCCCTTGCTGGGCCTCCATGTCCTCCTCTGCACCTGGAGGGAGGTGGACTTGATAAACCCCCTTGCCTCAGAGTTTGGAGTCCACAATGGGAGCAGCTTGCTACAGGCCACGCTGCGGGTGGAGGCAGAGCCAGGCCCTGAACTGCAGGGTGGGGCCTGAACAACACCCTTACCCCATCCCTGTGCCCCTGTAGCTTCGAGCAGCTCTGCATCAACTTTGCCAATGAGCACCTGCAGCAGTTCTTTGTGAGACACGTGTTCAAGCTGGAGCAGGAGGAGTATGACCTGGAGAGCATCGACTGGCTGCACATCGAGTTCACCGACAACCAGGACGCCCTGGACATGATCGCCAACAAGCCCATGAATATCATCTCCCTCATCGATGAGGAGAGCAAGTTCCCCAAGGTGGGCCGGTCCTGCTGCCACCTCCCGGGGTCTTGGGCATGCACAGCTTCCTTCCCTGCTCTGAGCCACAGCTTTCCTCATCTGCAAAATAGGACTAATGATACCCACCCCTCAAGGTGGCTCTGGGGCCAATTCAAGTACAGTCATCTGCCATTTAGGAATCACCTACAGTCCACGGGGTCCTGGGCCAGGCCATGAAGATCCAAGCACGCAGTTGGCACAGAATGGGTGCTCAGGACACAGCATATATCTCAGAGCTGGGGAGGGGGAGATGGGATTGCACCCATGATTTTAGTCTTGGGAAATCAATTGTCTAAACTGGAATGCACTTTCAAAGTTGCGTAGTTCCAATTCATCCACTTAAGAGTTGGGGAAATGGGGGCCCAGAGAGCTCCTATGTGAGGTAGAAATAAAGGGAGGGGAAGCTCCTGAAGAAGAGACAGGGTACAAAGACATGGGCAGGGAGGGGAGTGGGGCCCATGGAGGAGAGGGTGGACTCACAGTTGCCCCTCCACTCCCCAGGGCACGGACACCACCATGTTACACAAGCTGAACTCCCAGCACAAGCTCAATGCGAACTACATTCCCCCCAAGAACAACCACGAGACCCAGTTTGGCATCAACCATTTTGCAGGTGTCGTCTACTATGAAACCCAAGGTACAGAGGGCTGCCAGCTGTCTGTTGCTCCCTGCCTGTAGCCCTGCCTTCCCCTTCTCCAGCCCAGGAATAAGATATCCGGAATTTTAAAGATTTTTAAAATTTGTGATTATATATATATATACACACACACACACTTGACTAAAATGGCCAAGTGTTGGATTCAGTGGCATTAAGTACTTCACAGTGCTGCACATCCAGTACTGCTAATTCCAGGGCTTTCTCGCCGCCCCAAACAGAGCCTCTGCATGCATGGAGCGATACCTCCTTTCCCAACCCCTAGTCCCCTGTAACCTGTGTTCTACTTCTGTCTGTGAGTTTGACTATTCTAGGTACCGCATATAAGTGGAATCATATGATATGGCTGTACATCATTTAATGTCATTTATGAGAATATGTCGTTAGGCAATTTGGTCATTGTCAATCATCGTAGAGTATAGTTACACACCTAAATGGTCCAGCCTACTACACAGCCAGATTATCTGGTATGGCCTATTGCCCTCAGGCTACAGACCTGTACAGCATGTTCTTGTACTAAATACTGTAGGCAGTTTTGACAGAATGGTAAGTATTTGTGCATTTAAACATAGAAAAGGTACAGTAAAAATACATCATTACCATCTTAGGCACCACTATTGTATCCGTAGTTGGCTGAAATGTCATTATGCGGTGAAGGCATGACTGTCCTTTTGTGTCTGGCTTGTTTCATTTAGCATAATGTCGTTAATTTTCAACCATGTTGTAGCATGTATCAATTGCCCTCATTTTCATGGCTGAATAGTATTTCATTGTGTGAATAAACATTTTGCTTATCCATTTATCTGCAAATGGACATTTGGGGTTGTTTCTACCTTTTGACTTTTGTGAACAGTGCTGCTCTGAACACTAGTGTGCAAATATGTATTCAAGTCCCTGCTTTCAATTCTTTTGAATGGGCTCAATGCTTGTTTGTACATTTAGGGAAACTGAGGCTCAGAATAAGGTGGGGGCTTGACTGTCCTTACCTGATACAACATAGCCCATTAGGCTCAAAGTCAGGCCTAGAACCGGCCCAGTTACCCGCTAAGACTCTCGGCAACAAGACCAAGCATGAGCTTTGAAGACCATGCATCTTCTTTTCCCCTGAGGACATGCAACTGGGTTCATGTTAAAGCTGGAAGTTAAGAAGAGTGGTCAGAACATGGGCTTATCTCACTTGGAATTCTTACAGGGTTTATCAAAAGACTGCAGACTTCCCTTGCCAATCCCTTCCCACCCACCCTGGTATAAAGGGCCAACCTCAAATTGGCATCAGTTATGGGCTGTATCTACCCTGAGCCCTGCCATACAGCCTCAAGGGATCTTACTCATAGTCAAAGGCCAATTAACCCATAAATATCTATACCTACTATGTACCACAAAAAATTAAAAATTAATTTTTTTTTTAAAAAGGCCAAAGACATTCAAACATGCTGTAACCCATCCGTTTCTTACTCCCTTGCTGAACTGGTCCAGAAGTCAGCAGTGTATCAGTGAGCCAGGGTGCAGTGGTAGAATCTGATGGCGGCTCAGGCTCCCTTAAAATACTGGACTGTGAGATTCAATCTTATTGTTGGAAGAAGGAAGCAGACATTAAGTTTGAAGGACTGTCGTGCAAACAAATTGGTCTTTCATTTGGAGTAATAGAGGATTGTATTTTTCCGTTCAGTTCAACCAGTATGCTCTTAGCATCTATTATGTACCAGGCTTCCTGATGTTGCTGAGGATACAGAAGTGATAATTGAGTAATCTCTATGCTGAGTTATAAAACCATAGAATGCTATGTCTGGAGGGAACATAAGGGTCATCTACCTTAATAGAATTGGAAACTGAAGCCCAGAAAGGGAAATGGCTTGCCTAAGGTTGTTAAACGAGACTAAATGACTGGAAAGAATTCTACCAGCATTTTCTAGTTCACAAAGAACCTATTCAATACAGCATCTTATTTATGCTGTGGATTTATGAAGTGGGCGGTATTAGGTGTTCTGAAGAGAAGCAAGCTTGTGGGCAGTGTCCTTCCCACCCAACAGTTAAGGAACCTGGAGTCCCAGAATGGGGGTCTTTCTAGGATCACATAGTGAGTCTGTCAGAGCTTTAATGAGAACCCAATTACATCCCACTGCAAGGCCCACCCTCCATTCCTGTATGTACCCTGCAACTCCCCCCTCCCCAGGTGCCAGGCGGGCAGCCTAGCGCTGGTTCTCTGTGCAGTCTGCCATTCATGGGCAGCCTTTGTCCTACTCTGTGCAGTGGCACTCCCCCTCAGTCATCTGCAGTCCCTGGACACCCTGTCTCTTGCCCCACTCTACCAACCCCCTCCCCATTAACCAGTTGCCGACTCCTTGGTCCCTGTGAGTGGCAGCCTTTTCTGGGGTCTGTGTGGTGCGGGAGAATCTCCCTAGGCTCCTGGGGGTCCTGGGTCCTGGGTCCTGGGTGCAGAGAATCTCCTTTGCACCGGCATCCTGGGTTCAAGTCTTAACTCTGCCCATGGCTTACTGGGTGATGTTAGACAACTCACTTAGCTTCTCTGAACATTGGTTTTCTCCCTTTGGGGGCAGAGGACGTAATCCCTACCTGTCCCACATAGAAGGATCTGTGAGGGGTCCTCGTAAAACATAACACACTGTCCAATCACAAGGTGGTTTTAATGAATTCCTTTAATATTAGCTTGTACCAGATCAACACACATTCTCTCCCAGGTCACACACTTACTTAACAAGGCCTTTTGATGTCTTAGTTCAAAAGACTCATGGTGGCTTTGGGGTGATTGGTCAGGAAGGAGGCCTGCTTTCTCCTGGAGACTGAGACCCCCTGCCCTTCTTGAACAGGTCTGGAAGAGGGGAGCTGTGTTGTTGGGGAGATGGCCCCTCACTTTCTCTGTGATCTTGGGCAAGTCTCTGTCCCCTCCAGGCCTCAGGGTCCCGCACCATGAAACGGATATGGTGGAACTAGTGGATTTTGACGTTCCTTCTGGCTCAGATGTTGTGGGTTTGGGGAGGTCCTCCCAGAGCTGGTGAGATGTGACTGTTGTTTGCTGCTCGCAGGCTTCCTGGAGAAGAACCGAGACACCCTGCATGGGGACATTATCCAACTGGTCCACTCCTCCAGGAACAAGTTCATCAAGCAGATATTCCAGGCTGACGTTGCCATGGTAAGCTGGGCGTGGTTTCCGTTGTTCGGGAAGGGCCCCCACAGGCCAGGCCTGGGTCTGAGGCCTGCCCTTGTCCAATAGCTTCATCTGAGCCCCCCTGGCCACATAATGGGTATGGAGCTTTGCTGTGGCTCCAGGAGGGGCCTGGAGGAGCCTCAAAGCTGTTCCCATCTGGTCCTCTTATTGTACTAATTGGGAGATGTGGCTGGGGTGCAAGGCCCAGAGAAGAGTCACCTGAGAGGTCACAGAGCAGAACTGGTCAGGGCTCGGTTTACTGTGGGGGTCCACCCCCTGGAACCCAGCTGCTAAAGGGAGCACAGGCAGAAAGAGCACGTCCAGCCTGAAGGATGTGGAGTGGGTGTGGATACTCAGAGAAGCTGGCAAAGAAGTCATGTCTGCAGATCCCATCAGACAGTGGGAAAACTGCCCCCTCCGCCTTTCCTTAGGCCCTAGGGTGAGGGTCTAATAGATTTTCTCCTGCAGGGTTGCATGCGTTTTTATTTCATATTTTCCTCCTGTCCTATGGTTACCTGGAGGGTGCATGGAAGGCCTCACAGGGAAGACAGCCCCCGCCCCCTCCATGCCTGTCCAGGTGCCTGGTGGTCCCCTGCCCTCAGGACCATCAAGACATCACAGAGCTTCCAGGACCCCAGCCCTCTCCCTGAGGGTCCCCCTCTCTCCGTGGTGGATTTTGAGTGGTTTTGTGACCCACCACGTTCTCCTTGCCCCTCCTCTCCCCATCTCACTCTGCACCGTGGTTCCTGTTGTAGTTTCTCTGTGGTTATTCATCGGGCACTCTGCGCCACTCAGCAGCTGCTGTGAAGGTAAAAGACCCCAGCGGCCTGGTGGGGCTTGGTCCCGAGCCCCCACGGTGCTGAGGCTCAGGGAAAGGGTTGGGCTTTTTCTCCTTTTTTTGGAGTGTGTTTTTGTGTGGAGTGGTTTGTGGAGTGATTTTTGTGTTTGGTTTTTGAGTTGTGTGTGCTGTAGGCATTTCTTTCTTCAAGGAGGAAACTGAGTCCTAGAAAAGGGGCAAGTCTTGCCTAGGGTCCTCTGGGAACCAGGGACAGAGCAGGGACTCGAACACAGGTCTCCTAAGGCCCCTTGGAGGCATCAATCCCTGGTCCTTCCACCAGGCCCTAGTGGGCGCCTACAGCCATGCCTTGGTCGGATGCTCAGATAACCTTGCAAGGCAGGAGGGACAGGTGGCATTTTCTGCATTTTGCAGATGAGAGACTGAGGCTGAGAGAGGGGATATGACTCATTCCAGGTCACAGCATTCTGACGGGGAGCTGGGACTAGGAGACACCATTCCCCGGACCTCCTTAGGCCTGAAACAGCAGCCCTGCTGTGTCCTGAGCTCTGGTTCAGGCTGTGGCTCCCATGGTGCTCTAGATCCCAAAGGTGCTGGGTACCCCTTAGCAACAGCATAGTGCTGTCAACCCCTTTGCCTCTTTTTCTCTCCTCAGACCTTCATTTCCTCTCTGCCAAATACTGACATCCTTCCACTTTGGCCTGGTGCTGAGTCCCTCTTCCTTCCTGCCTGCCTGGCAGAGTTCTGAAACACCACAGCACTTGCTGGTCAAGGGCCAAGTCCAGCTGTGATGAAGGCAGCTCTTCCAGGACATTGATTACCCCCTGATTAATGCCAAAGCCCAGTCATATATCCTGGGGCCCCAAGCCCAAGAGACGCCTGTTCACTCTATGCAGGTGGCCTCCTGCCTGAGAATTCCCAGCCCCTTTCACATCACGCTCTGGGGTCTTCCTCTCAGGTCCTTTCTGGGGAGGCTTTGGACTTTTCACTTCCACCTTTACCCCATCCCTATCTGCAGATTGTCACAGAAAACAGCAAATACCAGGAAGGACAGCCTTTCCCCTCAATGAAATAAAACCAAATCAGAAACCCAGTTGACTACCTATTGAGTGCCTACTACATGCCAGGCATTGTCATGGGTCTTGGGGACGTAGCAGTGAACAAAACAGAAAAGGTCTCTGTCCTTATGGAACTTAAGTTCCAGCAGAAGAGGGGATAGTTGGAAAGCCAAGGCCAGGTGCACTGGCTCACAACTGTAATTCCAGCACTTTGGTAGGCCGAGGTGGGCAGATTGCTTGAGCTCAGGAGTTCGAGACCAGCCTCGGCGAAATGGCAAAATCCTGTCTCTACAAAAAACATAAAATTAGCTAGGCACAGCGGCACACACTTGTAGTCCCAGCTACTCAGGAGGCTGAGGCAAGAGGCTTGAGCCTGGGAGGTCGAGGCTGCAGTGAGCCAAGATCGTGCCACTGTACTCCAGCCTGGGCGTCAGAGTGAGACCTTGTCTCAAAAATAATAGTAAATAGAAAGCCAATAAATAAGTAAAAGCTACAGTGTATCAGATGGTGAGATGCGGCATAGGGAAACATTAAGAAGGGAGGAATAAGGCGGTGGGGCTCTGTGATTTTCAATGGGGAGTTAGGAAAGGCCTGCCTGAGAAGCTGAGCAGGAGGTGAGGAAGAATGTGCCCAGCCACATTCCGGAGGAAGAGCTTTGCAGGGAGAGGGGACAGCAGGCACAGATGCCCTGAGGTGCTTTGCAAGCCTATGCCTGCAGCCCAGGTGCATCCCAGGCAGGGCGAGGAGGCTGGAGGGGTAGGAACAGGTGTTGTAAAGACCAGAGGCCCCTGGAACTAGCTCCTTTGGGGGCACTGTGGGTCCCTACAAGGACCTGTGCCTTCATGCGAGTGAATCAAGTTGCCAGTGGAGGGTTCTGGGTGGGGAAAGGACATGGTTTTGTTTTAGCAGCCTCACTTGGGCTGCTGTGTTGAGAGTGGAAGAGTCCCAGGCACTCGAAGCCCCAGCACCCAGAAGAGTCTCTGTCTGAAGGGCCTGTGCTGTAGGGTGGCCGTGCTGGTGAGGCAGGTGTGGCTCTTGGCTCTGCCACTCTTTCCTCTTCTCTAACTCCCCAGTTCCAGGGGAGGGTGGCCTGGAGTGTGGGGGATGGAAGCAAAGAGACTAGTTGGGGGGTTGCTGCAGGAATTTGAGAGCGACGCTGGTGGCTGGGACCAGGCTGACGGTGAAGGAAGTGGTAAGGGGTCAGGTTCTGGAGATATTTTGAAAGTAGAGCCTGTAAGATTTGCTAATATATTGAATGTGACAGAAGAGGCACTGTGGACAGTTGTTAGATGTTTGGCTGGAGCAACGGGAAGGTGGACAGTTTCTGTGAACCCATGGATGTCACTAGGAACCAGTTCAACAGCACTTCAGTAGATCAAAGTGTTGACTGTTACTTGTGTCAGGTAGGTCCTGGCCACGCAGCAATATAGAGGCAGACCCGTCCTGTCCTCATGGGGCTCTGAGCCCAGCTGGGAGGACGGGCAGAAAGCAGTAGTTTTATTGTGATGACCAAGACCAAAGAAGGGCATGCGTGTGCGTGTGTGTGCACGTGGTGGTACACGTGAGCTCCGTGTGTGTGTGTGTGTGCATGCTGAGGGGTGTGTGTGTTGTGTGTGTGCATGCGTATGTGTGTACTCATGTCAGGGGCCCTAACGCAGGCTGGGTACAGCCCAACTTGAATAGCTCCCCTCCAGTGACTGGGGTCACCCAGTGCTGCTGCTGGATCAAGTTGAGGACAATCCCGGGAGCCACAGATCTGACCACCACCCTACCACATTGCAAATACTCCGCAGCTTCCCTGGGCAAAATCCTAGCATATATTCCAAATACAACGCAATTGGAAAGCATTGCAGATTTCAGAATTGCAGGCACTGGCTCTTTCTCAGAAGGCCTCATCACAGTCTGGTGGCATATTTCCTAAATTGAGTATGAGCATAACACCTTTGTCCCCCCAAATACCTTACATATCTACATCTGCACCCCTGATTTTTGATGATACAGGATATCAGATGAAATAGTGACTCTAAAGATATTAAATCTTATAATATTAACCAAATGACGTTTAATAAAATAAAATACGAAATTCTCAACCAAATGAAAATTGCCAGGAAGACACTCATCAAGATGCTTTGGAAGAGAACCTGAGCTCTGTGTCCAGTTCCCATCAGTCCTGCCGTTTGGCTTCCTGTTTGTGGCTCAGGGCTTTACCTCATTCCACAGTATTCTCAGAGGGGACCCCAGTAGGGCAGGGAGGTGCATGGTGCTCGCTGGCTGCCAGGATCACCCAGGTAGTGGCTGGTGGAGCACAGAACCCCTGGCCGCGTCGGTGCCACAGTGCGGGGATGAGGGGGAAGTTGCTTGTGTGCCTTCTTAGGAGGATTAGCCAGGCCTGCCCCGCCCCTAGCCTGCTGCTGCCAGCTAAGCCTGGGAGGGGAGAGGTCACCAGCAGCTCCCGCCCCTCCTCCTCGCACTTGCCCACAGGTTCCCAGAAGGCGGCACCACCTTTCCAGGTTGCTGTTTACTGAAATATGCCCTGACCTCTGACCTTCATCACAGCCTGGTCAGATGGATAGATGGCATCACCTCCACTTAGGAGACTGAGGTTCTGCAACATTTAGTGACCTGCCTAAGGCCACACAGCTAGGAAGTGGTGGGCCAGGGCTTGAATCTAGGTTTGTCTAACCCCTGTCTCTAGAGACGACCTCAGGGTCCTGAGGTGACCAAGTCCGATTACTCTTTTATGCAGGGAAGGGAGGATGAGACTCAGAGAGGGGCTGCCCCTTGCTCAGAGTCATCCAGCGCACCAGGGGCAGGGGCAGGGGCAGGGGCAGGCTCCCGACTCCCAGTGCGGAGATCTTCCTGTAGGGTTCACTTCCCCCTGGCCCAGAGCTGGTTCCTTTGGAAGTCCTGGGAGGCTTCCTGGAGGGGTATCTGGGGTCCAGGCTCCAGCTCAGACGGTGAGGAGAGGCATTTTGCAGGAAAACTTCGAATACCGCCCTGTCCCTCAAACCCTGACCCACTGACCTCCCCTCACGCTTCCTACTGGGCGGCTACTGGGACACTGGATAGGGGCAGGCACAGCCCCTCCCATCTCTGCCGTCCGTCCCCCCAGGGCGCCGAGACCAGGAAGCGCTCGCCCACACTCAGCAGCCAGTTCAAGCGGTCGCTGGAGCTGCTGATGCGCACGCTGGGTGCCTGCCAGCCCTTCTTTGTGCGATGCATCAAGCCCAATGAGTTCAAGAAGCCCATGGTGAGCAGCCCTGGCCTGGGGTTGGCGGGTGGCAGCTAGGGTGATGTGGAGGAGCTCTGTCAAGAATAAGGTAGGGTGGGAGTGAAGGATGTGAGACTTTGTCCCTTTAGGGAATTGGGGGCACCCTGGGAGCTTACAAAACAAGGCCCCCTATTTACTGGAGGCAGCAGGTGCCTTGGAAAGAGCCTAGACTCTGCAGGGGGCTTGCGGCAGGTTCAGATCCTGCTTCTACCACTTACAAGTGGGTGACTGCAGACAAGGCAGTTTCTTCTCTTACGCCTCAGTTTCCTCATACATGGAAATGGGACTGACCATCCCTACCTCCTGAGACTATTCCATGCAATAATGCTTGCAGATGCCCGGCCCCAGCAAGTGCCCAGTGATTGGCAGCTGTGGTTCTTGCTAGGGATGCTTCTTTGAAAGTCCCCTTCTCCTTTGGCCCAGCTCAACCACCACCTTCTCCTGGAAGCCTCCCCCATCCCTCCATCTGGTTGGGATATTCTCATTCTTGACTTTTCTGAATAACATTTGTTGGGCCCTTTCTGTGTGCCCAGCATAGGCTGGATGGACAGGCCACAGCTTCCTTCAGCCTTCTCAAACAGCCCGTGAGAAAGAGACTGTGGCGGTCCCAGGTTAGAGATGTGGGACTGGGGGCTCAGGGAGGTTAAGGGGCTCAGGCTGGGGCCACCTCGCTGCGAGCCCTCTCCTTCCCCAGCACAGGCTCTGGGAGGGTTGTTTACCCAGAGGCCTGCAGGGAGGCGCAGGGGAAGCTGGGGCCTCGGGATCTGCGCAGGGAAGGAAGGCCGGGGAAAGTGGCCCGGAGAGAGAGGAAACAGGCTCCGGAAGCTGACAGGCTGCAAGACTGTCCCCTCCCGCTGCCTCCTGCCTGGAAAACATTCGCCGAAGTGGATGAGGCCTGACCCCTTTAGGACTCAGGTCTGCAGGGGCCTGAGGTTCGCAGAGGGCTCCAGTGAGCTCTCCCTGTAATGCAGGGGGTGTAGGGGACTGAGACCAGGGCAGTCAGGCACAGTCTCCCTGGCTCTGAAGTGGGACCCTTCCCTCAGGCCAGTCCTTAGCATTTGTGTACTGGGCCTTGGCAACGGCCTCCTCAAGGGTCTCCTGCCTCCCTCGCCTCCTGTCCTGCCTCCCCTGGACCCCAGTGACATTGTTCTCAAATGCAGACCTGGCCCAGTCTCTCCCTGCTCTAAACCTTCCCTGGCTTCCAGCATCCATAGATGAGGCCCTCACAGAGCCCCACAGCCTCACAGCCCAGCACCTGCCTTGTACTCTCTCCCCAGCCCCTCCACCAACCAAACCCCAGGGCCCTTTGAAAAATGTGCTGCTTCCTTAAGGCAGCTAGAACGTTGTCTGAATAACCACAGATGTACGATAGCTGCAGTGTGAAAGGTCCTCCCTGGGGCTGTGCAGAGCACCCCTTACCTGCACAGCCATAACTTGGCCTGGACCAGCCTCTCTAGCTCCCCCAAGATTCCCAACAAAGTCCTGCGCTTTCAGGCTTCCACACCTTTGCACAGGCTTACCCCCTCCAGCCTTGGAATACTCTCCCTCCTGTCAGCGTTAGGGGGATAAAGACGCCTCCTCCATGAAGCTTGCCTGTTGGGTGTCCCAAGAGGAATTAATCTATGTCTTCTGTGTGCTTCCAAAGCACACAACTCCGCCACAACAGGCCTCACTTTATGCTATTTTGTGGATTTGAGCTGCAGATCCAGGTGCCTGTCCCAGCTTTGCTCCTCCCGTGCCATGTGGACTTGGCCTTTCTGAGCCTTTGTCTGGGTTGGTCAAGTGCATAGCAGGGCTGCCTCCCAGCAGGAGCCTTGGCCCTGATGCCCTTGTCTGTCTGCCCGGCAGCTGTTTGACCGGCACCTGTGTGTGCGCCAGCTGCGGTACTCAGGGATGATGGAGACCATCCGAATCCGCCGAGCTGGCTACCCCATCCGCTACAGCTTCGTGGAGTTCGTGGAGCGGTACCGCGTGCTGCTGCCGGGTGTGAAGCCAGCCTACAAGCAGGTACAGGGCTGAGTGCAAAGAGGGCAGGAGAGGAGGGTCCCAGCTTTGGCTGGGCAAGGATCCCAATTTTCTTATCAGGACTGTGAGCTGGACTTGACATCTGCTCATCCTCTCAGGTACAGCATGGAAAATTGGGGGTCCGGTCTTGGAATGCATCAGTAGGCTTCAGTTGCCATGTTCACCTAGTGAGGACTTCACACATGGTGGTGTAAGGAACAAGACCAGGGCTGCCACGCGGGCCCTGGATGTCAGTTGTGAGAAAGGGTTTTGCAATCATACCATCCAGCTGAGCTAAGGAGAAAACTGGGGCTCAGAGAAGGCAGGACCCAGCTGAGGTCACACTTTGAGTCAGGGGCAGAGCTGGAGAAGAGCCCTGCCTCCCAGCCTCAGGGACACTCTGGGGGCCTTCCCACTGGAGACACTGCCCATTCCCTTGTGTCCACCATCCCCACTCCAGGGTGACCTTCGCGGGACGTGCCAGCGCATGGCTGAGACTGTGCTGGGCACCCACGATGACTGGCAGATAGGCAAAACCAAGATCTTTCTGAAGGTGAGCACAGCTTCCCTGGGCTGCCCTGGGGCACTGTGAATTCCCATCATGTGGCCTGGGGTGCTCGGGAGAGGGAGGCAGTGCTGGGGCTTTGAGATCCTTCCTGCCGGGCTATGGTGTGGCTGGAGGAGCAGGTGGGATCTGGTCTCTCCGGTGGGGAAGGGTAAGTGGTGTTTGAGATCATCTACCACCTGGGAGCAGGGTCAGCGCACTGACCACAGGTTACAAAGCACATGCCAGGGGCGGGCTGGCTGTCAGGCCCACAGCAGGGAGGCGGGGGTGCTGCTTGCCTTGGGGCCTTTTCTGAGCCTCATTTTCCCATCTGTAAATTGGGGTGTCCCTGTGTGGGGTCTCTTGAGTGTATCTTTAGGTTCCTTCCTGTGGTTTCCTGCCTGGCAGGGTCCATCCCATGCTGGGGTCCGCAGCATTCCACCTGTCCGTCACTCTGTAGGGAGCTCAGCTCCCATTGCTGCCTGGGCAGCTGGGGAGGGAAGCAGGAAGCAGGGCCTGTGGGAGTCACGGAGTCACAGCCTTGGAGAAATGGCTGGGAGTTGGCAGTGGCAGGGCAGCCACAACAGGGACAGTGCGAGCTCCCAGCGCTGGGCTTCCCCATTTGCATTTCCGCTGTGCTAGATTTCTGGCTGTCCCGGATGACAGGGCTCCTTCCTCTGGTGTGGGGGGTGGGGCCTGCACACTCCAGGACAGCTGCAGGAGGGACAGGAACCAGCTCTGAACTGGAGGGAGCCTGTGGCCTCTTTTAAATCCTCTCCAGCCAAGGGGCTTCAGGCTAGGCCCTTTCTCTCCTTGCACCTGCATTTCCTCATTAGCAAGATGTGATGAATGTTCCCTGCCTGTGCCTCCCACAGTGGTCAGCCAGAAAGCATATTCCATGTGCCAGGCGCTGGGTGGGGGCTTTTCATCCATGAGCTAATTTAATCCTTGAAACAGTCCTGTGGAGAAGAAAATATACCCGTTTCACAGGCTCAGAGAGAAGTCAGTTGCCCGAAGCCAGGCAGCTAGGAAACAGGCAGCAGGGCTTCCAGTCTGGGGGAGTCTGATGCCAAGCCCCTGTGTGAACAAAGTGGGGAAGGCAGGAATCACGATGGCATCTAATGCCAGGGAACTCGGAGGAGCGCCATCAGCCCCTGACTTACACTGCTAGGTTCTTCCAATATGGCCATGGTTTTGAGAGGCTAGACATGCTCATTCATCCATTCATTCATTCATTCAGAATGCCTTAGCTGAGCATCTCCTCTGTCAGGGCCCTGTGTGTCTGTGATTATCTGATGGATGTGGCTCCCTCATGAAACTCTACCCTCCCCAAGGGCAGGGGCCATGTCTCCCTGGTTCATTGTGGCAGCCCCTCCCCTCCCCAGCACCTAGCACAGTGCCGGCACATGGAGGCGTTCAATTCTTATGTATTAAGTGAACCAATGAAGTTTTGTCCAACTAGAGTGAGGGTTGGGGTCTTGGGTGAGGAGGAGAGAGGGCTGGAAAAGTTGGCAGACACCCTGGATCATGGGTGGCCTTGAGTGCCAGGGTGAAGAACCCAGGCTCGACCTGGGGAACCATGAGGTGTCACTGTAGGGTCACCAATCAGGTTGTGTTTAGGAGGGTCTCTCTGGCTGCTTGTGAAGGAGGGCCGGAGAGGGAGCCAGGGAGGCCGTGAGACCTTTGGTTAGGAGGCTGCTGCCAAGATTCAGGAGAGGAATGGCGACAGCCCAGCCCAGGTGAGGGACTGATGTGACAGGGGGGTCTAGAAGCAGGGGGCTTGGGCAGATTGATGATAGGGAAGAAGCCGGTGTGTGTGCGTACTGGGCCTTCCGACCTCATCCAGAGAGACTAGGCACCTTCTGCTCCATTTGTCCTGCCTGGGCCTCTGGGAAACAGCCACAACCCCTGTCTGTCCTGGTGGCTGTGGGAGGCTGCCCCAGGAGCCAGAGCCAGCTGGGAGCTCATGGGACCCAACTGAGTTCTAGACCTGGGCTCCCAGTGAAGGAAGAGAGGCCCCAGCTGGGACTGAGCAGGTGGCTCTAGAGACCTTGTGGGGTGCTGCTCAGGAGCTCTGCCTCCTAGGACCACCATGACATGCTGCTGGAAGTGGAGCGGGACAAAGCCATCACTGACAGAGTCATCCTCCTCCAGAAGGTCATCCGGGGGTTCAAAGACAGGTGCGTGTTCCCACCAGCTCCTCCCCTCCTCAGCCCACATACAGGTGTACGTGTGGTGTTTGGCTCTCCTCTGCTCTGCCCGCATGAACACTAGGAAAAAAACATGTTCACCTATGAAACAAGTGCACACATGCACAGCATGCACACATGATCATGTAAACACAGAGGAATATAGATACATGATTTACATGGACCCATTGTGCCATGTAAGCCAAATAATCCAATACATTCACCTACGTACGCACATTCACATGTGGATACATGAGACTCACATGTGGACCCACTGTTCATTTCAGATGCTGATGAAATTTTGCACAGAGGAAATTTGAGATTTTATAAATTATGAATACAAAATGTGTCTCATATTCTATGTAAAGGATATCTGTACACCTGTGACAATTCACAAATGTGCAGGACTGACTCCAAAATGTGATTAAAGCTCTGCGAAAATCCTGCAACACACCCCTTTGCAGTTCATATGGTCACTCTCTCCCTTCACCTACCCATCCATCCATCCATTCACCCACCCACCTACCTACCTATCCATCCATCCATCCGTTCATCCATCCATCCGCCCACCTATTCATCCATCCATCCATCCGTCCATCCGCCTGCCTATTCACCCATCTATCCATCCATCTATCCATCCATCTGCCCACCTATTCACCCATCCATCCATCCATCTGCCCACCTATTCATCCATCCATCCATCCATCCATCTGCCCACCTATTCATCCATCCATCCATCCATCCATCCATCCATCCATCCATCCGCCCGCCTATTCCCCCATCCATCCATCCATCCCCCCACCCACCCACCCATTCACTCATCCATTCATCCATCCACCCACCCACCCATTCCCACAGTTGCTCATTTGCTTATGTGTGTCTCCAAGCATTGACTTTTTGGCCCACATGCACACTGACATACCCATCCTTCACTCTTCCTTTATTTATTTCTACATTCAGCAGACCCCTGCTGTCTGTGCGTGGTCTCTGTCCTCCATCAGGCCAAAGATGACTGTTTTCCTGCAGAAGCAGCCTGCTGTGTGCAGGGGGAGCAGCAATGGGCTCACTTAGGGTCAGTCAGAAGACACAGGCTCTGGTCCCAACCTATCAAGTTTCAGTTGCCTCATGTATAAAATGAGGAAGTTAGACTGTTCAAAGCTTTTAATCTTTATATTATTTTAGTTACTTGTTTTTTCATACATTTATTCATTCAACAAATACCTTTTGAATGTCTACCTTCATAGGCTTATGTGACAGGCCTGTGGGGCAGGCAGGGCAAGCATTATTCTACGCATTGTACAGATGAGGAAGCTGAGGCACAGAGGTTATGTGCCTTGCCCAAGGTCACATAGCTAGGAAGTCGTAGAGCCAGGACTCAGCATGCCCTCGTGATCCCAAACCCACCTGTGCCCTGGCTGCCTCTGGACACTGCTTACCCGCGCCACTCCCGCTGTTTCAGGTCTAACTTCCTGAAGCTGAAGAACGCTGCCACGCTGATCCAGAGGCACTGGCGGGGTCACAACTGCAGGAAGAACTACGGGCTGGTGAGCCTCCCCATGGGCTTCTCTTGCCCCAACAGGCCTTTGAACCCAGCCTTGCTGCCATGGCAGCGGGACTGGCCTGCACCCAGGCAGCACAACCTGACCTCGTTGGCCTCCTGCCACTGCCCTGGCCAGCCACTACCATTCCTCCAGCCCGAAGTCTGAATCTGGCTCTTGTGGCTTCTTCCAGCTGGCCAGCAATGTGTATTGTTCTCCTTCTGGAGTGTTTTTGGGTGTTGGGAGCACTCTGGGATTATGAGAGATCTCAGATGGGGCTGGGAGTGGCTGGGTCACATGGACCTCTGTGCAGCAGCTGGGCTTAGGGCTTGTCGGGGCTGGATGGGAAGCAGACTGGTTGGTTGCAGCTCCTGATCTAGGATTCTCTCAGGGGGGCCCAACTCAGGGAGAGTCAAGGTCACCTAAAAATATGTTGTCTGAGAGGAAACAGAACTTTCTAACGATGGGGGGGGGCCCTAATCTGAGAGGAGACGGGGCCATGCCTTCTGGGGGTGCCTGTCTGAGAGTGGAGGCCGGTGCCGTGGAAGCTTCTGCAGGCAGGGTCAGTCTAGAATGGGACAGCAGGCTCTGAGCACGGGGTGGCTGTCCTTGCAGATGCGTCTGGGCTTCCTGCGGCTGCAGGCTCTACACCGCTCCCGGAAGCTGCACCAGCAGTACCGCCTGGCCCGCCAGCGCATCATCCAGTTCCAGGCCCGCTGCCGTGCTTATCTGGTGCGCAAGGCCTTCCGCCACCGCCTCTGGGCTGTGCTTACCGTGCAGGCCTATGCCCGGGGCATGATCGCCCGCAGGCTGCACCAACGCCTCAGGGCTGAGGTGAGGGAGCAAGTCCGTAGCAGCCAATCAGCAGACCTCTGACCCCTGGGTGGGGAGTGTCCACGTATCACCCTCAGGTGTTGGCCAGGAAGCGGGACCTATGGGGTGGACCTGTGGTTATGCCTGCTCTGAGGAGTGCACAAACCTGGGACCATACCCTCATTTCCATCCTCCTGGCCAAGGGCAGGGCTGGGACCTCAGTCACTCTTGGGAATCTCTGAGAGACCGAGGCAGATCTGGCCGGGCTTTAGGATCAGTGGTGCCTCCAACCCGCTGGGTAACCTAGAGAATTTCTTGGTTACCTCACTTGTCCTATCTGCCAAATTATTTGGCAAAGTCATGCCCAGTTCTAGAACTCAGAGTCGGGTGGGTGGAGCTGGCAGGAATCCCTGCAACAACAGCTACACACATTTCCATGCCCCCTGGCTGCCCCCTTCCCTCAGTACCTGCGGCGCCTCGAGGCTGAGAAAATGCGGCTGGCAGAGGAAGAGAAGCTCCGGAAGGAGATGAGTGCCAAGAAGGCCAAGGAGGAGGCGGAGCGCAAGCATCAGGTGAGCCGAGAGCCTCCAGGCGCCTCGTCTGGCTGCTCATGTCACCCGGCACCGCAGCCTTCCTTCCACCCTTCAGAGTGGCTGCACTAGACCCACTCGGCCAGCGTTGCCTGAGCTCTCACTGGGCACCTGGTCCTGTGCCATGCAAAAGGACCGAGGGCTGTGGTGGCTCCAGAGGAAGAGACCCAGGCCCTCAGCAGCCCCTTTCTAGCTGGGAGAGAACACCCTGATAAAAGCCCAAGCCAGCTGACGGCACGAGGGTGCCTTGCTGCCCGGTAGAGAGCCACCAGCCACAGTGGCAACCGAACACTTGCAGTGTGGTCCATCCGAATGACACAGTGCTGTAATTGTGAAGTACACACTAGATTTTGAAGACTTGGTGGGGAAAAAATGAATATAAAATATCTCAGTATTATTTTTGTAATATGGATTATATGCTAAGATAATATTTGGGAAATATTGAGTTAAATAAAATATATTACTACGACTAATCCCACCTATTCCTTTTTGCTTTTTAAAACATGGCTACCGCATGGGTGGCTCACATTGTATTTCTATTGGGCGGCCCTGGTCTAGAGCCTCAAGCCAATGGCCGTGGGGTGTCTGGGTTGGTGTGGTCCCCATGGAGCAGGCTGCTGGAGGAGGTGGCTCCCTGAGAGCCCTGAAGGATGGGCAGATTGCTGTTTGGCCTGTTGAGAGGCCTCTGAGTGGCCCAGAGGTGGGGAAGTCGGAGGCTCCATTCTCCCCGGCGGTCAGGAGGTGGGGACCGAGGCCCTGGCTGCTGCAGGGGCTTCCCAGGGAGAGCTTGTTCCCTGAGGCTGTGGCACCGGGGCTGACCCTGTGTCTTCTGTGTCACCCCAATTGCCCAGGAGCGCCTGGCCCAGCTGGCTCGTGAGGACGCCGAGCGGGAACTGAAGGAGAAGGAGGCTGCTCGGCGGAAGAAGGAGCTCCTAGAGCAGATGGAAAGGGCCCGCCACGAGCCCGTCAATCACTCAGACATGGTGGACAAGATGTTTGGCTTCCTGGGGACTTCAGGTGGCCTGCCAGGCCAGGAGGGCCAGGCACCTAGTGGCTTTGAGGTACCAGGCTGGGGACAGGGGCTCCAGAGGCCCCCACACCACTTGGGCTGATCCTCCCTCCTCCTGTGCCCTTGGCCTTAAAGCCCGCCCAGCCCCTCTGAGCAGTGGGTAGCCGGGATGAACTGGGTCCTGTCCCTCTCCAAGGCCGTTCTCAGGTTTTTTTTTCTTTTTTTTTGAGATGGGGTCTCACCCTGTTGCTCAGGCTGGAGTGCAGTGGTGTGATCATAGCTCACTGCAGACTTGAACTTCTGGGCTCAGGTGATCCTCCTGCCTGAGCTTCCCGAGTAGCTGGGACTCCAGGACATACCTCTTGTCTCCTTCAGGACCTGGAGCGAGGGCGGAGGGAGATGGTGGAGGAGGACCTGGATGCAGCCCTGCCCCTGCCTGACGAGGATGAGGAGGACCTCTCTGAGTATAAATTTGCCAAGTTTGCTGCCACCTACTTCCAGGGGACAACCACGCACTCCTACACCCGGCGGCCACTCAAACAGCCACTGCTCTACCATGACGACGAGGGTGACCAGCTGGTGAGGCCTGCCTGCCACTAGGTCACTGCTGGGTGGGGCCAGGGCTGGTGTTGTGGACTCTGCTGCTGCTGGTGGCCATAGGTGATGAGGGTGGTGGGTCCCTGGGGGCCAGGGACCAGGTCTGACTATAGTCTTCACTGTGGCACCCAGCCTAAGGGTTCACCATGCAGGAGGGGGTGTCTCCAGCCCTCTCCCCAAACCACCAGGTCATTCTGACAGCTTTAGCAATGTCCTCTGCTCTGGCTTCTGACATGCACGCTCTGCCCCAGGCAGCCCTGGCGGTCTGGATCACCATCCTCCGCTTCATGGGGGACCTCCCGGAGCCCAAGTACCACACAGCCATGAGTGACGGCAGCGAGAAGATCCCTGTGATGACCAAGATTTACGAGACCCTGGGCAAGAAGACGTACAAGAGGGAGCTGCAGGCCCTGCAGGGCGAGGGTGAGGTGAGGCCAAGGTGCCCTCTGGCTGATGTCCCTCCCAGGCCTACAGGGAGGGTTACTGGCATCGCCAGCCTTGGGCTCCTCCACAGAAAAAGGATCCTATAATTCATCTCTGCCTCACCAACCCCTGCCTGCCACCCTCCTTTGTCTACTTGTGGGAAGAAATATGTGAAACTTTTATAAACTGTGAAGTGCTGACCGTAACTGAGGGGCCTCACAGCAGAGCAGACGGGGGCTTTGCAGTTGGAGCCAGCTCCCATACTGTGTTTTTCTGAGTCTGTTTTCCTGACTGCCAGTTGGCTGGTGGGGGTGCAAGGGTAGGGTGAGCAGGTAGAGGGTGCCAGTGTGGGGGGCACCCTGTAAGCCTCACGTGGAAGCGAGATGGTTCCCCACAAAGTCTTGCTGTTGGGGGTCTCGTCATTGCTTTCTGCTCAGCCACTTGACCCTGATCCCTGCTGGTCCTGCAGGCCCAGCTCCCTGAGGGCCAGAAGAGGAGCAGTGTGAGACACAAGCTGGTGCATTTGACTCTGAAAAAGAAGTCCAAGCTCACAGAGGAGGTGAGGGCAGACACTGGGGGTCTGGCAGCCCACAGGTGGCTGCCTTAGGTGGGGTAGGCTGGAGCACAGCTAAGCTGGGGGCCCATGGGAGCAGGAGCAGGAGTGGACACTGTCTGTCCTCAGGGGTCTTGGCTGGCCAGGGACGGGACAGCATGGGTGGGTTGGTGGGCGATCAGGCAGACAGGACTGTCTGAAGAGGGTGGGATCTTAGGCTGGGGTGGGGAAGGGCTTCCTGGCAGAGGGCACTGAGCAGGGGAGGCTGGTAGCAGCACAGGTGAGAGGGAACACACTTCCAGCCAGGGTGCAGACCCAAGGCACTTGGTCCAAGGACCTTTGAGGCGTGGGAGCTTTCTGTGGAACAAGAGTGCTCATGGAGCATGAACGGGATTAATTTATTTGAATTCATTCTTCAGTCACCTTGCCTTTTCTGGGCACTCTCCCAGCCCTTGTGCTCTGGGGTTGTCCAGGCTGGTGTGTGTGTGGCAGGGGAGGATGCATTGGAGAGGCAGACACAAACCAAGGCATTCACAGCCTTGGGGGCCAGGCCCCCATCCCCACATTTGCACATGCCAGTCCCTCTGCCTGAAACTCCTCCTTTCTCTGCCTGGGATCACCTCCTCCAGGAAGCCTCCCCAGCTCCTCCACTGCAGGGTCAGGGGCTCCCACTTTACCTCTGCCCTTGTCCTGTCCCCACCTGAGGCACAAATCCAACCTTGCACGTGTGTGGCCTCAGATTTGAATACCTTCTCTGCCGCTTAATATTCAAGGGACCCAAGGAAGGAAACGCCCACTCCGTGGGGTCCTGGGAAGAAGGTGGAAATGGCAGCCGAGGGTGTTCGGTAGACACGAGGGCCTTCCATGGTGCTCCCTGTCTGTACCACCCACTCCTGCCGCTCACCTCTCACTCACCCTACCTCCTCTGGGCAGAGCTCGGGGCTTGTGCTGTGGGCTATGTGGGATGAGAGAGGAGAAACATCTCATAAGAACCAGTGTGAGCCTGGTCACTTTGGGGCTAAGGGTGTTGGTGACAGGGTGATGGTGACTGGTGGTTGGAACCTGGGGTATACTCCAGAACCCACAGTTATGGGGGGGCCACCCCAGAGAGATAGGGGTCCCGCTTGGAGTCAGAAGCAGGTCCCTGTCCTGGCTGAGAGGACCTCCCTGGGGTGGGGGGTGGGGTGCAGGGTATCGAGGAGATGGCAGAGGAGCTCTGTCCCCAGAAGTGGGTGGCGCCGGGCCAGTGTGCCCCAGCTATGTGGGCCAGTTATTGGCCCAGCATCTGCTGTGCACGTGGCAGGGGTAATGACGGTGCTGGGGAGCCCAGTTCTTCTGCTCACTCCCTAGATTCTGCTTTCTGGGGAGCAGGCAGCTGCGGGTGCTGGTGCCCTGGCTGGCAGGGGAATGCCCCTGACTTCACCTTCCCTGTCCTCTCCCTCTGGCCCAGGTGACCAAGAGGCTGCATGACGGGGAGTCCACGGTCCAGGGCAACAGCATGCTGGAGGACCGGCCCACCTCCAACCTGGAGAAGCTGCACTTCATCATCGGCAATGGCATCCTGCGGCCAGCTCTCCGGTCAGTGCCGGGAGGCAGGGGCACCGGGGCCTGAAAGTCTTTTGATGGTTGAGTGGTGCCTCTGTCAACTTAGCAAGAGATAAAGCAAGCAGGCCTGGGTTTGGCTTTGCTGGGAGCTAATTGGTGGAGTTAGGACCTTGGTGGAGTTATTTCATCTCTCTAAGCCTCTGATTCCTTGTCTGTAAAGGGGGAATCATAAAACAGGCATCCCTTGGAGATACTGCAGGTTCAGTTGAAGGCCACAGAAATAAATATCACAATAAAGAGAGCAGCACAAATATTTTGACTTCCCAGTGCATATAAAGGTCATATTTATACTGTACTATAGTCTATGAAGTATGAAATAGCATTATGTCTAAAAAATGTAGACACCTTGATTAGAAAATAATGCTGAAAATGCTAACGGTCATCTGAAAGTTGCATCTATTTGCTGGAGGGTCTTGCGTTGATGTTGATGGCTGCTGACTGATCAGAGTGGTGGTTGCTGAAGGTTAGGGTGGCTGTGGCAATTTATTAAGATAAGACAACAGTGAGATTTGCTGCATGAATGGACCGTTCTTTCTCACAAAATTTCTCTGTAGCATGCAATGTTGTTTGACAGCATTTTACCCACAGTAGAACTTCTTTCAAAATTGGAGTCAGTCCTCTCAAACCCTGTTGCTGCTTTATCAAGTTGATGCAATATTCTAAATCCCTTGTTATCATTTCAACAATGTTCACAGCATCTTCACCAGTAGATTCCATCTCAAGAAACCACTTTCTTTGCTCATCCATAAGAGGCAACTCCTCATCTACTGAAATTTGATCATGACATGGCAGCAACTCAGTCCCATCCTCAGGCCCCACTTCTCATTCTAGTTTTCTTGCTATTTATTTCCACCACATCTGCAGTTACTTCCTCTTGAAGTCTTGAGCTCCTCAGTCATTCATGAAGGTTGGAATCCACTTCTTCTAAACTCCTATTAATGTTAATAATTTGACCTCCTTCCATGCATCATGAATGTTCTGAATGGCATCGAGAATTGTGAATACTTTCCAGAAGCTTTTTCACTGATTTTGCCCAGATCCACCAGAGGAATCACTATCTATGGCAGCAATAGTCTTATCAAATGTATTTCTTAAATAAGACTTGAAAGCCAAAATTACTCCTTGATCCATAGGTTGCAGAATGGATGTTGCATTAGCAGGCATGAAAATAACATTCATCTCCTTGTACATCATTCTTTTTGTTTGTTTGTTTGTTTTTGTTTTGTTTTGTTTTGTTTTGAGACAGTCTCACTCTGTTGCCCAGGCTGGAGTGCAGTGGCACTGCAGGCTCACTGCAGCCTCCACGTCCTGGGTTCAAGCAATTCTCCTGCCTCAGCCTCCCAAGTAGCTGGGACTACAGGCACTTGCCACCACATCTGGATAATTTTTGTATTTTTAGTAGAGACGAGGTTTCACCATGTTGGCCAGGCTGGTCTGGAACTCCTGACCCTGTGATCCACCCGCCTCAGCCTCCCAAAGTGCTGGGATTTCAGGCGTGAGCCCCTGTGCCCAGCCCCTTGTACATCATTTTTTTTTTTTTTTTGAGACGGAGTCTTGCTCTGTCGCCCAGGCTGGAGTGCAGTGGCCGGATCTCAGCTCACTGCAAGCTCCGCCTCCCGGGTTTACGCCATTCTCCTGCCTCAGCCTCCCGAGTAGCTGGGACTACAGGCGCCCGCCACCTCGCCCGGCTAAGTTTTTGTATTTTTTAGTAGAGACGGGGTTTCACCGTGTCAGCCAGGATGGTCTCGATCTCCTGACCTCGTGATCCGCCCGTCTCGGCCTCCCAAAGTGCTGGGATTACAGGCTTGAGCCACCGCGCCCGGCCTCCTTGTACATCATTTTTAAGGGCCCTAGGATTTTTGGAATGGTCACTGAGCATTGGCTTCAATGGAAAGTCAGCAGTGCATTAGCTCTTGACAGGAGATTCAGCTTGTCTTTTGAAGACTTGAAGCCAGCCATTGATTTCTCTCTAGCTATGAAAGTCCTAAATGACATCTTTTTCCGATAGAAGGCTGGTTCATCTCCATGAAGATCTGTTGTTGAGTGTAATCACCTTCATTAGTGATTTTAGCTAGACCTTCTGGAAAACTTGTTGCAGCTTCTCCATCAGCACTTGTTGCTTCACCCTGCACTTCTACATTTTGGAGACAGTTTCTTGCTTTAAACCTCATGAGGCGATCTCTGTGAGCTTCCAACTTAGCTTCTGCAACTTCCTCACCTCTCTCAGCCTTCAGAGAATTGAAGAGAGCGCCTTCCTCTAGACTAGGCTTTGGCTTAAGGGAATGTTGTGGCTGGTTTGATTTATTCAGACCCCTAAAATTTTCTCCATATCAGCAAATAAGGCTGTTTCACTTTCCTATCATTTGTGTATTCACTGGAGTAGCATTTCTGATGTCCTTTAGGAACTATTCCTTTGCATTCACAAGTTGGTTAACTACGTGGCACAAGAGGCCCAGCTTTTGGTCTATCTCGGCTTTCAACATGCTTTACTCTCTAATCATTTCTAGCTTTTGATTAAAAGTGAAAAATGTGTGAGCTTCCTTTCACTTGAACACTTACAGGTCATCGTGGGGTTGTTAATTGGCCTAATTTCAATATGAATGTGTCTCAGGGAATCAGGAGGCCTGAGGAGAGGGAGAGAGATGGGGGAATGGCTGGTGGGTAGAGCAGTCAGAACACATCTAACATTTATCAATTAGGTTTGCCATCTTCTATGGGCACGATTCACGGTGCACAAAACAACCACATTAGTAACATTAAAGATTACTGATCACAGATCACCACAGCAAATATAATAATAAATTTGAGATATTTCTACAATTGCCAAAATGTGACAGAAACGTGAAGTGAGCACGTGCTGTTGGAGAAATGATGCTGGTAGACTTGTTCCATGCAGGGTCCTTGTAAACCAATTTGTAAAAAATGCAATGTCTCCAAAGTGTAATAGAGTGAAGTACAGTAAAATGAGGTGTGCCTGCAGCAGCTACCTCATACACAGGCTTGTGGGAAGATAAAGCTATGGAAAGTGTGTAGCACCAGACCTGGAGCATAGTAAGCGCCCTGTAGATGGTAGCTTTGATCATCATCATCCAACATGCATTTCCTGCTTTAACTCCCCTGCCGCCAGCTCACCTCGAGTCACCCACCCCAGGCCCATGGTCAGGGTTACTGTGGGCCACATGCCTGGGCATCCTGCAAGTACCTCCTTCCCCACAGGGCCAGGAGAGGCCTTTACCCAGGTCCCTGGGGTTTGGGGGAGTTGAAAGGAAGACCCAGGAGTTACCAGGAGCCACCAAAAAAATCAAGTCAGCTGATGAGAGGAGGGCTAGGACTTTTCTGAGAACAGTCTCTGCACAGGACAGGTCTGTCGGGAGAGCTGATGCC
The DNA here is from genome assembly GCF_024542745.1 of Macaca thibetana thibetana. Classification (NCBI taxonomy): domain Eukaryota; kingdom Metazoa; phylum Chordata; class Mammalia; order Primates; family Cercopithecidae; genus Macaca; species Macaca thibetana. Next base: position 68,836,158 of record NC_065591.1, read on the forward strand.
ATGAATGTGTGTGTACTGGTTGGGAGGACAGCAGGACGAGGCAGGGACCAAGCCCCACTTTCCTGATGGGAAACTGAGGTCCAGAGTAGGGAAGAGACTTGCCCAGGGGTCACTAGGCCTCCTGCCTCCTATCAGGCCCCCGTTTTTATCTCCCCAAGCCTAGTCACTACCTCACCAGGGTGGCCACACTGCCCAGGGCCACCCGCCAACAGGAGGAAAAGCAGCTGCTGCAGGTATGTCTCAGGGGCAAGAATTTGCCTCCAAATTATCTCACCATCATACCTAAAGCTGACACTTCTAGAAAACACAGTGCCAGGAGCTCTGAACCAAGAGTCCAAAGGCTGGGGTGTCAACTCCTTGAGGGGCCTCACACGGTGAATCCCTCCCTATTCTCAGGCTCTGTCTCCCCATCTGTAAAGTGAAGGGAGACTCCTAGCTGCAGGTGATAATGTTTCACTAGTCTGTGGCAAGGTGGCAACAGGAGGGATGTTTCTAAAGCAAAACTTGTTTTCTTTAAAGGACTGCTCTGAGACTTTGCCCTTCCTACTATTTGGAAATTTAAAATTACCTTTGTTTTATGAGATAATTGGGATCTAGACAGTGAGCAGGTTGTGTGTGTTATAAATGTTCTCATTTATCATAAAAAAAATGAGTAACTTCAGAATTTACTTTGAAATTATAAACTCTCAAAACTGTTGAGACACTGAATTAGGTAATCCCAGCCCTGTCCTTTGGGAGAGAAGAGCAGCAGTGGGTGCCCCCTGGCGGTCACTGCATCGTCAGGGGTTCTGCCCTTGAACAGGCAGGCTGCAGTCTTAGAGCACCCAGGTTGCAGAGGAGAAGAACCATTCCCAAGAACAAGGACAGCAATAATTGCAGCTGGCATTTGTGAGGGGTTCACTGTGTCTGGCACTGTGCTAGGTGCATCATAAGCCTTGGCTCATTCGTCTTCACAGCAATCTTGTAAGGATTCCTTTAAAATGAACACCAAAAAATTACCTTAATTGTTTTCATCCCATTGCAAAAGTCATACATGGCCCCTTAAATATTCTAACATTACAGAAACATACCAGAGACAAAGTCCCTACTCATTCCATCCCCCAGTGACACCCCAGGACGCTTTTCCTGTTTCTGCTTTGTCCGTTGCCATGGGTAGAAGTTGCACCTGCTGCCGTGACTATGGGCTGGGATCAGAGAGGTGAACTCATCTGCCTCAGTCACCAGCTGGTTAGGAAGGAGGCAGAGGTGGGGACTGTGCTTCTCATTAGCATGGTCACCTGTGGCTGTGGCTGCTGAGCCCAGAGCAGGATACGTACCACCCTGGAGGGTGGGGCCCTGGCTGTGGGAACTGGATTGGGGTTGGGGAGGTGCTTTATGCCTGATGATCCTGTCTCCAAAGCCAGACCCCAGCCCTTGGCTCAGCCCTGCCACCCAGCCTCACTCTGCCTCCTCCTGGGTGGTCTTGGCAAGTTAGAGAGGACAGCTGTGTCATGTACCACCGGCTGCTGGGAGGAGGTGGGGACTGGGGCTGTTCCTCTGGGTGATTCCCCCTCCCTTGCCCTGCTGCCTGCCCAGGGATGAGATCTACTGCCAGATCAGCAAGCAGCTGACCCACAACCCCTCCAAGAGCAGCTATGCCCGGGGCTGGATTCTCGTGTCTCTCTGCGTGGGCTGTTTTGCCCCCTCCGAGAAGTTTGTCAAGGTAGGAAGGTGCCTGGCCTCCTGGAGCGGGAAGGGGAGCTGGGCCCTGTCCCAGCACTGCGGGGAGAGCAATAGTCAGGGACTCCAAAGGGCCTGGTCACAAGGCCTACCTGGCCACCCCCCACTGAGCCCCATCTTCCTGGCACCTCCTCCCCTCAGGCAGCCACCGCTTTGCCCCACACTCCCCTCAGCCCCATTCTACTTAGGAGGGGCTGAGTCTGACAGGAGCGTGTCCCAGGCCCTCTGCACCCTCGCCTTGGGGCAGGCCCTGGGTGCTGGGGTCAGAGTGGAGCAGGTCACGGCAGGACCAACCCGACTGGCTGGTGCTGTGAAGGGGTGTGGGGAGGAGCCCCTGTGAGGCTGAGCTGGGAGAGGTGGGGGAGGCCACAGACGTGACTGGAAATAGGCGGTGGATCTGAGAGAGTAGGGAAGCCACGGAAAGCAGCCTGGCCTGGAGGAGTGGCCTCCAAGTGCTGGGGAGGGCCTGGTGGCTGCCCTCACTACTCACATGGGGAGGCCCAGGGCTGCAGTGGGGCCGCCTCAGCGGGTGCTCTGGCTGCAGTACCTGCGGAACTTCATCCACGGGGGCCCGCCCGGCTACGCCCCGTACTGTGAGGAGCGTCTGAGGAGGACCTTTGTCAATGGGACACGGACACAGCCGCCCAGCTGGCTGGAGCTGCAGGTTCGTGCGTGTGTGTGCACGTGCTTGTGTGCATGTGCACAAGAGTGTGTGTGTGCATGTGTGTATGCGTGTGTGAGTGCGTGTGTGTGTGTCCAGTGCACTCGAGTGCCCCAGAAACATTCCCCACTTTGAGACTCTGTGGTTCCTCAAGCACCTACCCTCAAGTTCTGGAACCCCAGGCCCATCAGAACAGAAAAGCCCCCAAAGGATGAGGGACTCCATTTGCTGGCCTTATGGTCAAGACAACTTGGGCAAAGGAGATTCCCTCTGTGTCTCAATGCCTTTACCTGCCACATGGTGAAGGTTATATGAAGTGATAGCAGAGACCCCGGGCCTGTGGCAGCGCCTGAACTCCCAGCCCCAGGCCCTGACTCAGGGGTCCTAAAGGTCCACTGGGGTGGGGTGCACAGCAGGGCTCCCTAGACACCTGTGACGGGGACAAGCAGTGTCCCAGTGAGGTGCTGAGGCCTGGGGCGCCGGGGCAGCTCCAACCCCACAGAAAGCAGAGAGCCAAAGTCCAGAGGGGCGAGCAGGTCTGAAGGGAAGGGACTCCACAAACCCTCCTGGGGCACTTCCAGGCCACCAAGTCCAAGAAGCCAATCATGCTGCCCGTGACATTCATGGACGGGACCACCAAGACCCTGCTGACAGACTCGGCAACCACGGCCAAGGAGCTCTGCAACGCGCTGGCCGACAAGATCTCTCTCAAGGACCGCTTCGGGTTCTCCCTCTACATTGCCCTGTTTGACAAGGTATGGCCGCCCAGAAGCACCTCCTCCCGGCCCCAGTCGAGGCCGCCAGTGCTGCCACCTACTGGCTGGGGCTACTCACCCTTGAGCACCTCGATTTCCCCTGAGCCGGCGCTAATCGGCTCTGCCTGACTCCTTAGGACTGCCGAGAATTCGGCCAGGTGCGGTTGTTCATGCCTGTAATCCCAGTACTTTGGGAGGCTGAGGCGGTCGGATCACAAAGTCAGGAGTTCAAGACCAGCCTGGCCAACGTAGTGAAGCCTTGTCTTTACTAAAAAAAACAAAAATTAGCGAGACTTGGTGGCACACACCTGTAATCCCAGCTACTCAAGAGGCTGAGGCAGGAGAATCGCTTGAACTCAGGAGGCGGAGGTTGTGGTGAGCTGAGATCACGCCACTGCACTCCAGCCTAGGCAACAGAGTGAGACTCTGTCTCAAAAGAAAAAAAGACAAAAACAGAGCTCTTCGGCACCCAAGGGAAAACCCAGCAGTAGGATGTCCTCAGTCCTGTGTCCCCAGGCCCAGTGAATCCTCTCCTGGTGCTGAAGGAAGAGCATGGCACAGGCCGAGGGGAGGGCTTCGCAGCCCTTGCGTGCAGATGGGAATGGAATTCCCTCTCAGGTTGCTATGGCGTCTGATGGAGAAACTCCTTAGCAAACAGGAGTTCCTTCACACTTGCCCTCAAGCAGCTGGGGTGTGAACAGCCCACAGACTCGCCTTGAAGGCTAGAGCCTCCTCAGCTGAGCGGGACCTGGGGCTTGGGTGATTTTTGCCTCCACCCCCAGCAACATCATGCTCAGCAGAGGGGCCCCCGCCCACAAGCCCAGGGGAGGTACCATGTTGCTGGACACAGTTTGCCTGGATTTTTCTCACCGATGCTCCTGTGTTTCCAGGTACTCTGTTCAGTTTCCCACTTCTACTAGAAAATGGGACTTCTCACATCACCGTGCCCAGAACTGAGGCTAGGAAGGCAATCGTGGGGGTGCTGCTCAGAGCCCAAGGCTGGGATCTGGTCTGCCTCCTGGGGGCCTTGGACATGTCCCTGCCCTTCGCTGGGCCTCGGTTTTCTGTCTGAACTGACCGTTGGCACCGTCGAGGCTCCTCATAGTCCTTCCCTGACTCTGTGCCTGCTCCCCTCCCCGCTGTGCCCACAGGTATCCTCCCTGGGCAGCGGCAGTGACCATGTCATGGACGCCATCTCCCAGTGCGAGCAGTATGCCAAGGAGCAGGGTGCCCAGGAGCGCAACGCCCCCTGGAGGCTCTTCTTCCGCAAAGAGGTCTTCACACCCTGGCACAGCCCCTCTGAGGACAACGTGGCCACCAACCTTATCTACCAGCAGGTGGTGCGAGGAGTCAAGTTTGGGGAGTACAGGTGTGAGAAGGTGAGTGGAAGGGAATCTCTTGCCAAGCTGGCTTGGCTCACAGCCTGCTGTTTTCCACGTTTGGGCTGAGTGCTCCTCTGTGAGCCATCATTAGCTTAGGCTGAGGTGAGCCTGACTGCAGTTGGGCACTCTCCAGGCTTCTGGATGGACACCACCTACTTCAGGGGGCTCGGGAGGTGAGGTGAGATGTCAGGAGCAAGGGCTTCTGAGCATGTCCTGAATTCGCCAGTGGAGGAGACCCCCACACTGCTGTAGTGACTGTGCATGCTACAGAGGACGTGCCTCAGGACCTGCTGCACTGTTCTAAGTGTGTCTAGTAAGCGCTGCTCTAAATGAGAAAGACAGCCATTCCTTGGGATCAGAATTTGCAAATGTGTATTCTTTTTTCTCCTTCTGAGGACAGGAGTTATATGGTTGTTTTGTTTTTGATAATGGTAATGGTAGCTATGGTTCTGTTGGTGATTGTGAGGGAGGGATAAGAAAGGAGGTGATGGAAATGAAGAGGATGGTTGGTGGTGGTAACATTGGTAGAGGTAATGATGGTGTTGATGGTGATGGTGGAGACAGTGATGATGGTTGGTGGTGATGGTGGATGTAGTGATGGTGTTGATGGTGGTGGTGGAGACAGTGATGATGGTTGGTGGTGATGGTGGATGTAGTGATGGTGTTGGTGGTGGTGGAGACAGTGATAATGGTTGGTGGTGATGGTGGATGTAGTGATGGTGTTGGTACTGATGATGGTAGTGATGGTGGGTGGAGGCAGTGATGGTGTTGGTGATGGTGGAGGTAGTGATGTTAGTGATGATGGTATTGTTGGTGCTGATGACAGTGGTGATATTGGAGGTAGGGATGATGTCGGTGATGGTGATGGTGGTGGTGGTGGAGGTAGTGATAGTGCTGGTGTTGATGACAGTGTTGTTGGTAGTGATGATGGTGATGGTAAAGGTAGTGATAGTGGTGTTGACAATGACAGTGTTGTTGGTAGTGATGGTGTTGGTGATGACAGTGTTGTTGGTAGTGATGGTGTTGGTGATGGTGGAGGCAGTAATGATGTTGGTGATAGTGTTGGTGATAGTGTTGTTGGTGGTGGTGGTGGTGATGGTGGAGGCAGTAATGATGTTGGTGATAGTGTTGTTGGTAGTGATGGTGGTGATGGTGGAGGTAGTGGTGGTAGTTTTGTTGGTGACAGTGGTGATGATAATGGTGGTATTGGTGGTGGTAAGCAAATATTCAGGCAGAGCGCATTAGTATAGCCACATCAGTTGCTAAAGTTCTGAAATATTTCAAACTGGTTGGAAAATATCTATTGCCTTCAAGACCCCCAAAAGCCTTTCTCTATGCCCTTGCTGCTGGAGCTCTGGGGAGCCCTAGGTAGGCATCACTGGGGCTGCTGTGCACCAGGCCAGGCAGAGAAGGGGCAAATGTCCAATGGCCACTTGGTTCTCTGAACCCTCTACAGTAGATCCTGCCATCTGTTAACCACTTTAACCATCCCCCAAGTGCTTAACGATGGTGATGGAGGCAGTCACAGTGATGCACTCCCCTCACTTTGACCCCTCCAGCAGACCCCAGGTGTCTCCCATTCTCTAGGGCAGATGCTTCCTCTTCTGCTCTTTGTCAGCTCCGGTCACTGTCTCACAGGGCTGAGTGTGCAGTGGCTGCTCGATGGGCTGGCTTTTTTCTTTGAGTCACTTTTTGTGCCCCTGGGCAGAGTCCAGCTCCATGCCAGTGTGAAAGGGACCCAGGAGAAGGTGAGGGTGTGGCCCTGCCCTTGGGGAGCTCATGGTTCCTCTGAGCAGACAAGAATTCCCTGGTGAATCAATGAGAAGCCTGGGTCCCAAAAGCCAGGCTCTGAGAGCTACAGGAGTCAGGGCCAGGAGAGGGGCCTGGAGCCTTTGGTGGTGTGGAAGGGCTTCCTGGAGGGGCCTGGGCCAATGCATGACCTAGGCCTCCCCCCACCTAGGAGGACGACCTGGCTGAGCTGGCCTCCCAGCAGTACTTTGTGGACTATGGCTCTGAGATGATCCTGGAGCGCCTCCTGAACCTCGTACCCACCTACATCCCCGACCGCGAGATCACGCCCCTGAAGACGCTGGAGAAGTGGGCCCAGTTGGCCATTGCCGCCCACAAGAAGGTGAAGGGCTGGGAGGAGTCTTAGAGAAGGGATGTGGACCTGAACAACCAAGGAGGTCCCAGTCCTCATCTGAACCTGTCTGTTGGGGCTGCAGGAGATGGCATGGCACCTGACCTCCCACCTCCCAGTGGCCCTTCCTCACTGGACATCAGCTCACTCATTCTCCTGCCATCTGTGTGCCAGGCACACAGAGGGGATCAGACTTAACCCTGCAGCCTCTGTGGGGCCATGGGTATTGGGGCCCCTTTCCTGGTCTTGTGCCAGCCACTTGTTGGTGCTACAGCTTCCAGAGCTGCAGCTTAGGAGAGGTGGTGGACGCTAGACAGAGCTTTAGGAATTGTACCTCCTTTTTCCTAAAAGAACTCCAGCCCAACTTCCTGCCTGGGGAGCTTTAGGGACAGGCCCCCTTGACCCGCTTGCTTGGAGCCCAGGCCCATAACCAGCCATGAGTGGTTCCCTCCCAAGCTAAGAGCCTGCCCAAGTAGAGCAGGGGTATCCAGATGAAGAGAAGGTGGGAGCACTGGCTGCTGGTAGGGGACCCAGGGCCTCCTCATCTCCATGGTCTAGCTGTGCAAGAGAATTGTCCCTGCACATAAGTCGAGGGCTCCATAGTCTGAGGGCACCATAGGCCCGCAGTCTCACCCCTCCACCTCGAGGCCTCCGTCCTCACCCGGGAGCCCTGTGCCGCCTCCACCTGACCGTGTGCCTTCTCTAGTCAGCTCCCCACCAGCCTCTGCCTCTCCCTGAGTCCCAAGTGCCCCCTGCGCCAGCCTGCTTCCCCTGAGGCCCTCACCCCCCTGAACCCCACTTCAGAGGAGGAGCGTCTCCTCCCTGCCACCCCTCTGTCCCTCATGTGAGACCCCTGCCCTTCATCCTCAGGCACCTCCTCTCCCTTGGCCCTCACGTGCCGGCAGTCACTGCAGCCTGTCCAGCTGCCTTCCAAACAGCTGCAGCCTCCACCCCCACCTCCGTGAGGGCCTCCTCGGGGCTCACTGCCACTGTGGCATGTGGTACGTCCTGGGTGGGGTGCTATTATTATGCATTCATTTTATTTTGGGTGCTTGTCATGTGCTGGGCACCAGGACCTGGAGACACAGCCCTTTGTGGGACAGACACGGTTTCTGCCCTTTGGAGCCCACAGCTAAGCTGGGTCTCTCCTGGACTGAAGCTCCTCAGAGTATCTGACCCGGAGCCCTGGGCCAGGCCCTCCTAGAATGGACAGTTGTGAATCACAGTTTTTGTAGGGTGGGAGGGTGCATTGTTCATTTTCTAGGTCTGCCATAACCAAGTGCCACAGACTAGGTGGTTTCAACAACAGAAATAAATGTATTTCCTTCCAGTTCTGGAGCCTGGAGCTCCGAGATCAAGGTGTCAGCAGGGGCTTTCTCCTGAGGCTTCTCCTCTCAGCCTGCAGATGGCCATCCTCTCCATCTGTCACCACACGGTGACGTGTGCACATGCACATCTGAGTCCAAATATCCTCCTCTTAAAAAGGCACAGACATATTGGATTACAGCCCGCCCAAAAGATCTCATTAGTGACCTCTTTAAAGACCTTATCTCTGGGTCAGGCGCGGTGGCTCACGCCTGTAATCCCAGCACTTTGGGACGCCAAGGCGGGTGAATCATGAGGTCAGGAGTTCGAGACCAGCCTGGCCAACATGGCAAAACCCCGTCTCTACTAAAAATGCAAAAATTCACCAGGTGTGTAGTGGGTGCCCGTAATCCTAGCTACTCGGGAGGCTGAGGCAGGAGAATCACTTAAACCTTGGAGGCAGAGGTTTCAGTGAGCTGAGATTGTGCCATTGTGCTCCAGCCTGGAGGACAAGAGCAAGACTCCTTCTCAAAAATAAAAAATAAAAAAAAATCTTATCTCCAAATAAGGTTACATTCTGGGGGTGAAGACTTTAATATGCAAATATGGTGGGTGGGGGAAGGAAGCACACAATTCAGTCCATAACAGAGGTGTTTTGAAAACATCTTATTTTGAAATAATTTCAAACTTATGGAGAAATTGCACATTCAAAAAAGTAGGATTGCTGTGTGCACTTCACTTCCCAGATTCACTGGATGCTAGCCACACTTGCTCAGTGATTTGTCTCTCTGCCTACATATGTATTTTCTCTGAGTCATTTGAGCTTGGGTTGATGACATTGAGCCATTTGCCTCTGAATTCTCACTGCTCTCAGGATGGCACCCCTCATGGGCTCTCTTATGGGTGGAGATGGGGCCGTCTGTGAGCTGGCATACACATCCACTCTTACCTATTCCTGTGTCTACATACTATAAAAACCAGGATTTCACTCTGACCCCTCCAATGCTACCCCAGAACCCCAGAGTTCTCACTAGCGCTTGGGGAAGTATTTTTAGAGAAACACAATGCTGGTGCTTTTGTATCTTACCAAGAGCACGGCAGCACCCCCCACAGATCACCTCACCTCCAGGGTCCAGTTCTCCCTGGACACACTGATCTTTCTAACTCCCAGATTCACCAGATCAGTTTCTTGCAGTTGTGGCTGCACTCACAGTCCGCCAGGACCTGGCTTCCCACGCTGTGTCCCCATTCCCTCTCTTCTCAGTCTGCAGTCTGCAGTCTGCACTGACCCGGGACCTTGGGCCTCCCACATGCTCTGGCTGGAATCCTTGCTTCCCTGTCTCTGCTCAACTGGGAACTCCCTGGAGGGGCAGCTATGCTTTCTCTGACTTTGGGCCGCAGCACCTGCATAGAGGTGGCACTCGAAAGTGCTCGCTGATGTTGATGAATGAGAAGGGTGGGGACAGGGTGGCTGCAGACAGATGGGAGCAGGGCAAGGCCATGATGCACAGGAGGTGCAGGAGCCCCAGGCTGCTCCTAGCTAGAAGGCAGCAGCAGCTGATTTTTAGAGCAAACTCACCTGTACATTGTCTTGTGTCCCTCTGTCCCTTTTTTCCCTCCAGGGGATTTATGCCCAGAGGAGAACTGATGCCCAGAAGGTCAAAGAGGATGTGGTCAATTACGCCCGCTTTAAGTGGCCCTTACTCTTCTCCAGGTTTTATGAAGCCTACAAATTCTCAGGTACCCCCAGCCTGCGACGCTCCCACTCCCTTGCTCTGTAGCTCCAGCCCACAACAGGGGAGGGAAGCGGCTTGAGCCAGGGGCCCCCGTCAATGGAACTCTTGCCTGCTGGCTGCTTGGTCTGTTCTGGTCAATGCTGCTGAGTGGGTCCTGCCTCCCCAACACCCAGTAGCGACTCCATGGCACATCTTATGTGCTCGGTGGTGCATAAGATTGAAAAACTGAGTGAGGATTGATTCATTAAGGCACGTACTGTGTATAGAACAGGGTGGCCCACACAGGCCACTGGCTCAGCCGTCCTTGGGCCATCGTTACTGGGCACCTGCTCTGTGCCAGGCCCTGTGCTGATGCTGCTGTTCACAGAACCACCAAGTACCAGGGCCGGAGGGAACCCTGGGTCTCAGTCCAACCCCGCCCCAGATCCCACCTCAGTGCAGGGCAGGGACTTGTTCAAAGCTGCACAAAGACCAGTGGCAGGAGTGGGACCCAAACCAGTTTCCCAATTCAACACTCTCTTCCTATTGCACTTTGGGTTTTGTCACATAGCGAGTTTGTGCTCTCTGGGCCTCAGTTTCCCTATCTGTAAAACAGAAATCAGTGTATTGCCACCTCCTTGGCCATTATGAGGACTGAGAAGAGCTGGGCCTAGGGGTGGGAGGCCTGCCTCTCAGTGCCTTGGTCTCGACCCCAGGCCCCAGCCTCCCCAAGAACGATGTGATCGTGGCTGTCAACTGGACAGGCGTGTACTTTGTGGATGAGCAGGAGCAGGTACTTCTGGAGCTGTCCTTCCCAGAGATCATGGCCGTGTCCAGCAGCAGGTGAGGAGGGCCGCATGGAGACGCAGACAGACAGAGGGGAAGGAGAGGGGCCGGAGCTTCCCTGCGGGTCACTGGAAGTGAAGAGACATGAAGTGGCCTGCCTGGTTGCTCGTGATTGGGCAGTTTGTACCGCACTGTGAAGACCCCTCTGGCACCTCCTAGCGGAGGGATGGGCATGGGCTTTACAGCACATTAAGGCTGTTCTGAGACAGGACTGGGCTGTCAGGACAGGTAGGGGCAGGCGAGTGTGTACAAAAGAGCTTGACCTGGGGTTCAGGGGCCTGGGTAGCACTCACTCTCTGTCTTCATTCCTAAAGCAGGAGTCTTAATACTTTTCTTGCATAACAGTGGTGAGGAATGAATGCAATAATAGATGGGAGAGCTCTTTGTAAACTGCAGAGCACGGCCACACAGGTGGAATGGTGGGGTGGGTTGCTGGGACTGACTGGCTTTCCCAGCAGTGCAGTGGCTCCCTCCCCCACCATCTGGGGCTTGTAGCAGTGTCTTTGGGTTATGTCTGATATGGGCTGGAGACCAGACACATGCCAGGCACACAGGATGCAGTAGTGACAAGATAGTCCTTGTCCTCTTGGATCTTCAGTCAAGAGAGTCGACAGACATTGAATAGGCCATTTTAAAGCATGCTATGATCAGGGCTGTGGGAGGGCAGGGAGGACTACCTGGAGGAAGTGGCATGTAGGTTGAGATTTAAAGGGTGAGTAGGAATTAGACAGGCAAAGGAGAAGTGGGTCGGGCCAGTGTGGGTCTCCCTCTGGGCCATGCCTGACTCTGGCCAGGCCAGCTCTGACTTAACCTGAGATGTGTCTGAGCTGGGCCACATCTCCCACTGGCTGGGGCATGTCTGACTCGACTGGCCTTGGTCTCCTTCAGGGAGTGCCGTGTCTGGCTCTCACTGGGCTGCTCTGATCTTGGCTGTGCTGCGCCTCACTCAGGCTGGGCAGGACTGACCCCGGCGGGGCCCTGTTCTCCGTGTTGGTCCTGCAGGGGAGCGAAAACGACAGCCCCCAGCTTCACACTGGCCACCATCAAGGGGGACGAATACACCTTCACCTCTAGCAATGCTGAGGACATTCGTGACCTGGTGGTCACCTTCCTAGAGGGGCTCCGGAAGAGATCTAAGTATGTTGTGGCCCTGCAGGATAACCCCAACCCCGGTGAGTGACTGCTGGTATGGGCTGCCTGGCACTGGGGGTCAGGGCGTTACGCAGACTGTCTTAGTCCATTTGCGTTGCTATAATGGCATACTGGAGGCTGGGAGATTTATAAAGAAAAGAGGTTTATTTGGCTCACAGTTCTGCAGGCACTACAAGAAGCATGGTGCTGGCTGGGCATGGTGGTTCATGCCTGCAATCCCAGAGCTTTGGGAGGCTGAGATGGGAGGATCACTTGAGGCCAGGAGTTCAAGACCAGCCTGGGCAACATAGTGAGACCCCTGTTTCAACAAAAGATTAAATAAATTAGCTGGGTGTGATGGCATGTGCCTGTAGTCATAGCTCTTCAGGAGGCTGAGGTAGGAGGATTGCTTGAGCCCAGGAGGTGGAGGCTGCAGTGAGCCATGATTGTGCCACTGCAGTCCAGCCTGGGCAAGAGTGAGACCTCATCTCTTAAAAAAAAAAGAAAGAGAAAAAAGAAGCATGGCACCAGCATCTGCTTCTGATGAAGGCCCCAGGAAGCTTCCACTCACGGCAGAAGCAGAAGGGGTAGCTTGCATCAGAAGGAAGGAGGAGAGGAGGAGTTGCCAGGCTCTTTTAAACCATCAGTTCTCGCAGAGACTCACTCATCACTGCGAGCGCGGCACCACGCTGTTCATGAGGGCCCCACCCCCATGATGCAAACACCTCACGCTAGGCCACTGCCAACACTGGGAGACCAGATTTCAACAGAGAGATTTGGAGGGGACAAATATCTGAACCATATCACAGACCATGCCCCGTGGCCTTGGCACTCAAGGCTGCTAGGGTCTTGTTCCCATCTTTCCCCTGAAACTAGACCAAATAGCCTTCAATCTGTGGTCTGTGGGGAATCTCCTCTCCCTCCCGTCTTCTGGCTCTTCAATATTCATCTCCTGTCAGCTCTCCAAGTTAGATCAGGGTCCTCCTCAGTGTTCTCAAAATACGCACCATCTTCAAGTGATAACAGCAAGTAACAACTACTCTGCCGGAGGCCACCGAGGCCCTGGCAGAGTGTGGGAAAGACAAAGATGAAATGGACCCCACCCTGTCCTCAGTGGGGAGTGGGTGGGAAGCAGACAGTGACAGGCCTGTGACGGTGCAGTAAGCAGGGAAACCCAGAGCCACAGGAGCCCAGAGGAGAGGCCCCATGCAGACTGGGGTCCAGGGAGGAAGCCCGTGTGAGCAGAGCGCAGGGACCAGAAAGCTGAATGTGATGCCAGCACAGAGGCGGGAGAAAGCTGGCCTATCCAGGCAACTGCAAACAGTGTGGTTTGGCTGGAAACAGGCACGGTGAGGGAGGAGGGGCAAGGTGGAGGGAGTCTGGGAGGCCTGCTCACAACAGGCTTAGGAGTGTGGGGCTTCCTCCCAAGGGCAATGAGGAGCCGTAGAAGGCTTTTGAGCAGGAGAGTAGCCCACTCTGGTGATGGTCTTTGTATGGAGAGTTGTGACAAGGTGGAGGCAGAGTGGCAAGTGGGCAGACACGAGTGACAGCACCTCAGTTCTTCTGTGGGAAGTAGTGGCTTGTAGATCATCAACCCAAATAAAGATGTTCCAACTCAGCTTGTCTCTGCCCCTGTGGTCCCGCTCACTTCTGCCCTGCAGCAGGCGAGGAGTCAGGCTTCCTCAGCTTTGCCAAGGGAGACCTCATCATCTTGGACCACGACACGGGTGAGCAGGTCATGAACTCGGGCTGGGCCAACGGCATCAATGAGAGGACCAAGCAGCGTGGGGACTTCCCCACTGACTGTGTGTACGTCATGCCCACTGTCACCATGCCACCGCGGGAGATTGTGGTATGTGGCCTGGGGGCAGCAGATGGGTGGGAGGTGCCATTAGACCCCTCTTCGTCCACTTCCCACAGCTGTACGATAGGTTAATGGTCTAGTGCATCTGTGAAGATGATCTTGGGATCTTATGGGACCACACATTTAAAGTTGGGGCAGCGCTCAAACCTGTGCCAGGTGGGGAGGGGCCTAGAAATGGCATCAGATGAGGAACTGCCAAGGGGTGGGGCTGGAGATGGGGACTGGAGAGAGGTGTATCACCTGCACTGTCTGAACAGGCAGTGGGGGCACAGCTGGCAAGGGGGCCCTGCTTCTTCTGGAGCCCCCTTAAGAGCAGCTCTGAGGACTTATAGCCCAGCTTCCCCAGTGGCTCCTGAGCCAGGCTCAGTGGACGAGGCAACTCTCACACCATGTCCCCCGCCTCGTCCAGGCTTTCTGACTGACCCGACCTCATCGGACACCCAGGGAAGGGCCCTCAGCTCAGCACAAAAGAGGCAGCAGGGACCTCAGAGACCCCAAGGAGGAACAGGGCTCCCAGGGTCAGAATGGGGCATGGGGTCCATCCCCCTGAAGAGTCTCCCAGAGTCCAGAAGGCTCCAGGGTATACCATGTTTGATCCTGGTGGCTGCAGGTGGAGAGCTGACCTGAGCCCCCTGTCTCTTGGCCCCTAGGCCCTGGTCACCATGACTCCCGACCAGCGGCAGGACGTCGTCCGGCTCTTGCAGCTGCGAACGGCAGAGCCTGAGGTGCGTGCCAAGCCCTACACGCTGGAGGAGTTCTCCTACGACTACTTCAGGTGATGGCTCCTGGGGAAGGATGGGAGTCACAGGGCTAGGAGCTGCAGGCTTCCGCTACCGTCTGGTTGTGTGCTGGGGATACTTTGTGAAGCCCCCACCTGTGAGCAGGACCTGGGTCAGAGGGAGCTGGAGGGCTGTTTCTGTCTGATGACCCGTCCTGTGTGTCTCATCTTATCCTTCCTTCATTTAAGAGATGTCACTGCACCTGCCCCAGGCTGGGCATTTGAGCCTCAGTCCTGGTGGGGATGCAGGCCGGAAGCAGGCAGCTGGGATTCTGCGTGCCTAGCACTGTGATGAGGATGCTTTCGGGGTGGGGGGTGGGGGGTGCAGTGAGAAGCTTCCTGATGGAGGTGGTGTGCACTGAGCTCTGCAGGGGGCGCAGGGTGGTGGGGGAGGCTGGGGCACAGCCCGGGGTGTTCTCACCGCTGTTTCATAGCTGAGAAAGGAAGGCCCAGTGACTGCCAGTGACTCGCCTCGGGTCACATGCAGGGCAGGGAAAAGCAGGGCCTGGTGCCCACCCTCAGCCTCTGGGCACAGGGGGTAGGTGGGGGTGGGGGATCTCACAACCTGGGGGTTTCTCCCTGGGGCTGCCAGCAATGGGGCCGTTGCTGACGGTCCCTGTGCTATGGCAGGCCCCCACCTAAGCACACGCTGAGCCGCGTCATGGTGTCCAAGGCCCGAGGCAAGGACCGGCTATGGAGCCACACACGGGAGCCGCTCAAGCAGGCGCTGCTCAAGAAGCTCCTGGGCAGTGAGGAGCTCTCGCAGGAGGCCTGCCTGGCCTTCATTGATATCCATGCTACTGGGCTGTACCCAGCGGAGCCAGGGACTGGGCAGGGCCTTCATCTGCACACCACCTTCCTCCTGAGGGCCGGCTGCGGCCTGGGCACGCGTGGGGAGGGTTGATGGAGGACCCCCTCCCTTGCACCTTTTGATATGCAAGGGGCTGCCTCGCTCATTTTCTCCTCTGACCCTGTCATTTGGGTGCCAGGTGGATTTGGTGCCTTGTGCTGGGCCAGGCATGGAGGTAGAGCAGGAATCAGCCCAGCCCCTGGCCTCATGGGGCCATACGCACATCCAGATCAGTGCTGAGATGGGACCGGGCAGCTGTGACCTGACCCATGTGACCTGGAGGGGGCAGGGAGGACTTCCTGGAGGAAGTGGTATCTAGACTGAGCCCTGAAGGCTAAGTAGGACTTAGCCAGGCAAAGGGGAGAGGGGTGGGGAGTGTTCCAGAGAGAGGGAGTAGCAGTAAGGCCCCGAGGCGCGCGCGCACACACACACACACACACACACACACACACACACACACACACACACAGAGCAGGGCTGTTCCAGGGCTCCCCGGCTTCAGCACAGAGAGGGCCTAGGCAGGGTTCCCAAGCCCTGTGAGGAAGCTTGGGCCGTGTCCCAAGGCCAGGGTGAACTACTGGGCAGGGGTGGCATGGTCAGATTGGCGATCTGGGTAGTCCGTCCCAGCTGCTGTGAGGGCTTGGGATGTGGGGCTGGTGGCTGTGAGGAGGCGAGGATAGAGGGTGGGGCAGATCACGCCCATTTTGTGAGTATGCAGCCTGAGGGCCCAGTGTCACAGCTTCAGGTGATGCAGGCCCTGTGGGGAGTGGGGCCTCCAGACCCCAGGCCAGTGCCCCTCTATTCAGCACAAGCCCTTCCTTGACAGTCCCCACCTGTGCTCAAGTACATGGGCGACTACCCGTCCAAGAGGACACGCTCTGTCAACGAGCTCACCGACCAGATCTTTGAGGGTCCCCTGAAAGCTGAGCCCCTGAAGGATGAGGCGTACGTGCAGATCCTGAAGCAGCTGACCGACAACCACATCAGGTGAGCCAGGCACGGTGGGTGGACGAGGGGCAGACCCCACCTGCTGTGACGGGCAGCTCTTTCCCTCCTGAGACAGCCGCTGGCTCTGCCTGGATGCAGTCCTTCCTCACACAGAGCCAGGAGCTGCTCATGGGCCCCCTCACATCCTAGCTTGGCTCCAAGGCCCAAGGAAGGCCTAGCAGGAACTGGGAGGTGGTGGCTGTCTTCCTTTGAGTCTGTCCTCTAAGGGTAACAGCCCCAGCTCCTCCTGTTTGGCTGGAGCCCCCTCTGGATGCCCCTCCCCTGCCTAGATGCTGCTGTCTGCCTGCAGGTCCAGCTCAGTCAAGTGTCCCCTCCCTGGTGCAGGCTGGGCCGGCTGTCAGCTGAAAGCACTGGCTGAAAACTCTCATGGGTTTGGGTGTTGGGCCCAATGCCCAAAGGGTGCCACCTTCTCCTCTCCTTGGGACAGCCCGAGGCAGGAGTAGGAAGTCAGGTACCGGCTCTTCTCAGAGTCTGAGAGAAGCTCCACCCTCTCTCCTTACACCCAGCCCCCCACCTTCCTCCCCAGCTGTGTCACCCTCTACATCTCTTCCACAAATCCATCCTCAAACGACACATTAGCTCTTTCGACAGTGCCAAACCTTTGTACATGCTGTGCCCACAGCCAGGAAAACTTTTCAGCCCCGTCTCTGCATGCCGTAATTTGCTTCATCCTTCAAAGCCTAGTTCAAATGCCACCTCCTCCTAGAAGCCCTCCAAACTTCCCACTGTCAGATCCAAGAAGCTCAGAGTGGTCGCTGAAGGAGCCTGGGGTGGGACTGGTCTAACTTGTTGCCACTCAAAGTACAGGTGAATTAAAGAGCTTCTGCCAAAATATAAATCACGCTGCCTCCTTCATGGAGAAAGTCTCGCTATGGAAACAAACAAAAAGCCTCAGCTGAAGCAGAGGGCATGGTAAACTGGTGGCTTTTCACTGTGACATAAGCCTCTTATCTCCATGTGGTAGCAGTATGTGGCCTGGTGCAGTGGGCCAAGCACACTTTGGGTAGCACTGGTTGCATCTGGCTGTCAGGGAGAGGGGTCTGGAGGTAGGCTGAGGGGTCCTGAGACAGGTTAAGGGTCGGGAGGGACGGTGCTGCTGTGATGAGCAGCTGAGGGGTGTGTGGCCCCCTCACCGGGGGGTGTACAGGTCTTGTGACTCCTGATGGCAACTGCCCCTGCTGGAGCCCGCGCTTCCTCCTGCAGGTACAGCGAGGAGCGAGGTTGGGAGCTGCTCTGGCTGTGCACGGGCCTCTTCCCACCCAGCAACATCCTCCTGCCCCACGTGCAGCGCTTCCTGCAGTCCCGAAAGCACTGCCCACTAGCCATCGACTGCCTGCAGCGGCTCCAGAAAGCCCTGAGGTACAGCGGCCGCCAGGGGCAGGGGCAGACACTGGGGCAGGCTCCTGGCCACACTGAGCTTGTGGAACGAGCCCCTTGGGGATGAGGACCACATAGCAGTTGGGCCAACCCCTGGGGTACCTCAACTGCCAGGTAGAAGGAGGTGCAGGCCCCGCAGCCGCTCGGGATGCAGCTGGAGAGTCCGGCTGCTCTGGAGTGCTCAGCCCAGAGCTCCCAGGCTATCGGTGGGCACAGACACCAGGGCCCACTTCATACTCTCCAAGGGCACTGCGTTCTTCACTTTGCTGGGCCTCTCCACACCCATCGTCCCATTTTACAGATGAGGAGCTCAAGGCTCTGGGAGACTCAGTGGCCAGTCACATCATAGGAAGTGGCAGGCTAGGATCAGAACTGGGGTTATCTGCCTCCAAATGTCCCGGTCCCCTGGTCTCCACAGTCCCACGCACCTGCTCCCTGCTGCCTCTGTCACCTTTTCAGAAATGGGTCCCGGAAGTACCCTCCACACCTGGTGGAGGTGGAGGCCATCCAGCACAAGACCACCCAGATTTTCCACAAGGTCTACTTCCCTGACGACACTGATGAGGTGAGGGTCGCCAGCTTCTAGGTCTGCAGTGCCCAGGACAGGGCCGGGCTTCCTGGGTGGACACCAAAGGCAGCCTTAAGCCTCTCCCCCAACACCCAACATTTGCTGCCTCGTCCTCCTTCCCCATAGTGGAGTCAGAGCTCAGGACAAAGGCCATCGACTCCCCAGGTCAGGGACTCTTAGTTCCTGATCCAGCCCCTGCTTCCTGGAGCAGCTTCCTTCAGAAGGGCACCCCTCCCTCCCTGTCTCTGAGGAGGACCTGCCTTGGAGAAAAGCACTTCTCCCTCTGAGCTGGCTTTGCACCTCCCTGGTGCAGGGCCCCGCTGGTCCCCAGGTCCAGGCCTCCCCTGTCACCTGAGCCCACTTTCCTGCAGCCAGAACCTCGACACCCCTTCCTCCCTCCCCACCTGAGGTGGTTGAGGTTCCCTCCATCCAGGTCCTGTCTGCCAAAGGTCCTGTCTGTCATGCCTGTAGTCGCGCTGCCCTTCATGGTCCCCAGCCCCTGCCTGTCTCAACACAGTGTCTCATTCAGATAAATTTTTCATTTGAAGAGTCGTTGATGAAATTTGTCTGAGGCTGGAGACTCAGAAATGCCACGACAGGATTTTAGTTGCAAGGACCAAGGACTTCCTCACATCCGTTCCTGTCCCTCCAGACGTCTCTCCTCCTGCATCTAAACTTCCCCAGATGCTCAAACCCTCCCATCTGTCTGGGCTGCTTTCCCCTCCACTTTTGGGTTTGCTTCTCCTCTACCTCAAGTCTCCTCCTCCCAATCACCCTTCCAATCATCCTGCTGTGCTCCCTGGACCCCTCACTGTCACTCAGGCTTGTACACCCCGGCCCAGGACTCTGGACGCCAAGGCCACGTTCTGCTTGGAGGGTCGGGAGGAGGAGACCTGGGAAGACCCAGACAGGTGTAGCCCTTTCCTTTTGTTAAACGCCATGCCCAGCTCTGGGCCCACAGGAGGGTGTCTGGCACGCGAGGGGGCTCAGTATAGGAGGCACAGCCAGAGGGGCCCGGGAGGACCAGGTCCTGGGAAAGGCCCTGCAGGAGCCCAGTGCTCACCGCCCCTCCCAGGCCTTCGAAGTGGAGTCCAGCACCAAGGCCAAGGACTTCTGCCAGAACATCGCCACCAGGCTGCTCCTCAAGTCCTCAGAGGGATTCAGCCTCTTTGTCAAAATTGCAGACAAGGTGGGTCCTTCGCCACCTTCGCCACCTTTGCCAAGGTGGGAGATTTGCTGGGGCAATAAGAACTTATGGACAGCAGAAGGAAGACAGAGGGACTAGGGGAGAGAGGGGAAGAGGGCACTGGTATCTGGCCATCTTCTTCCATCCCTTACATGGAGTGGCTGCCCCCAGCTCTCTCTCTTCTGAGGCACTGCACATGGCTTAGACCCTCTTAGGGGCATGTGCCCAGGTGCTCTGTGTTCTAGACACACCAGACCCTCACCCTGCCCCAACACACGTTCTTTCCAGATTTGCTTTGACTGGCCCTTCATTGCCATGCTAGGGCAAATTAACCCTTGAAATAAGGTGTGATCATCCCCACTTGATAGATCACAGAACTAGGACTCAGAGAGGTTAGGTAACTTGTCCAAGGTCACACAGCAGGGACTGAGCTCCAGGTGGGTCTGACTCTAAAGCTCATGCCCCTGCTACCATCTCACATCACATTTCCCCAAATACCTCTGTCCCTGGAAGTCTTCCAGGCCTAGCTAAAGCCCCCTCCACGGGAAGGCCTCCCTGACCGAGTTAGGTGCCTCATCCTGTTGCCTGCTGATGGCTCTGTGTGCGTCTGTGTCTGTCTGCTCACTTCATGACTGTCTCTGTGCCAGACACTGGGACCCAGAGGTGACCCTGATGAGGTCCTAGACCCAGGGGTGCCCAGAGCTGTGGGAGGATCTGGACATGGATGCCAGAGAATGTCCAAGCCAGGGGCTGGGCTGCATTCTTGTCCAGTTTCCCTTGAGTCTAAGGCAGCCTTCAGTGTCCCAGGCACTGAATGGAATGACCATCACTCCCGGCAAGAAGTGGGCTGTTCTGGGGACACTCAACAGGCACATGGGGCAGGGTGGGGCTGACCCACAGAAACCCCTTCTGGCTGGAAGTGGAGTCTTCCCTGAGAAGGAGCTGCCAGACAGGCCTTAGGTGGGAAGGTCAGAAAATGCAGTGTTTCTTAAACTAAGTGTGCTTCAATGGCCCTGTCCCCAGGTCATCAGCGTGCCTGAGAATGACTTCTTCTTTGACTTTGTTCGACACTTGACAGACTGGATAAAGAAAGCTCGGCCCATCAAGGACGGTAATGAGGCCGGGTCCTGGGATCATCTGAGGCCCAGAGTAGGGAGGCACAGGTTCAGGGCCATGCTGTGAGGCCCACCTAGGCGGGCCTGAGCGAGGGTCTCCTCTGGGGCTGGGGCTGGGCTGGGCTCGGGATGTGAGCACTCCTCTGTGCAGGGACCCTCTGGGTGACCGACTGCCCTGTGCTGCAGGAATTGTGCCCTCACTCACCTACCAGGTGTTCTTCATGAAGAAGCTGTGGACCACCACGGTGCCAGGGAAGGACCCCATGGCCGATTCCATCTTCCACTATTACCAGGTAGGCACCTCTGCACTCTAGTTGCCTTCATGCATGGCTAGTGTTGCTGTACTTTGGCCCTGAAAGCAGAGACCCACTGCCCTTGCCAGGTGTGGGGCCTGTACCAGCCTGGCCTTGAAAGGATTCCTGCCAAGACCACTGGAGCCCCAAGAGAGGGCCCAACCCTTGATCTTTGTATCTCCTGACTCTTCAGCCCTTAGGGGCTTGACAGTTCCTCCTCTGAGCTTCTGATCCCTACCTGTTCAGGCCCCTCCTTCAGTGCAGGGCTGTTCTCTGACTTTGAGATTCTGCTGCTGTAACTGGGTAACTCCAAGGCCTCTGTGCAAACATTTTCTAGCACAGGCACCTGAAGGAAGCCGGGAGGGAGGCTTGCATGTTGAGCCTCTATTATGTATCTGGCATTCTTCTCTCATTCTGTCCTCCCAATAACCCCAAGAAGCAGGCATGTCATCCCCATGTGACAGAGGGATAAACAGACTCAGAGAGGCCACGTGCTGTAAGTAGGATCACACAGCCAATGGAACTGGGGTTTGATTCCAGGTCTTCATGACTGCAGGCTGGTGCTCTTTTCTGGGCCCAACCTGCTTGCCATTCTGTGGGAGAAAAACCAGGATGCTAGGAAGGGCAGAGGAGGCAGGGATGGTGGCTGCTGTGGCAGAGAGGACACTGGCCTGGGAGTGAGAAGGACTGCCCTCATCCAAACCTGGGATCTGCCTTTCCCTCATGCCCCTCCCCACCCACCCCCTGCTGCCCACTGAGTGCATGGCCCCTGGACTGCCAGTTCCCCCAGAGTCAGCCTTGACATTTGCTCCTCCTCTCCCACGTCCCAAATCACTTACCTGATGACTGTACCTCCTGGATATCTCTAAAATCCCCCATGTGTCTCCATCACCACCTTCCCAACCTGGGTCAGTCCACCATCATCTCTGATCCAGAATGGAGGCAGTGACCGTCTCCCTGTTCTCCTCATCTATTTTGGCCCTTTCAACCCTTTCTCCACAGGGTGGTCGTCCTGCTTTCCAGATTCCCCCAGTGGCTTCCCCTTGCTCTTAGGGCGTAACCCCCGTCCTGACCGTGGCCCTGCCGGGTGGTACCACTACCTGCTCCTGCTGCCTTGCCTTGTACCTGGCTCTCCTTTGGCTCAGCTGGATTGTTTCCACTTCTCAAGTGTGCCACGGGGCCGTCGTAATGTTGGGATGCTCTTCCCTCACCTACTGAGCTTTTAGATGTCAATCAGCCATCTTATCTTAAAGGAAGTCTGCCCTGCCCTCAAGCCTAGATTAGGTCACCTTGTTATATTCTCTTATGGCACTGTGAACAATTCCTTCGAAGGTTGTCATTATGTATCTGTTTGGTATGATTTTTAATGTCTGTCCTTGCCCTGAGACTCCAAGTTCCATGGGAGTAGGGAGGGTAGGCATTGTTGCTTAAAGGGCCTGGCTCATAGATGTTCAATGCATACTTGTTGGATTGATGAATGGGGAATAGGTAAACCGGTGACTCAGGGAACATATAGGTGGGAGGATGAATGCTGAGTGAATTGATGGGTGGATATTGGTGAGTGAATGGGTGAGTAGGTAGGTGAGTGGGTGGATGGGTGGGTAGATGGATGGACAGGTAGGGAGATGGATGGAGGTAGATGTGTAGGTAGATAGACCCATAACCACATGGATGGGTGGATAGGATAGCTAATGATTGACTCAGGTCTCTGATTGACAGTATGTCCTCAGGTCAGCCTCAGTTTCTCTACCTTTCAAATCGTGCATGAGATGATCATAAGGCTCCAGGAGTCTGTGGGCAGCCCCAGCCCTTCAGAGGCTTCGTCTCTGCCCTGGGCTGATTCCCCAGCATAAGTTCCTCAGGTTTGGGGTCTGGAAGTTCAAGGGGGTGTGAGGGCCTCTGTTGCTGCTGCTGCTAAAAGCAGCTGGTCTCAAGAGAACCCAATGCAAGGAGGCCAGACTGAGAGGCTCTTCCAAAGGAGAATGGGCCCAGGAGGTGACAGGTATAGAACAGTCTCAGGGTTGCCAGCTGGTCACTCTGAGTTTCTTCATCTTGAAATGGGGCTGCTCATCTCACTGGACTGTTACAGGGGGATATGAGGTAACAGACAAGGCCATGCGCTCCAACTGCCGAGTGCTGAGTCTGTGCAGGCAGACTTGCTCTGTCCCTGTCCTGTGCCATCTCCCCTGGGGGAGCAGTGTCAGCTGAGGCTGGAAAGGTGGGTGGGCCCATGTGCGGGGTAAGGTGGTAGACCCTGGCCTTGGGGATCTTGGTGTGGTAGGAAAAGAGCCCACTTCTGCCAGGTCCCTGCACGCCTGTGACCTGCTCTGTCTCTGGCAGGAGTTGCCCAAGTATCTCCGAGGCTACCACAAGTGCACGCGGGAGGAGGTGCTGCAGCTGGGGGCGCTGATCTACAGGGTCAAGTTCGAGGAGGACAAGTCCTACTTCCCCAGCATCCCCAAGCTGCTGCGGGAGCTGGTGCCCCAGGACCTTATCCGACAGGTCTCGCCTGATGACTGGAAGCGGGTGAGCATGGGGTGGGCAGCAGGAATGGTGGGGCCCTGAATGGGCCTCTGGGCACCCCAGGGGCCAAGGGGGCAGACGCTGGCCAGCAGCCCAGGGAGGTGTGTCTTGTGGTTCCTGTACTCGATGAGGCCGCCCACCCTTGTTCCTCTGCCTGCCTTATCCTTCAGTCTTCCATGCCAAGCACTCAGTGGCCAATTGGCAGTCATTTGCCCTGTCCTGGTTACCATGGGGACCTGCTTGTCCTTGATACCCTTTGGTCTGCCTGCCTGGGGGTGAGAAGGGAGGTCGGGAGTCCATTAGCTGCAATATGGGGAGAGCCCTTCAGAGCACTCCAGGATGGGGCTGGAGTGGGCAGGGGTGGTGTGGGGAGGACTCTGAGCTCTGAGCAGGCCTGCCCTGAGCAGGCTTGTCCCCAGGACTGAGCCCAGCCCTGACCCCCCTGTCCCCATAGTCCATCGTCGCCTACTTCAACAAGCACGCAGGGAAGTCCAAGGAGGAGGCCAAGCTGGCCTTCCTGAAGCTCATCTTCAAGTGGCCCACATTTGGCTCAGCCTTCTTCGAGGTGAAGGTACACCATGGGCTTCTCAGAACAGAGGAGGAGGGGAGCAGGGCATTGAGAAGGCACAGAGACTCCTCCCCAGGACTGTGGGAAACAGCCATGGCCTTGGACACCTGCCCTGGTGAGGGAAGGAGGGCAGTACCCTCAGCCTTGTCCCAGCTCAGCGTCTTAGCTGGGCTAAGTCCTGGGGACGGAGGGACCAAAAGCTCAGCCTGGCAGTGGAGGCAGGCGTGTAAACAGGCCGGGGTAATGGAGGACGGCCTATGCTCTGACAGTGGGGAGCCCTCGCCCAGGTGGCAGAGCTCGGGAGGTTCTGCCGGGTCTGAGGAGACCTCCTAGAGGAGGTGATATCTGAGCTTTCCAGGGAGACCCTGGAAAGAGTGCTCCTGGCAGGGGTCCCGCATAGACAAAGGCCTGGAGGCGTGAGAACTCAGGTCTGGGAAGGAAATGCAAGTAGTGAGGGCAGGAGGCAAGAGCAGGCTGTGGAGAGCAGCAGCTTGCCAAGCAGGTGAGAGGCTGGGTTTCCTGCAGCGGTGCCTGCCTTGGAGGGTTTTCAACCCAGGTGACATGGCCAGAAAGCCTCTCAGGCTGTGGGTGGAGGAGGGGTCTGAGGGGCACAACAGAGGCAGGAGTATGGTGAGGAGGCTGGTGTGAGAGGACAGATGTGGTCTTGTCACACAGCTAGGATCGGAGGCCTTTTGAGAAGCTCGGCTGTGCGAGAACAGGTAAGTAGCTGGAGGCAGATGCAGGGTTCAGGAGGCTTTTTAAAGATGAGATGCCCTTGGGCTGAGAGGGAGGACAAAGCAAAGGATGGCCTGGGGGACCCATGAAGGGATGTGGGGCAGCACTGAGGCCCAGCGAAGGTGGAGGCCATGAGGTCATGGCAGGGCCGTCAGCACCGCATAGGCAACAGGAGAGGCTGACTTTATCCCAGCTGGGGCCAGGCTTCATTCCTTTCCCCAAACGCTTTTCTTGCTCTGGGCCCCCATCTGATGCCTTCTCATCTTTTTTTCTAGCAAACTACAGAGCCAAACTTCCCTGAGATCCTTCTAATTGCCATCAACAAGTATGGGGTCAGCCTCATCGATCCCAGAACAAAGGTGAGCAGGGATAAGAAGGCAAGTGGGGGTGGCCTTCTCTGCCTGAACCTCAGACACAGTCCCGGAACAAACCCCGCAAGCCCTCCTAGCCATCATCTATCTCCAGACTCATCCATCCATCATGCGACTTCAAAAGCTGTCAGCGTTTGCTGGGACTTTACCCAACATTTGCTCCACAAAAATTGCTCTCCTGAAGTTACTAACAAACTCCTTCCTATGGAATCTGAGCTCCTTTTAGTACTTGGCCTTTCAGTATCACTGGATGCTCTGCCCATGTGGATTGTGGGGCCGGCTGTGCAGGGGTGACTGTGCATCTGTGTTTCTGGGCCAGAGCAGCCCGACTGCACACCCAGAGGGTCTGACTGGACAGGTAGTGAAGAGGGCTCGTGACCACCATCTGTCCATTGGCTTCATGCGTCACACATTCCTGGCTCTCCTCTGTGTTTTGGTCATTCCTTCCTGGACCCTTTTGTGCCTGCTCCTGTACGCTGTGTTCCCCAAGGCTCTGCCCTGTCTTCTTCTTGACTCCCTCCTCAAACTCTCCCTGGGCCATCTCATTCAGGCCACAGTGTCAGTTGCCTTAGGCCTCCCAATTTCCCAGTTCTGGCCCCAACTACCCCTACCCAACAGCCTCCTAGACTTCCCTGGGTGTCCAAACCAAGATGTGGAGGGGGAGGCACCTGCTTCCCACCACAGCTGGATGGCAGAACTGGCTCCTCTGAGGGCCTGAGGCCTTCTGTGAGGGCATGTGTGGGTGAGTGAGGCCACAGGGCCCAGGCTGTGCCTCTCCATGCCCTTTCTGCTCCCCCAGGACATCCTCACCACTCACCCCTTCACCAAGATCTCCAACTGGAGCAGCGGCAACACCTACTTCCACATCACCATTGGAAACTTGGTGCGCGGGAGCAAATTGCTCTGCGAGACATCACTGGTGAGGGCGCATCCTGCTTGGCCTGGTGGGCTCCCTGCCTTGCCTGCAGCTTAGCCAGCCTCCCAGGGCCTGGAACAAACAGTAGTGTGCGGTTGGGCCTGGGGTCATGGGCAAGGGTCATGCTGGGGCCAAGGTCAGGTCAGTTTGAGGCTCAGCTTAGGTCTGGGGAAGGGACTTAATCTGGGGCTGAGGAACAGACCCCTCATTCAACAACTGTTGTTTGAGTGCCTTCAGTATCTGGAGATTGAGTGCGCAGTGACAGCCCTTTAGTCCCCGAGTTCAATAGTGGAACCATTAACGAGACCTCCTGGACCAAGCTCAAACTTCCAAGACATAGCTCAACTGAGAGCCAGTAGAGTCACTCCTGGAGGGAGGGATCTGTGACTTGAGGGACCCACAAGCTAGGGGCCTAACGTGGGGTCCTAACAGTGTAGAACCTTAACCATCTGGCTGGCTGAATTCAACCCTTCAACTGTGCAGATGGGAGATGAGTCCTGAGTGGGAGGGATTTGCCTTTGTCCTGGGTTCTGTCCATTGCAGATTCCTGGGAGCTGTGCTATGGTCCGAGTGGCTGGCCCCGTCCCACCATGTGCTCTGCTTATCTTCTCACCCCTGCTTCCAGGGCTACAAGATGGATGACCTCCTGACTTCCTACATTAGCCAGATGCTCACAGCCATGAGCAAACAGCGGGGCTCCAGGAGTGGCAAGTGAACAGTCAGCGGGAGGTGCTGGTTCCAAGCCTGCTCTCGAGGCAGTGGGCTCAGGCCCATCAGCTACCCCTGCAGCTGGGGAAGACTTCTGCCATCCTGGCAGTGAGGCTGGGCTGGCCAGCCACCACGGACCATACCGACTGGGCCTCTGATGTTCTTCCAGTGAGGCATCTCTCTGGGATGCAGAACTTCCCTCCATCCACCCCTCTGGCACCTGGGTTGGTCTAGTCTGAGCTTGCTGTGGCCTTCCTGGTTATGAGCGCCTATGATCCTTAGATGTGTCTCCTGTTTCAGACCAGCCCCACCATGCAACTTCCTTTGACTTTCTGTGTACCACAGGGATAGAGGAATTAAGAGGACAATCTAGCTCTCTATACTTGGAACAACCAAACCAAATGTGCATTGAATACTCTGAAACTGAAGGGACTGGATCTACAGGTGGGACAGACCACTTTTCTATATTGCAGTGTGAATGTTGGGCCCCTGCTCAAGTCTCTCCTGATCACCTCAGGGCATAAAGCATGTTTCATCCTCTGGCCTGACAGTGTCTTTGCTCAGGGAGGGGAAGTGGAAGGGAAGGGCATATGGGGTCAGGACAGGGCCTTGCAGGGGAGCAGCCTACATAACGACTTCTTTGGTCTTTACCTGCTGGGGCCAACCTGGTCTGGGTCTGGGGTTTGGGGAGCTTGAGCTCAAGATGTGCTTTAAGTGGCTTAAAGGGACCAACTGAGATTGGGGTGGGTTGGGAGGAAGTGCTGGACATCAGGCTGGGAGGTGAGGACCTAAGTGTGCATGAGCTGGGCGTCTAGAGGCGGCATCAGCTTCTGGGCTGTAACTAGGGCCAGTGGAGCCACAGCGGCCCTTGCACCTGCCAGAAACATCTTGGCTCATCAAGACACATCCAAGAACCCCAAGAACAATGCTGCCTTGGGTTAAATCTTCATGTCCAGTGGGTGCCAGTAAAATTTTACTTTGTGACCAGCATGGGACAACCAGGTATGGCCATGACTGGAGTAGGTCTGTGGGTGAGGGCTTCAGACTGGGAAGGTGTGACTAAGGGGTGGGGCATCCTTGGGCTATGGCTGGGATGAGCACCTAGAGAAGTGACAGTGGAGAATCCCCTTGCTGGGAGGGTTTGTGATCTGCCCTCAAGGTCACATACTTCAGCAGAGCCAGGTCTTGCTGCTTTTCATACACTCCAGTGTCTGGGTCATCAGCATCTATGTGCCTGTCTACCCAGGGAGTGCTATTCCTGATTTCCCTAGCTGTTAGTGTAGGACTGGCTGGTGTGTGTAAATGGAGGCCCCAAACCAGAGAGCCCTGCTTTCTGGGACGGTAATGTGGCTGTTAGAGGACACAGCTCCACAGGTAGCGCAGGAGAGATCTGAGCCCGAAGGAAGATGCTGTGGTAGTCTGCCTTACATCACCATCATAAAGAGGCTCAGGTCCAGAAAGGAAGTGTAAGTGGGAAGAGCTCAACTCGCGGCTTCTAACTTTGGGCTCCCAGATAGAAGGGCCTCCAGATACTTGTTCTAAGCTCTGGTTTCCCCTCAAAGCCAAAAGCTCTTGAGTATGCATGGATTGTACCCACCCTCTTATTAGGGAATCAGCAAACCACAGGCTATCAGGAAGTAGCCCACTGCACAATAGGGCAGATGTGGGGTGGGGATGAGATCTTTGTCCCTGACCCATGCCCCTCATTCTCTGGCCCAGAGAATAAGATCACTCAGATGGCATCACTATTGCCCCCACGCCCCAGCCTTCATCACCCTGGTTGATCACGAGGGGTCCAAAGAATAGACCACTACCTCTGGCTTCCTGAGAGGTTGCCTTTACTTATATGCACAGTCACTTCTTTAGCAGAGAATATTATGGAGGTGTTAGGATGAGATAAACTTGACAGCAACCAGTTCCAAGACCACACACAACAGTTTTCCCCTTGCCTAGCCCCTTGAGATGCATTCTTGATAGAAAGCTAGATCAGAATGGTTCCCCTGAGAGCCTCAATGGCCCTTCTGTGTGCCTTTACCAACCACTCCCCATCATCACCACCCTTAGGCAGAGAGAGGAAGAGGAAGAAGCAGGGGAGATGTGGATAATTCTTCTTTGGAAACATAGAAGGATATGTCAGATGCAGTGGAATATATTGTGACATAGGATTCTTTGGAGTATTCGGCCATGGGGATCTCTTAGAGGTCTCTTATTTAAGGATAGGGGACCTCTACGGAGGGCATGGTTGGCTTATCCACCTTCAGGGTGGGCAATGTAGTTTGAAAGGTAGCCTTACTTTTAGCCTGCCTGGAGGGTGCTTGGGTGAGTTCAAAGACTGTGGTGGGCATCGGTGGTTGAATGTCATGCTTGCCAGGTTTCAAAGGTGTGACAGCATTCTTGATAGGTACTAGTTTCTTGGATGGTGCTGCAAAATTGAAACGGCCTTGGTGTTCCTTTCCACTCTTGGATAAAGCTGGGTAGAGGGCTGCTAGAGTCCAAGGACTTTCCACAACTCGGGCAGGTTTCATGGCTATGTGCAAATCTTCCTCATTCTCACTTCTACTCTGAGTATCTGTGGGATAGAAAAGACACAAACACAGATTCCTCAAATGAAACTTCTCCACTCTCTGCCAGTCATGTGTGAAATTCAAGTTCTCTCTTAAATGTTAGCCCCTCCCTTACCCATTCAGGTTCTTTCCTCCAAGCTCTCCCCGCTACTTCAGGCTTTGTGCAAACTTTATTATGGCCCTCCAATTCAGCCTGGGGCTGGGGCTTAAGAATCTACTGCATGAGGCTCTAGCTCACCATGGAAATCCTCAGAAAGCAGAGATTGACATTTGCTTAAAGTTCAAGTATTCCATAGCCATTAGTTTAGAAAAATGAGGGCTTCCCTCAATTAAAATTAGGGCTTTTTAAAGGGCAGAGACTTTGTCTTGCTTGCCACTACATATACAGTGCTCAGAAGTGTTTGTCACACAGTAAATGCTCAATAAATACTTTGTCCTACAAAAAAAAAAAATAGATGGTAGATACTTCTAATAATGGAGCTAGGAGATCAAGACCAATCCTTCTACCAAAGACAAATTAAAAACTGGATGATATACAAAAACAAGAAAACATCTTAAAATTATCTAGGCGTTCACAATATACAGAAAAACTGCGTGGCCAAAATCTAGAAGAGTGTGAGAATCCAAAGAAACCCAGAACTCAGGTTTGGTTTTGTTTTCTGCTTAGATTTACATTTTTATTACTTTCATTTTTAAAACTTTTAGTTATAAATATTCAAAGTTGTTTTTTAACTTGAGTGTAATTCAATCTGGAAGAAACAGCTACAAACAGGAGCTTCACGAGCTTCCTTTTTTTGTTAGCTTTATAGGAGAAAGGGAATTTTTAGATCAATTCCGTGACATGTTTATAATACTAAATTTTCTAATTCATGAACATGATTGCTCCATTTATTTGGGTATTCTTTCTCTCACTGAAGTTTTGTAGTTTTCAGTGATCAATCATATGCCTTCCCTTGTGAAGGCTTTTTTGATTAAAGTCTATTTTTTCTGATATATTTTTCTGATCTAAGGGATATATACCTTACAAAGGCTGTGAATCTTTGGGGTTATCATAGGATAGCTACTGTTCTTTATTATTATTATTATACTTTAAGTTCTAGGGTACATGTGCACAATGTGCAGTTTTGTTACATATGTATACATGTGCCATGTTGGTTTGCTGCACCCATTAACTCGTCATTTACATTAGGTATTTCTCCTAATGCTATCCCTCCCCCATCCCCCCACCCCATGACAGGCCCTGGTGTGTGATGTTCCTCTTCCTGTGTCCAACTGTTCTCATTGTTCAATTCCCTCTTATAAGAACATGCGGTGTTTGGTTTTCTGTCCTTGTGACAGTTTGCTCAGAATGATGGTTTCCAGCTTCATCCATGTCCCTACAAAGGACATGAACTCATCCTTTTTTATGGCTGCATAATATTCCATGGTGTATATGTGCCACATTTTCTTAATCCAGTCTATCACTGATGGACATCTGGGTTGGTTCCAAGTCTTTGCTATTGTGAATACTGCCACAATAAACATACGTGTGCATGTGTCTTTATAGCAGCATGATTTATAATCCTTTGGGTATATACCCAGTAATGGGATTGCTGGGTCAAATGGTATTTGTTGTTCTAGATCCCTGAGGAATCGCCACACTGTCTTCCACAATGATTGAACTAGTTAACACTCCTACCAACAGTGTAAAAGCTTTCCTGTTTCTCCACATCCTCTCCAGCACCTGTTGTTTCCTGACTTTTTAATGATTGCCATTCTAACTGGTGTGAGATGGTATCTCATTGTGGTTTTGATTTGAATTTCTCTGATGACCAGTGATGATGAGCATTTTTTCATGTGTCTGTTGGCTGCATAAATGTCTTCTTTTGAAAAGTGTCCGTTCATATCCTTTGCCTACTTTTTGATGGGGTTGATTTTTTTCTTGTAAATGTAAGTTCTTTGTAGATTCTGGATATTAGCCCTTTGTCAGATGGCAGATTGCAAAAATCTTCTCCAATTCTGTAGGTTGCCTGTTCACTCTGATGGCAGTTTCTTTTGCTGTGCAGAAGCTCTTTAATTAGATCCCATTTGTCAATTTTGGCTTTTGTTGCCATTGCTTTTGGTGTTTTAGTCATGAAGTCCTTGTCCATGCCTATGTCCTGAACGGTATTGCCTAGGTTTTCTTCTAGGATTTTTATGGTTTTAGGTCTAACATTTAAGTCTTTAAGTCCATCTTGAATTAATTTTTGTACAAGGTGTGAGGAAGGGATCTGGTTTCAGCTTTCTACATATGGCTAGCCAGTTTTCCCAGCACCATTTATTAAATAGGGAATCCTTTCCATTTCTTGTTTTTGTCAGGTTTGTCAAAGATCAGATGGTTGTAAATGTGTGGTATTATTTCTGAGGGCTCTGTTCTGTTCCATTGGTGTATATCTCTGTTTTGGTACCAGTACCATGATGTTTTGGTTACTGTAGCCTTGTGGTATAGTTTGAAGTCAGGTAGTGTGGTGCCTCCAGCTTTGTTCTTTTTGCTTAAGATTGTCTTGGCAATGCCTTGTAAGTTGGATTCCTAGGTATTTTATTCTCTTCGTAGCAGTTGTGAATGGGAGTTCACTCATGATTTGGCTGTTTGTCTGTTACTGGTGTATAGGAATGCTTGTGATTTCTGCACACAGATTTTGTATTCTGAGACTTTGCTGAAGTTGCTTATCAGTTTAAGGAGATTCTGGGCTGAGACGATGGGGTTTTCTAAATATACAATCATGTCATCTGTAAACAGGGACAATTTGACTTCCTCTTTTCCTAATTGAATACCCTTTATGTCTTTCTCTTGCCTGATGGCCCTGGCCTGAAATGCTTCCAGTTTTTGCCCATTCAGTATATTGGCTGTGGGTTTGTCATAAATAGCTCTTATTTTGAGAAATGTTCCATCAGTAGCTAGTTTATTGAGAGTTTTTAGCAGGAAGGACTGTTGAATTTTGTCAAAGGTCTTTTCTGCATCTATTGAGATAATGTGTTTTTTTGTCATTGATTCTGTTTATGTGATGGATTATGTTTATTGATTTGCATATGTTGAACCAGCCTTGCATCCCAGGGATGAAGCCAACTTGATCTTGGTGGGTAAGCTTTTTGATGGGCTGCTGGATTCGGTTTGCCAGTATTTTATTGAGGATTTTCACATCAATATTCATCAGGGATATTGGTCTAAAATTCTCTTTTGCTGTTGTGTCTCTGCCAGGCTTTGGTATCACGATGATGCTGGCCTCATAAAAAGAGGTAGGGAGGATTCCCTCTTTTTCTATTGATTGGAATAGTTTCAGAAGAAATAGTACCAGCTCCTCCTTGTACCTCTGGTAGAATTCGGCTGTGAATCCGTCTGGTCCTGGACTTTTTTTGGTTTGTAGGCTCTTAATTAATACCTCAATTTCAGAGCCTGTTATTGGTCTATTCAGAGATTCAACTTCTGAATTTGGGTGGGTAACCCGACCTTTCTCTCTTTAGTTTTGGGAGGGTGATCTTTGCTAGTTTAGTCTTGAGAGGGTGTATGTGTCCAGGAATTTATCCATTTCTTCTAAATTTTCTAGTTTATTTGCGTAGAGGTATTTATAGTATTCTCTGATGGTAGTTTGTATTTCTGTGGGATCAGTGATGATATCCCCTTTATCCTTTTTTATTGCATCTATTTGATTCTTCTCTCGATTCTTCTCTCTTTTCTTCTTGCTAGCAGTCTATCAATTTTGTTGATCTTTTCAAAAAACCAGCTCCTGAATTCACTGATTTTTTGAAGGGTTTTTTTTTTGTGTCTCTATCTCCTTCAGTTCTGCTCTGATCTTAGTTACTTCTTGCCTTCTGCTAGCTATTAAATTTGTTTGCTCTTGCTTCTCTAGTTCTTCTAACTGTGATGTTAGGGTGTCAATTTTAGATCTTTCCTGCTTTCTCTTGTGGGCATTTAGTGCTATAAATTTCCCTCTACACACTGCTTTAAATGTGTCCCAGAGATTCTGGTATGTTGTGTCTTTGTTCTCACTGGTTTCAAAGACCATCTTTATTTCAGCCTTCATTTCGTTATGTACCCAGTAGTCATTCAGGAGCAGGTTGTTCGGTTTCCATGGAGTTGTGCGGTTTTCAGTTTCTTAATTCTGAGATCTAATTTGATTGCACATGGTCTGAGAGATAGTTTGTTGTGATTTCTGTTTTACATTTGCTGAGGACTGGTTTACTTCCAACTATGTGGTCAATTTGGAATGAGTGTGATGTGGTGCTGAGAAGAATGTATATTCTGTTGATGTTGGGTAGACAGTTCTGTAGATGTCTGTTAGGTCCACTGGGTGCAGAGCTGAGTTTAAGTCCTGTTGATATCCAGGACTTGTTAGCCTTCTGTCTCGTCCATCTAATATTGACAGTGGGATTTTAAAGTCTCCCACTATTATTGTGTGGGAGTTTAAGTCTCTTTGTAAGTCTCTAAGGACTTGCTTTATGAATCTGGGTGCTCCTGTATTGGGTGCATATATATTTATGATAGTTAGCTCTTCTTGTTGAATTGATCCCTTTACCATTATGTAATGGCCTTCTTTGTCTCTTTTGATCTTTGTTGGTTTAAGGTCTGTTTTATCAGAGACTAGGATTGCAACCCCTGTTTTGTTTTGATTTTTTTTTTTTTTTTTTTACTTTCCCTTGGTAGATCTTCCTCCATCCATTTTGAGCCTATGTGCGTCTCTGCACATGAGATGGGTCTCCTGAATACAGCACACTGATGGGTCTTGACTCTTTATCCAATTTGCCAGTCTGTGTCTTTTAATTGGAACATTTAGCCCATTTACATTTAAGGTTAGTATTGCTATGTGTGAATTTGATCCTGTCATTATGACGTTAGCTGGTTATTTTGCCTGTTAGTTGATGCAGTTTCTTCCTAGCTTTGATGGTTTTACATTTTGGCATGTTTTTGCAGTGGCTGGTACCAGTTGTTCCTTTCCATGTTTAGTGCTTCCTTCAGGAGCTCTTGTAAGGCAGGCCTGGTGGTGACAAAATTTCTCAGCATTTGCTTGTCTGTAAAGGATTTTATTTATCCTTCACTTATGAAGCTTAGTTTGGCTGGATATGAAATTCTGGGTTGAAAATTCTTTTCTTTAAGAATGTTGAATATTGGCCCCCACTCTCTTCTGACTTGTAGAGTTTCTGCCGAGAGATCCGCTGTTAGTTGGATGGGCTTCCCTTGTAGGTATCCCGACCTTTCTCTCTGGCTGCCCTTAACATTTTTTCCTTCATTTCAACCTTGGTGAATCCAATGATTATGTGTCTTGGGGTTGCTCTTCTTGAGGAGTACCTTTGTGGTGTTCTCTGTATTTCCTGAATTTGAACGTTGGCCTGCCTTGCTAGGTTGGAGAAGTTCTCCTGGATAATATCCTGAAGAGTGTTTTCCAACTTGGTTCCATTCTCCCCATCACTTTCAGGTACACCAATCAAATGTAGATTTGGTCTTTTCACATAGTCCCACATTTCTTGGAGGCTTTGTTCGTTTCTTTTTACTCATTCTTCTCTAAACTTCTCACTTCATTTATTAATTTGATCTTCAATCACTGATACCCTTTCTTCCACTTGATTGAATCAGCTACTGAAGCTTGTGCGTGTGTCACATAGTTCTCCTGCCATGGTTTTCAGCTCCATCAGGTCATTTAAGGTCTTTAAGGTCTTCCCTACACTGTTTATTCTAGTTACCCATTTGTCTAATCTTTTTTCAAGGTTTTTAGCTTCCTTGCAACGGGTTCGAACATCCTTCTTTAGCTCGGAGAAGTTTGTTATTACCGACCTTCTGAAGCCTACTTCTGTCAACTTGTCAAAGTCATTCTCCATCCAGCTTTGTTCTGTTGCTGGCGAGGAGCTGTGATCCTTTGGAGGAGAAGAGGCACTCTGGTTTCTCCCCATCTTTGTGGTTTTATCTACCCTTGGTCTTTGATGACGGTGACCTACAGATGGGGTTTTGGTTACGGATGTCCCTTCTGTTGATGCTGATGCTATTCCTTTCTGTTTGTTAGTTTTCCTTCTAACAGTCAGGTCCCTCAGCTGCAGGTCTGTTGGGGGAGTTTGCCAGAGGTCCACTCCAGACCGTTTGCCTGGGTATCACCAGCAGAGGCTGCAGAACAGCAAATATTACTGCCTGATTCTTACTCTGGAAGCTTTGTCTCAGAGGGGCACCTGGCTGTATGATGTATCAGTTGGCCTCTACTGGGAGGTGTCTCCCAGTTAGTCTACATGGGGGTCAGGGACCCACTTGAGGAGGCAGTCTGTGCATTCTCAGAGCTCAAACACCACGCTGGGAGAACCACTGCTCTCTTCAGAGCTGTCAGACAGGGACGTTTAAGTCTGCAGAACGTCTGCCTTTTGTTCAGCTATGCGCTGCCCCCAGAGGTAGAGTCTACAGAGGGAGCCAGGCAGGCCTTGTTGAGCTGTGGTGGGCTCCACCTAATGTGAGCTTCCTTGCCACTTGCAAGCCTCAGCAATGGCAGATGCCCCTTCCCCAGCCAGGCTGCGGCCTCACAGTTCCATCTGGATTGCTGCGCTAGCAGTGAGCAAGGCTCTGTGGGCATGGGACCTGCTGAACCAGACACAGGGTATAATCTCCTGGTGTGCTGTTTGCTAAGACCATTGGAAAAGCGTAGTATTAAGTCTGGAGTGTCCTGATTTTCCCGGTACAGTCTGTCACGGCTTCCCCTGGCTAGGAAAGGAAAATCCCCTGAGCCCTTGCACTTCCCAGATGAGGCGATACCCTGCCCTGCTTCTGCTTGCCCTCCATGGGCTGCACCCACTGTCCAACTGGTCCCAATGAGATGAACCAGGTACCTCAGTTGGAAATGCAATCACCCGTCTTCTGCATCGGTCATGCTGGGAGCTGCAGACCACAGCTGTTTCTATTCGGCCATCTTGGAACAGACCTCAGGATAGTTATCTCTCTTGATTAGGTTATGCTATATGACAAAGGTTCTGGGATAATTACTCCGATTATTTACATTATATTACATAGACTTCATCATAGCAGACTGGAGAGAGATTCTCTTGTTGGCTTTGAAGAAGTAAGCTGCCATGTTGTGAGGACCATGTGGGTAGGACTTGAGGGTCACCTCTAGGACCTCAGACCAAAACCCTGCTAACGGCCATTGAGAAAACAGAGATGACTTCACTTCTACAACTATGAGGAACTTAACACTGCTAACAAGCAGTGAGCCTGGAAGAGGACCATAAACCTCAAATAAGATTGTAGCCCCAATTGATACCCTGTAAAGACTAAGGAACTATCTAACCCATGTCTGTGAGATAATATATTTGTATAGTGTTAAGCTGCTAGGTTTGAAGTAATTTTTTAAAATATAGCAATAAAAAACTAATATAGGCTGGGCAGGGTAGCTCGCATCTGTAATTCCAGTGCTTTAGGAGGCCAAGGCAAGCGGACTGCTTGAAGTCAGGAGTTTGAGATCAGCCTGGGCAACATAGTGAGATGCCATCTCTACCATTTTTTAAAAAAAATTAGCCAGTCATAGTGGTTTGTGCCTATGGTCCCAGATACTAGGGAGGCTAAGGCAGGAGGATTGTTTGAGCCCAGGAGTTCAAGGTTGCAATGAACCATGATCATTCCACTATATTCCAGACTTGGTGAAAATGAGACCTTGCCTCTAAACAAACA
Organism: Macaca thibetana thibetana; assembly: GCF_024542745.1. NCBI lineage: Eukaryota > Metazoa > Chordata > Mammalia > Primates > Cercopithecidae > Macaca > Macaca thibetana. The sequence goes on from NC_065591.1 coordinate 68,872,890, forward strand.
AGCAAAACAAAAAACTAGTACACACAGCAATTGAATCTATCTAAAAATAAAGGAAATTAATTAAATATTTTAAATGACTACTCAGAAGACTGAGGCAGGAGAATCACTTGAACCTGGGAGGTGGAGGCTGCAGTGAGCTGAGATCACGCCACTGCACTCCAGCCTGGGCGACAGAGCAAGACTCTGTCTCAAAAAAAAAAAAAAAAAAAAAAAAAAAAAAAAAAGTCTCAGTAACCTATGGGATAATAAACTAACATCTGTGTAACTGGAATCCCAGAAAGCAGTAGGGGAGCAGAGGCAGAAAAATATTTGAAGAAATAAAGACTAAAATTATGTCCAATTTGATGAAAATTATACTCCGACAGATCTAAGAATTTCAGCAAACCCTAATCAACATAGTCTCTCCCTCTCACATGCACACACACACACACGCACCAAGTTAAGCCATAATCAAACTACTAAAAACCAATAATAAAAGGAATAATCTTAAGATGTAGCCAGAGGAAAAAAGACATGTTACAAACAGAGGAACAGGGGTAAGACAACTGAAAACTTTACATAAGAAACTACATAAGACAGAAGACAACAAAATTGACTTAAATTGCTGAAAAATACACCCTCACACTAGAGAGGCCTTCTGGTGGTGGACATGGGTGCAGCAGTAGGTGCAGCAGTAGGTGCCAATCCTGGAGGTGGTATGCGGCAACACATGGCACTCTGTCTTTAGCAAATGAAGCTCCATTCTCCTCAACTTGAATGGATCTGGGCTGTGATTATGGCTGAGGTCCTGACTTCTGTCTAGTCTTCCTTGTTCCTTCCCTGATTCTAAACTTGGTCCTGCACCTTCTAGGTATCTCTCTGAGGTACTCAAATAGCTTTCCAATGCCTTTTATTTCTGCTTAGATCAAGAAAAACTGGTTTCTGTAACAGGCAACCTAAGAGCTCTTAAAAACAGAAAATCCTTCATTTATTTTCTACTCACCTTTTCTTATCACCATTTCAACACAGTAGTGGGTAGGGTCAAGTTAACTGAATACTTTTTCTAAGCCACCTCTTTTATCTAGGTTTATATAGTTCTTCAATTTTACTTTCAAAACTTCTTTCCCAGTCATGTTTCCTCCTCATCTCCATGTTTTATCACTTCTTGACTGGACTATTGTTATGGGCTGAATTATGTCCCCCCAACTCCAATTTCATATGTCAGAGTCCTAACCCTCAGTGTGACTGTATGTGGAGATAGGGCACTTCAGGAGTAATTAAGGTTAAATTAAGCCATAAGGGTGGGGCCCTAATCCAACAGGACTGGTGTCCTTATAAGAAGAGGAAGAGAGACCAGAGATTCTGCTCTCCCAAGCACACACAGAGGAAAGGCCATGTGAACGCACAATGAGAAGGCAGCTGTATTCAAGCTAAGAAGACAGTGCTCACTAGGGCTCCTCACCAAATTTGCCAGCACCTTGATCTGGGACTTCTAGCCTCCAGAACTGTGAGAAAATAAATTTCTGTTGTTCAAGCCACCCAGTCTATGGTATTTTGTTATGGCAGCCCTAGCTTACTAAGGAACAGCTAATGATATAAGCTAGCTGGAATCATCAGTTAGCTTCAGACTTCTAACATAGCCAGTAGAGTCATCTTAAATTCCATGTAACTTGTAACTCAAGTAACCATGTAACTTGAGATCTCCCTGCCTCAGATCTAGGTAAATTTGGCTTAAACCTTCAGTTGCACAGCATATGAAAGACCACTGCCTTCTATTTAATTTATTCAAATTTCTAAACTTAGTTTTTCATGATCCCTGTGGATCCATTCCTGCAACCCTAAGTATTGTATCAGTTCCACTCATCTGCCAGCTGGTACATGGAATATCAGGAGCTTCACCATTGTCCATAAGAAATTAAATTAACTCATGATTTTCTGACTGTTCCAACTTTGTCTCCAGGAGTTGCAGAAGGAAATTATATCCCACACCGCACAGTCTTCTGCCTCCCAGATGGTTTCCCTTTGACACTGCATTGGCTTCCAAAACTAGTAACTCACTGTGTGATCATCCTCACAACCCTCAGAGAAATAAACTATAGCATCCCTTCCCTATACTAAGCCTAGTTCACTTCCTCAGTCCTTTACACAGAAATCTAACCATATCGCTTCCTTGTGTGAATGAAAGTGATATGCCATCTCCTAATTGCCAATAAGAAGTGACTTGACTCTAGTTTAAGCAATTCCAGGACCGCTGAAGTTTTCTTCCTCTAGCCTCCAACATATATCACCCATAAATGATACCCATAAAGCACCTTTCCCCTAATAGGCACAGCAGCTACTCTGTCCGGGACCTAGATGCCTTGCCCAATGATGTCAACTGCTATACTTTTACCTTCTTCCTCACTGCTCTTTGAGGGCTAGCCCCTCCTCTCTCTCAGGGCACCCTCCACAGACATCTTTCGGTTATCTTCAGCCCCTATCTAAGTGCCTGGCACAAAGTGTGGACTCAGTGGCTGTATGATACATGAATATATGAAGAAGTAAACACCCATGCTTGAAATCTTCCAAGGGGCCTCACTGCTTAGAGGATGAAATCCAAAATCTGAAGCCTGACGTAGAGAGTCCTCCAGAATCTGTGCCCAGTCCATACTTCCCCTGGTCCCACCCCCAACTTTCCAGACACCCTCAGCTCTTGTCAGGGACATGAAAAGCAGCCTCCGTCTCCTGGAAGCAATGGGTAGGGATGAAGAGACAGGAGTGGGCTAGGCCTTTGACTTTACCTGTGAGAGTGCTGGAGGTTTCAAACAATTTTTCTTTTTTAGTCTCTCTCCGCCTAGAAGGAAGCAGACCATCCATGAAATGAAGGGGTCTAAAGAACCATGGTCTCCTCTAACATTCCTCCTCCAGGATCTTCTTCCCCCTTCCATCTTGAAACTTACAATCCTATAGCATTTGCCTGCAAGGATTCCCAAATGTAATATTCTTGTACAGATAAAAAGATTATGGGCCGGGCATGGTGGCTCACACCTGTAATGCCACCACTTTGGGAGGCTGAGGCAGGCAGATCACCTGAGGTGGGGCCAACATGGTGAAACCCCATCTCTACTAAAAATATAAAAATTAGCCAGGCATGGGCCAGGCAGGGTGGCTCACGCCTGTAATCCCGGCACTTTGGGAGGCCAAAGCGGGCAGATCATGAAGTCAGGAGTTCAAGACCAGCCTGACCAATATGATGAAACCCCATCTCTACTAAAAATAGTAAAAAAAATTAGCTGGGTGTGGTGATGCCTGTAGTTCCAGCTACTTGGGAGGCTGGGGCAGGAGAATCGCTTGAACCCAGGAGACAGAGGTTGCAGTGAGCCGAGATCACGCCACTATACTCCAGCCTGGGCAACAGAGCAAGACTCCATCTCAAAAAAAAAAAGAAAAAAAAAATTAGCCAGGCGCAGTGGCAGGTGCCTGTAATTCCAGCTACTCGGGAGGCTGAGGCAGGAGAATCACTTGAACCCAGGAGGTGGAGGTTGCAGTGAGCCAAGATCATGCCACTGCACTCCAGCCTGGGCAAAAGACTGAGACTCCGTATCAAAAAAAAAAAAAAAAAAAAAAGATTATGGCCCAGAAAGCATCAGTTGTTTTCCCAGGGTCACCTAGCAACTAAGGGACAAAGCCAGAGCTAAAACCCAATCTTCCTGGCTTATGAACTTGCTCTTTGCACACTGCTATGCCCAGTTTCATGGAAGATGGGAAGGTAGAGGCACTTGTTCTGGACAATATTCAAGCCCTGTCCTCTTTCAGCTGCTCCACATTGAATCCATAGTAATAGGCTTGACTAAGCTTTAGTGACAGTCCCTATCCTGAAAATATTATCTTGTTTTGGGGAGGTCAAAGGGGTGTGAGGAACTGCAGACAGCATAAGAGAGGTTCAGATTATAAATGCCATCTTGCCATGTGGGATTACGGGAAGACCATAACTGTTATTTTTCTCAATTTCCTATAATAATCCATTTATTTTGGAAAAACTTCATTTAAAATTACATATATACTTACCAGTGAAAACAAAATATGGCAACAACAAAAAGCACAGAAATGATATCTACAAGGAGCCATATGAACATATAGAACTTTGGTGTCTGAAAAACATAAAACAAACCACAGTGAAAGAACTTTAGTTAGAAGGGATTTGGGATCATATGATCTAAGTCCCTTGCTCTGCTGCCAGGGCTGGAGGAGGAGAGGAAGAGGGGACAGACAGGCCAAGGAACCTAGAGTGATGTGGCATTCTCAAACACAGAGAGTCCCTGCAAGTATCCTAACAGTCACCCTTATACATGCAAGGGGGCTCTAGGGGGAACAGAACACTTCACACCTTTCATCTCACCTTTCACCTCCCAAAACAGAGGGCAGAGGGGGTCCCAGAGAAGACACACAACAAGTCTATTCTGGACCCAAGACCACAGTCCAGGTTCTTGACTTCTACTGCTGTTTTCAAGGCATGGCTTCTCAAACCTGGCTGTGCAGCCAAGTCTCCCTGGGCAGCTTTTAGTAATACAGGTTTCTGGGTCTCCCTAGACACCTAAGGAATGAGGATCTTTGCATTTTTAACACATTCCCAGGTGATGCTGAAACCATGTGTCTGTAAGCCAGCATTTGGGAACCATTGTTCTAAAGTATCACACTTCAATTAAGAATGCTGAAGTACAATTACCCCTTACCTACATGCCCCTGCTCTATGCTCCTTGCCCAAGTCACGTATTTCCCAGAGCTCTGTCTTCTGGGTGCTGTCATTGAGTTTGATGCTCCCTTTCTACCTCCATTGTGCCCTCTCCAATTCCACTTGATGCTAATAGGGCTGGCACATTTTATCCTTTCTCAGGCCACTCTCCACCCTATCCCAAGGTCTTTCCTTGAGCTGAATAACAAAATCAATAACAACACTAATGATCATAATAATAACAACTAACAATGAGCAATTAACAGGAGCCAGGCAAAGAAACTTAGTTTCTCTTTTCAAAGAAATTTAGTTTCTCTTTTCAAAGAAACTAAGTCAAATACTTTGAAAAGCTCAATGAGGACAAAATAGATCATTAAAGAATAAACTGCAATTAGATTAGGTGTAGGTGAAATACTACAAGGGTTTGAGGGATTATAAAAATCTAGGTAGATTACTCATTCAGACTGATTCTCCTAATGACTTTAAGTTCTTGTTCTGTTTAAAAGAAACAATTAGAAATCCTAGCTAGTTCATCTGGATGTTTAAATGAGAGAACATAAAACTCAATCAGCAAAAATATCGTCAAAGAAATGACTGTCAAAAGGTGAACGAATATTTTAAAATAAAATTTGTGAAGTATGTATGTGGTACACTGTTTATAAAAATGACCACAAAATTCCTTCCAAACCTGTATGTAGGCTCCTACACAACGTGACTTAGCTGTGCCTCCCTATCAAGAGGTGAAGTCTGTTTTGCTCCCACCCTGAATCTGAACTTGGCCATGTGATTTTCCTTGGCCAATGGAACATCAGCAAACGTAACACTGGGAGAACTTTGAAAAGTCCACGTGCTTTGGGGCTTGCTCTCTCTTGCTATTGGGAACCCGTCTCCGCCAGGTGAACACACTCCAGCTAGCCGCCTTGAGGATGAGCGACGACATGAAGAGAAACCCAGTCATGCCAGGTGAGCCTCTAGACATATGAACAAGGCATCCTAGACTATCTAGCCCAGCTGACCTGGCTCAAACCAGAGACACCACCTAGCCATCAGCCAGAATTGAGACATGACAAATATCTGATTAAGACACTAAGTTTTAGGTAGTTTTTATTCAGCATTAAAAGCTAACTGATAAAGTGTATATCATTTTTAAATGATTCCTCACTTTAACTTTCTCAATTACGAGACCAATGACCAGACCAGATTATGCTGGACACAAATGTGTGTTTCTACTGCATTATTATTATCCCCAATTTTCAAAAGAACAAAAAAGCCAAAAACCACAAACAGGTTAACTAATATTTCCGCATTCACACAGTAAACAGTGGAGCCCAGATCTGAATCTAAATCTCAATCAGTCTAACTCTGGAGTATAGGCTGCCTGTTAAGGCCCCTGGGACACCAGCCCCACCCTCCCTGAATAAAATGACGCATGGCATAGGCTGGGAGCCATGTATTGGGTCCTTTAAAAATGCCTAGACCAGGTGTCGAAGGAATATTGGTTTTTTTACATATATCCTTTTAAACTTTCTGAATTTTGAATCACATGGATTTATCAATTTAAATATTAAAATGAAAAAAATACATTCAGAAATAGTAGCATCATTTAAGTAAATGTGTACCTCCCAAAGGGACAACTTTGAGACATTACTGATTCAGGGGATAGGATTATGGAGGAGTGTGCTGCTTTCTAAATTATGCATTTTTGTAATGACTGGATTTTAAAATGTTAGAAAAATACACAGTATATACATGAAGGGGAGTTGTGTGGGGACAGGTGGGTGGAAAGGCTCCACCTGTGCTGCAAAGCTCCCTTCAGGGCCATCTCCAGAAATCTGACCAAGCCACCATAGTAAGAAGTAAGCAATTTCTCCTTTCTACCAGAGGGCCTGGATGCAGTTACTGGCCCTGTAAGACTGTGCCCTTGACCCTAATCCCTTTTCCCCTGGTCCTGACCCTGAACAGGTCAGAAGCTCAGGCCAGTGAGGGTGGAGATCTGGAGGAGGTGACTTGAGGCCCCTTCCCTCTTAGGCTTCTCTGACAAAGGTTTTAACTTTCAAGGCCATTTGGAGTTTGGGCTATTACTTGGGATTGGACTCTTAAATTCTGAAGTGAGGCTTTTTGATGACTAAAAGTGAACTTCTAAAAGTTATCTAAGAGTGACTGGAAAAGCTACAGAACCTGAGTGAGATTTCATTCAGGGGCAGAGAAAGACCTACATCACAGACCAGGTTTAAAGAATCAGTGCAACGAAATTAAACTGTTTTCTGTTGTATGCTATTGTGTCCCACTCAGTCAACCTACTCTCTATACAGATAAGAACAAGTTCTGTAGCAGAACTGGTTAGCTGGGGCTCCTTCCACAGATAGCGATAGGATATGGCTGGGATTGTAAACCGAGTTTTCAGGTTCTCAAGCCTCTGGCAGTAAGTAACAGAGGCCTAGAACAGGCAACTGGACACTGGCTACCCTCTTCAAAAGCAATTTGTTAGGGCACACAGTTTCCAAGTATGCTTGGTTTTCTCCCCACTCTCCATGCCGTTGTCAACTGTTGCCATGCATCTACAAAGGTGGGGCTACAATAACAAAACTCTGAAGTCAGATCTCATTCTGAATCCTACCTCACGAGACCATATGCAAAGATATCTTTGAGCTTCAGTTTCCTCATGAAGGTAACAATGGCTAAATCAAAGGGTTAAATGACATAATGCATGTAAACGACATTGTAAGGATTCAATAAATGTCAATTATTATAACAACACTAATTTTTGCCTGAAAATCCCAGAAGGATCTGTGTGAGAGAATGGAAAATACCACGTCTCCAATATTTATAGAAGTCTGTGCTCTTAAGTGGCTCCCCAGGGGACGGCACAGTGGGCAACACAGGGCTGGGGGGCCCTGCACTGCTATCGTAACAAGCCTGGAAGAACAATCTGGACAACCAGCTCACCATGAAGAAGTGAGGGTGATTAAGCTGACTCAGGAGCCCAATGTTGTCTGTGGTCACTGAGTTAATCCTGGAGCACCAGGCCAGTGAGAAAAGCCAAGGCTCATTGATGGTGTATACGTTGATACGGATGTTAGCTGCTTTATAATCTCTGGAACAAAAACAGAATCCACAGGGGATTTAGATCAAGTTTCATTCTTATCATCTAAATGGGGAACAGCCAGCATGTTTGTGGAAGGCTGTTGCCCAAAACACCAGAAGAAGCTGGTCCAGGGACAATTCATGATACGATGTGACAGAATGGGCTCATGGTACAATAAGATAAAGGATTGGATTTAGCACCTCTGCTCCTGTAGCAACAGTGGTGTGCTGGCAAACCAGATGTCCTAAGGAGAATAATAAAAAGGAAGAAAGAAAACATATTTTTAAAAAGAAGAAAAGAAAGAATGGGGAAAAGGAAAAAGGAAAAGGAATGCCTTATTGTAGCATTTGCAAATTTCCATGATATAAACCCTCCTACCATAGCCAACTGTAAGCTACCATTGATAGAACCAATTTGCAGAGTTTCTGAATATTTAAAAACAAGCTGGTATGAGCTGGCTCTGGCATGCTACTGTATAGCAGCACCTATATACTCGCTTCTATCAGAGCACTTATCACCCCCTACTCGAATGATCTGCTCACTTATCAGTCTTCTTTACTTGACTCTAAGTAAACTAAAAGCAGAGACTATGTCTTATTTGTCTCCAGATACTCAATACCTAGAATAACACCAGGATCCACAAATATTAATTGAAAAAATAAATAAATGAGTACCAATCTGGTGAACTTACTAAATTTCAAATATAAAGAATTTTTGAAAGTATCAAAAGTAGGGGGAATAAAAACTAATTTTTCCCATGGCACTATATGTCAGTGGGTACTTGTGGACTGCTTATAGAAACAGGAAGAAAATAAGTGGAGGAACACCTAGTAATTCTAGCTAAGTTGTCATTTCCAGGGATTCAATTTCTCAGAAAACATATCTTGTAAGTGCCTTCAAAAATTTTTTTCATCTCTGAAATGGTATGGCATATTGGAACTGCTCTGTACAAGCCTGGGTTTGAATCCCAGCTAGGTCATCTTAGTACATTCTTGGCCTCAGTATAGTAACTGTAAAATAATAATAATGCCTCCTTAACAGAGGTGCCAGCAATTAGTTATCCAATGTTAGAATTGTCTCTGAGCCAATCCCTGCAGATAACATAAATTTTAAAAATAAATTAGGAAAAAAATAGTAAAAAGTTACTTTTTACCTTTTGAAACCCAAACTCAAAAACCAATCACATTCCTTGTTTAAGTTTTAAATTCAGGAGATACATGTGCAGGTTTAATACATGGATATATTGCATGATACTGAGGTTTGGACCCACTACCCAAATAGTGAACATAGTACCCCATAGGCAGTTTTCCAACTCTTTCCCTTGTCTCTCCCTCCCCCATTTTGGACTCCTCATTGTCATTTCCATCTTTATGTCCATGTGTACCCAATGTTTAGCTCACATTTATAAGTGACAACATGTGGTATTTGATCTTCTGTCTTTGCACTAATTCACTTAGAATAATGGCCTCCAGCTACATCCATGTTGCTGCAAAGGACATGATTTTGTTCTTTCTTATGGCTGCATAGTATTCCATGGTGTATATGTGCCACATTTTCTTTATCCAGTCCACCACTGATGGGCAGTTATGCTGATTCCATGTCTCTGCTATTGTGAATAGTGCTGCAATAAACATACAAGTGCAGGTATCTTTTTAGTAGAACAATTTATTTTCCTTTGGGTAGATGCCCAGTAATGGGATTGCTGGGTCAAATGGTAGTTACATTTTTAGTTCTTTGAGAAATCTCTAAACTGCTTTCCCCAGGGGCTGAACTAATTTATATTCCCACCAACAGTGTCTAAGCATTTCCTTCTCTCTACAACCTTGTCAATATCTGTTATTTTTATTTATTTTTTTACTTTTTAGTAATAGCCATTCTGACTGGTGTGAGATGGTATCTCATCAGGGTTTTGATTTGCATTTCTCTGATGATTAGTGATGCTTAGCATGTTTTCATATGTTTGATAGTTGCTTGTATGTCTTCTTTTGAGAAGTGTCTGCTCATATCCTTTGCCCACTTTCTTAAACAAACGGAGTGACATACGTGTTCATGGACTGAAAATTCAATGTAGTAAAGATGTCAGTTCTCCCTCAAATTGATCTGTAAGTTTGATGCAGATCCTATAAAATTCTCAGCAAGGTTTTTTCTGTACAATCAGGCAAGTGGATTATAAAATTTATATGGAAAAGCACAGCCCTACAATAATTAAAACAATCTGAAAAAAAAAAATAGTGCGAGAGGGAATCACTCTACCTGATGCTAAGACTTACTATATAGCTACAGTAATCAAGCTAGTGTAGTATTAGAGAATGTGATTTATGGACACATAAATCAGTGGAACAAAACTGAAAACCATACAATAGATCCATACAAATGGGACAAATGATTTCTGACAAAGGTGCAAAAGCAAATCAATGGAAGAAAGATAGTCTTCAAAAAATAGTGCTGGAGTAACTAGACAGCTATGGTTCCTAGAGAAATCAGTAAAAAAGAACCGAAAGATGTAAAAAGTCAGCCAGAGCCAGACATGGTAGCTCATGCCAATAATCCCAATGCTTTGGGAGGCCAAGGCAGGAGGATGGCTTGGGGCCAGGAGTTTGAGACCAGCCTGGCAACACAGTGAGACCCTGTCTGTACAAAAAAAATTTTTTAAATAGCCAGGTGTGGTGGCACATGCCTATAGTCCTAACTACTGTGGAGGCTGAGGCAGGAAGATGGCTTGAGCCTAGTAGTTCGAGACTACAGTGAACAATGATCACATCACTGTACTCTAGCTTGGGTGACAGAGCGAGACTTTGTCTCTATTTGAAAAAAACAAAAAAACAAAAAACAACTTAAAAAAATAGAAGAGATAGAATGAGATACTAAAAAATGATTAACTAAAAAATAAAAAGAGAGGACAGGAGTGACCAAAAAACCCCACAAGGAATAGAAAGAACAAATAGAAAAAAAATAGCATGATGGTAATGTAAACCCAACTAAAGGATGTGAACTAAGTTTTTTTTTCAGGTTCACTATTGTTAACCTTGTTCCCTCCCTCTTTTTCTTGTTATTATACTTTTAAGTTCTAGGGTACACGTGCACAACATGCAGGTTTGTTACATATGTATACATGTGCTGTGTTGGTTTGCTGCACCCATCAACTCCTCATTTACATTAGGTATTTCTCCTAATGCTATCCCTCCCCCCTCCCCCCACCGCATGACAGGCCCCGGTGTGTGATGTTCCCCATCCTGTGTCCAAGTGTTCTCACTGGTGAACTAAATATTAATGGATCAAACATTGCAATTAAAAGTCCGAGACTGTCCTACTAGATATAAAAGAACTCACACAATTTTGTTTATAAGAGATGTACTTTAACGATGCAAAATGGTTGAAAGCCAAAGGACAGAAAAAGACATACTAAGCAAACACAAATTATAAGAAGGCAGTGTGGCAATATTAATACAACAAAAAGTAAACTTTAGATAAGATTAATTACCTTAAACAAGGGATATTTCATATTGAAGGGGCCAATTCACCAAGGTCTAATAATCCTAAGTGCAAATGCACCCAATAAAAGAGTTTCAAAATACAAGAAGGAAAAACACACACACACACACACACACACAAATCAACAATCACAATTACAGCTGGATATGTTAACAGTTGGATATATATAGGTAACTGACAGATATATACAGTTTGGTATATATTGGTAACTGACAGATGGCAGTATAAGGAACCATTCATTTTTCTTTGATTGGGGAAGTTGCTCCCAGAAGAAAGAAGGAGTAAGTCTTGATCTTGAGAAGTCTGAGAAGTTTCCTTCTCAGCAGGATAACTTGATCTTTTGTAAATAGAATAATGTTATTTACTAGGAAGAGTAGCCTTATATGTAATGTTCTTAAAAGGATGTTCCTGGTAAAGTATTTCTTTATTATGTATTTTGTAAATAAACATGGAACAGATTTATGAAGCATGGGTCCCTGGAGAATGACACATAAACTAGATTACTCTCTGGGACTATCAAATAGAGATGTTTCATGACTCAACTGCTCCCCTTATGTGTGAGTTAACCCTGCACAAACTCACTTGGAGGCCTCATCTATTATCTGGGTCACAGAGTATGTGTCCAATAAATGAAGATACCTGCACAGCCACAGTCAGTGTCTCTCCTTGCTTTGTTTGAGCCTCCTGATTGCCTGCTGTATCCTTGAACTTAATGATAAATCTCGGCAGTAGGTAGGTTATCTGATATATGAATGTTTGATCTGCAATCTAATCCTTTGTATTAGCTCAACAGAAAAAGGAAGAAAAAATGAATATGAAATTTTCAAAAAGCCTATCACCCAACTAGAACTAATTGACATTTATAGAATACTACACCCAACAACTGAAGAGGGCACATAATCTTCAGAGGAACATGGGAAGCTCACCAAGATAAACCATACAGTGAGCCATAAAACAAGTTTAGAATTTAAACCATAGAATTTAAATGGGTTGAAATTATACAGGTTTGTTCTCTGGTCACAATAAGCTTAGATTAGAAATCAATAACTGAAGTAACTAGAAAATCCTCAAGTGTTTAAAAAGTTAGCGATACATTTCTAAATAATCTACAAGTCGAATGAGAAATGAGAAAATTTTAAATATTTTAAGTTGGATAACAAAGAAACAATATATCAACATCATTTGTGGGAGAAAATTAAAGCAATGCTTACAGTAAATTGATAGCTTTAAGGCTGGGCGCAGTGGCTCATGCCAGAGGTTGCAGTAGTACATGCCACTGTACTACAAACTGGGCGACAGAGTGAGACCCTGTCTCAAAAAATAAAAATAAAAAATAAATAAGTTTATAACTTTAAATGTTTACATTAGAAAGAAGATCTAAAACAGGTCACCTAATTGTCTACCCTAAAAAAGCCATCTATTAGCAAGAACAGCAAATTAAAACCAAAGTCTGTACGAAAATTATAAAGAGCAGAAATCAATGAAATAGGAAAGTAAAGCCACAATAGGAAAAACACAACAAAGCCAAAATTCAGTGTTTTGAAATATTAAAATTCATAAACCCCTAGCAAGACTGATCAAAAGAGAAAAAATAAAACTTCCAGTATCAAAATACATTAGAACTAAAGGTGGCAGTTGCACAACAATGTAAATGTACTAAGTGCCACTGAATTGTTCACTTTAAAATTTTATGTTAAGCTGGGCACGGTGGCTTATGCCTGTAATCCCAGCACTTTGGGAGGCTGAGGCGGGTGGATCACCTGAGGTCAGGAGTTCGATACCAGCGTGGCCAACGTGGTGAAACCCCGTCTCCACTAAAAATACAAAAATTAGCTGGGCATGGTAGTGTGCACCTGTAATCCCAGCTACTTGGGAGGCTAAGGCAGGAGAATCGCTCGAACCTGGGAGGCGGAGGTTGCAGTGAACTGAGATCGCGCCATTGCACTTCAGCCTGGGCAATCACAGTGAAACTCCGTCTCAAAAAAAAATAAAAAATAAAAATTATGTTATGTGAATTTCACCTCAATACAATTTTTATTTAAAAAAAATTTTTAAAACATTAAAAACAGACCAATAACAAGGAGTAATAAAAAGTAATACAAAGTCTACCAACAAAGAAAAGCCCAGGACATAATGGCTTCACTGCTGAATTCCACCAAACACTTAAAGAAGAACCAATATCAATCCTTCTCAAACTCTTTCAAAAAATTAAAGTAGAAGGACTACTTCCAAACTCATTTTACTAGGCCAGCATTACCCTGATACCAAAGCAAGATAAGGACACTACAAGAAAGAAAATTACAGGCCGATATCACCAGTGAAATCCTGAGACATAAAAATCCTCAACAAAATACTAACACACTGAATTCAACAGCACCATAAAAGAATCGTTCACCATAATCGAGTGGGATTTATCCCTAGGATACAAGGAGGGTTCATCATATGCAAATCAATAAATGTGACACACTGCATTAACAGAATGAACCACGAAAACCATATGATCATCTCAACAGAAGTAGAAAAAGCATTTAACAAAATTCAACACCCTTTCATGATAAAAACTCTCAACAGATTATGTTTAGAAGGAAGATACCAAAATACAATAAAGGCCATTCAGGACATGGCCACTACTAAAATCATACTCAATGATGAAAAGTTGAAAGCTTTTCCTCTAAGATTAGGAACAAGACAAGGATGCCAAACCTCACTTCTTTTTGACATAGTACTATAAGTCTTAGCCAGAGCAATTAGGCAAGAGAAAGAAATAAAAGCCATCCAAATAAGAAAGAAGTCAGATTGTCTCTGCAGATGACATGACCTTTCATATAGAAAACCCTAAAGAATCCACAAAAAACTACTAAAACTAATACATTCAGTTTATGGGTTGCAAAGTTGCAGGATACAAAATTAACATACAAAAATCAGTGGCATTTCTTTCTATGTACTAACAACAACCTAACTGATGAAAATAAGAAAATAATCCCATTTATAATAGCAACAAAGATAGAATTCTTAGGAATAAAACTTTACCAAGGAGGTGAAAGACCTGTACAGTAAAAACTATAAAACACTGATGAAAGGGGCTGGGTGCAGTGGCTCACACCTTAAAATCCCAGCATTTTGGGAGGCTGAGGCGGGTGGATCACCTGAGGTCAGGAGTTCAAGACCAGCCTGGCTAACGTGGGGAAACCTGGTCTCTACTAAAAACATAAAAATTAGCAGTGTGCAATGGTATGTGCCTGTAATCCCAGCTACTTGGGAGGTTGAAGCAGGAGAATCACTTGAACCCAGGAGGCAGAGGTTGCAATGAGTGCAGATCATGCCACTGCACTCCAGCCAGGACGATGGAGCAAGACTCTGTCTCAAAAAGAAAAAAAAAATAAATAAATGAAAAAATTATGTGTTTATGGATTGAAAGACTTAATATTGTTACAATGTCAAAATTACCCAAAGCAATTTACAGATTCAACATAATCCCTCTCAAACTTCCAATGTAATTTTCCACAGAAATAAAAAAGAATCCTTAAATTTGTATGACCACTAATGATTCCCAAAAGCCAAGGCAATCCTGTGCAAAAAGAACAGGGCTGGACACATCACATTCCCTAATTTCAAAATATATTATAAAGGTGTGATAATCAAAACAGCATGGTACTGGCATAAAAACAGACACATACTGGTGGAACAGAATAGAGCGCCCAGAAGTAAATTCACATCGTTATAGTTAATTGAATTTCAACAAAGGTGCCAATACAATGTCTTCCTCATACAATGGGAATAGTCTCTTCAATAAATGGTGTTGAGAAATTGGATAGCCACATGCAGAAGAATGAAATTAGACCCTTATCTCATACCACATACAAAAATCAAATCAAAATGGATTAAAGACTTAAATGTAAGACCTGAAACTAAAACTACTAGAAGAAAATGGGAAAAGCTCCACAACATTGGTCTCTGGGGAATGATTTTTTGGATATGACCCCAAAAGCACAGGTAACAAAAGCAAAAATAGACCAGTGGAACCACATCAAACTAAAAAGTGTCTGCACAGCAAAGGAAACAATCAACAGAGTGAAGAGAAAATATTTAATAGCAAAAAAAAAAAAAACCCAATGAAAAAATGGGCTAAAGACCTGAAGAGATATTTCTCAAAAGAAGACACAAATAGCCAACAAGCATATGAAAAAACACTCAATATTACTAATCATCAGGGAAATACAGATTAAAACCACAAGGAGATATCATCAAACACCTCTTAGAATTTTGGCTATTACAAAAAAGATGAAAGATAAAAAGTATTGGCAAGGATGTGCAGAAAAGGGAACTCTTACACACTGTTGGTGGGAATGTAAATTAGTACAACCACTATGGAAAACAAGGTGGAGGTTCCTCAAAAAACTAAAAATAGAACTAACATATTTATGATCCAGAAATCCCACTACTGAGTATATATCCAAAGGAAGTGAAATCAATATGTCAAAGAGATATCTGTACTCCCATGTTCATAGAAACACTATTCACAGTAGCCAAGATATGCAATCAACCTAAGTGTCCATGAAACAGATGAATGGGTAAAGAAAATGTAGTATATACATACAAAGGAATACTATTCAGCCTTTAAAAAGAAGGAAATTCTGTCACTTGTGAAAACATGGTTGAGTGTGGGCGACATTATGGTAAGTGACATAAGCCACACAAAGAAAGACAAATACCACATGATCTCCCTTATGTGTAGACTCTAAAAAAGTCAGACTTACAGTGGGGTACGGTGGCTCACACCTGTAATTCCAGAACTTTGGGAGGTGGAGGTGGGGGAACTGCTTGAGCAAGACTGCATCTCTACACAGAATTTAAAAATTAGCCAAGTGTGCTGGCATGTGCCTGTAGTCCCATCTACTTGAGAAGCTGAGATAAGAGGATAGCTTGAGCCCAGGAGGTGGAGACTGCAGTGAGCCAAGATCACACCACTGCCTTTCAGCCTGGGTGACAAAGCAAGACCCTGTCTTCAAAAAAAAAAAAAAAAAAAAAAAAAAAAAAAAAAGGCCTGGCGCAGTGGCTCATGCCTGTAATCCCAACACTGGGAGGCCGAGGTGGGTGGATCACGAGGTCAAGAGATCGAGACCAACCTGGCCAACATGGTGAAACCCCATCTCTACTAAAAATACAAAAAATTAGCTGGGCATCATGGCACGCACCTGTAGTTCCAGCCTGAGGCAGAACTGTTTGAACCCGAGAGGCGGAGGTTGCAGTGAGCCAAGATTGGGCCATGGTACTCCAGCCAGGTGACAGAACAAGACTCCGTCTCAAAAAAAAAAAAAAAAAAAAAGTCTAACTTATAGAAAAAGAGAGAATAGTGTTGGTTACCAAAGGCTAATGTTGGTTACCAAAGAGTAGAATGTTGGTTACCAAAGGGTTGAGGGGGAGGGGAAATGTTAGTCAAAAGGTATAAAATTTCAGTTAGATAGAGGGAATGTTTTGAGATCTATTGTACAGCAGGGTAACTACAGTTAGTAATAATGTATATTTCAAAATAGCGGAGAGTAAATTCAAATATCTTAACATGAAAAAGACATTATATATGTTAATTAGCTTGATTTAATCATTCCATATTGTATAAATATATTAATTAAAACATCACATTGTACCCTATATATACAAATTATGTTGATTAAAAATAATATAAATTTAAAAAATGTCTTTAAAACATTTAAAAACTTTAAAAAAACTTTTTAAAAAAAACTTCAAAACATTTAAAACATTTAATGTCTTTAAAACATTAAAAAACTTTGTAGCATCACAAATAAAACAGAGGGCAACTCTATACTCATATACTTTTGATTAAAATAATGCATTAAAGCATTCTCAGTTAAAATGGCAAGAATAATCTCATTAAACCTTTTAACCACTCCAGCAAGTACTAGATTATCTAATATCTAGATCTAGATATTATCTATCTATAGATAGGCAGATAATAGATATCTGCATATTATCTATCTATCTCTAATCTGTTATCTATCTCCCTCCCTCCCCAAGGAAGACTTTGTCTCTAAATCATTTAGAATCATATAAAAAATTAACCTTCAATCTAAGACAAAGGGGATATGGATTAAATTAAGCATGTTTAATAACAATTAAGTTTGGAAAAGTTGTCATTTTATTCCCAGGTGCTTTTAATTCTGAAAATTTGTCTCTAATTGTATATTTATAAATACAGTGGTTAATATTTTTAGTTTCTTCTCATGCTTAGCTGTTTTTACATTTTTCAAATAATGGTTTTGTTATATTCTTAATTATCCCTTCCAGAAATACGGCTATCTGGATCACAAAGCCATTTACAAGGTACTGCCATCCATCTTGTAACGGTAGGAGGAAATAAACAACATTTTGAGTTCTGACTTTTCAATGTCCGCCTTTTATATAAAAACAGAAATACCAAGCATACAAAAAAGTGTACTGAATGGTGAAAGATTAATGCACACAGAAGAGGCTAAAGTCTATGTTCCAGGGACATAGTCAACACTTGATAAATGTTTGTTGGCATAGGGAGGGAAGAAAGAAGGGGTAGGAAAAAGAAAGGAGATTCAAAGATGCTAACCACACACAGAAATTCTGAGATGGAAAGGGGAAGTTAAGTAGTTTAGTTAGAATGTATATTTTGTGTAAGTAAGGCAATATGTGCCAAGAGAGGTGTGATCAAACACTTACCTTAACCCATTAGGGAACAACTTCTTGTAGTCAACATTTATTATACTGATATTGTTTTTAGCAAGGGTTTTAACGGATACTAAATGGCCCACATGCTGAAAACCAGGAGCCATGGACCTGACATATCGCCTATCATGAGCTGGCAACCAAAAAATCTGTAAGGAGAAACAAGAAGTCCTTCAGTAGATAATCAGCTGTCCAGGTACGAAGAGCTCCACAGGGAATGGAGGGAGCTCCATTCCAGCACAGGTCGTATTCTACAGAGAGTAGAGAGAGAGAGAGATTCTAGTCCTTGGTGAAAGAGTCAACGTGAGCTAGTATTTTCTAATGAACTCTTATAACGGGGCTTTCACTAGGGCTACTCTGGAGCTGAGTTTTCTCACGACCTCTCCATTTACCAGTTAACATCAAGTGTCAAGGACCTACTGTGTACACAAAGACTCATATAAGCAAAGTAGCTGATAGATGTAGGTGAACAGTGAGAATCAAAAACATCTTTCTGGTTAATGATGTTAACAATCATCTTTGAGGCTGGGTGTGGTGGCTCATGCCTATAATCCTAGCACTTTGGGAGGCCAAGGCAAGAGGATCTCTTGAGCCCAAGAGTTCGAGACAGCCCTGGGCAACACAGGGAGGCTCTGCTTCTATTTTATTTTTTTTAAAAATGGTCTTTGAGAGGAGTCCTTTCCTGCCAACACGGATGCTGTTATGACTCATCTATGAAATACTTCCATTTGTAAAAAGACTTACATTGCTTCACTCACAGCACTCCCATATTCTGAGAATTTATGGGATTTGGAACAACTGACTGCCCAAATGCAGAGAGTTGCTTCTGAAAAACATCATGAGCAAATCTCTGCTCAAATAAGAACAAGCTCTCCTTTCTATATCATTCATCATGCCAAGTCTTCAAAGCCTTAATGTTACCCAGGCTCTTTCTAATGGATCTATGTTGGTGTGGTGCAGGTCACATTAGATAGTTATTACACATATTCCTCTTTAATAGGGTGCTGATATTTCATTTGGTTTGGAATAGCAAACAGCCTCAACGGTTTTCCCCACTGAGATAAATTTAACTGGGTCATTCCTAGGTTACCACATGTAGCTGTATAAGTAACAATCTTCATTTCCATAGGAAGTAAAATTGCTCCTAGGACATGCTACCCACCTCCCAACCTGTGTCATAAATACTGAGATAGACATACCAGATGTTGCTCGATTTTAGAGGCAAGGATCACGCTTACTACTTGACGGACAAATGTGTGTCTGAGAGGATGTCTTGGTGGAGGGCCACGAAGATCAAATATCACAAATTTTCTTTCCTTCTTTGCAAGTGTCAATAAATCAGCTAGTGTTGGAATTGATTGATTTCTTGCTCTTTCTTTATCTGCCTTTGATAGAGGTTTCATATTGTAAAATGGCTTGAGCTAGAAATAAATACATCAAAAAATACATCAAAAGCATTTTCCAATTCTCCTACTATGTAGCCACACATCCAGCTCTACCTCAGTTGCTCCATTATCATTCAATACACCAGGTCCTCTGAAATACTAGTCCTAGATAACAGGCGACAAGGAGAGAAATAAAATGTAATCTTATCAATAATTAGTGTTTGGAATGGTCTCTTCTATATCCTACAACCTGTTGTATTTGCACTGAAGGTCATGTTCTTATCCTGACCTTCCTTTCCAGCCTTTTCTCCCATAACTCAAGATAATACATCCCTTTCAGCCATGCTGGCTTCCCACATGGGCTCTTGCTATTCTAGTTTTATGTAATAGGAAGAACACATGCTTTGGCTTCAACTGAATTTAGTGCCGGCTCTACCCCTCCCTTGACTTCCTTGCCATATCAACTTGTTAAAATTCTACCTTTCAAATGCTATTTCCCTTATGAAGCTTTCCTTTAATCTTCCTGAACTAAAGAGACTTCAAGGCTGGTGCTGTAGTCATGCCTTTAATCTCAGCAGGCTGAGGCAAGATGATCACTTGAGGCCAGGAGTTCAAGGCCAGCCTGGGCAACATAGTGAGACCCTTGTCTCTACAAAAAAATTTAAAAATTAGCTGGGTGTGGTGATACATGCCTGCAGTCCTAGCTACTAGGGAGGCTGAGGCAGAAGGGTTACTTGAGCCTAGGAGTTTGAGGCTGCAAGTGAGCTATGATCATGCCACTGCACTATACGCTGGGCAATAATGAGGCCCTATTTCTAAAAAAAATAAAAACACTTCAATGGCTTTAAAGCCCAATGGCCCATTTTTATGCCTCTGTAACTGTATGTCTCATTCTGCCTTCTATAGTTATTTGGACATGTCTTAGTACGTTAAAGTTCAATCCTGGCTCACTATGCTTCTTGCTAGGCAACATTGGTAATAAAACCATTTAAATTCTCCAAGTCATCATTACCCAAATTATAAAATAGAGAAGAAGAATAACTTATATATTTCTTAGGATTATTTTGAAAGTTAAATATGATAAAAATATTTACAGGGTCTGGGAGTATGTCTGGTACATAGATAGAAAAGTGTACAATTCACATTAGTTCCTTCACTCTCTACTGACTCTACTGGAGTGTAACTCCCTCTTGGCGGGAACTGTCATATATTCTTTGAAATGCACAGCATTTCACCTAACACAGGGGAGAACACACACATGTTTGCTACATTAAATTTAATAGATGGCAACTTTTATCATCACTTGCCATTTTTTAGATCTGAGTGAAGGCAGTGATAAAAGGCTACCTCCCAGGAGAAGGAAGCAGAAGGAAGAAGTCACATTTTCTTAAGACTCAAGTAATCTCTCTTTTTTTCTACACAACTTTATCTTCATTCTCATTCATACGTCTCCTATTTCTATTCTTCTTCCTTTGACCTAAATAAGCTGCTTTTTTTTTTTTTTTTTTTTTTTAACATTTTTCTCAGGAAAGAAACAATCACATTGCACAGTATCTCCAGAAAATTGCTAGACCAGAAGGCAGATCTAAACCATGGTTAAATTAAGATCTGATTGAAAGCTACAACTAATGGTTTTCTTAATTCTCAGGACAATAGAAAGATGCTTCAGAATTCAAAATTTTGTTAGCTACTACCAGACCTAAACCAACTGGTTCACTTAACTGTTAAACCTTCTTGTGAGAAAAACTGTTAAAAGAATTTACGGGAAAGACCAACACACGGCCAAAAATTCAAAATAGCCAAGACAGTAAATATTTAATCAATATAAGAATTTAAAACTAGACTCCAATAAACTTTAAATAGTATTATGGGGGTAGGCCTAACAGCCAAGGTACGTTGTGCCTCTTTTTCTGTATATAAAATAGGAGAGACTTAATCAGAAAAATAAACTGGAATGGATAAATGCCTGTTTAGACTATATCCAACATGTGATTGAATGTTTTCAAAATGCCACAGGAAGTAACAAGCTAGAAATGAAAATAAATTTCTGGTCCTCCAGATGAAACATCTGGTTCCTCAAATAAAAATAAGATTAAAAGGTCCTCTGTTCTCTGTGCCTCTGCATAGACATATTACAAGTAGAAAGGTTATTGGAAGACTCAATGTATAATATTGGTTAAGAAATAGAAAGACAAGGCTGGGCACAGTGGCTCACACCTGTAATCCCAGCACTTTGGAAGGTTGAGAAGGGTGAATCACCTGAGGTCGGGAGTTCGAGACCAGCCTGACCAACATGGAGAAACCCTGTCTCTACTAAAAATACAAAAATTAGCCAGGTGTGGTGCACATGCCTGTAATCCCAGCTACTCAGGAGGCTGAGGCAGGAGAATTACTTGAACTGGGAGGCAGAGGTTGCAGTGAGCTGAGATCATGCCATTGTACTCCAGCCTGGACAACAAGAGTGAAACTCCATCTCAAAAAAAAAAAAAAGAAAGAAAGAAATAGAAGGACAATTAAACCTGTCCAATGATGCCACATCAAGGAAACATTCCACTGAATAGATGATTCTGATGAGAACTAACTGTAACTACTTATGAATAACAATACAATTTTCTTTTTTTTTCTTTTTTTTTTTTGAGACAAAGTCTTGTTCTGTCGCCCAGGCTGGAGTGCAGTGGTGCAATTTCAGCTCACTGCAACCTCCATCTCCCAGGTTCAAGTGATTCTCCTGCCTCAGCCTCCCAAGTAGCTAGGATTACAGGCATGCACCACAATGCCCAGCTCGTTGTATTTTTAGTAGAGACAGGGTTTTACCATGTTGGCCAGGCTGGTCTCGAATTCCTGACCTCGTGATCCACCCATCTCAGCCTCCCAAGTGCTGGGATTACAGGTGTGAGCCACCATGCCTGGCCAATAATACAATTTTTTTGTTGATATGGGTACCACCACATCTACCATTAATTGCATTACTATAAAAAATCAGATCACCAGAGTACTACAACCACTCAAGTAGTGGGAATATCTAACAATCCTGTCTTCTTCCATGTCCCAACATAAAACTATTACTTTGAGACCATTGTCAGAAGAACATCTCTTTCTTCTCTATGGCCCTTTCCCTATACATTTATTTATTTGTTTTTAATTTTTATTTTTCTTGGGTATTGCTCTTGTTGCCCAGGCTGGAGTGCAACGGCAGTGTCTCAGCTCACTACAACCTCCGCCTCCTAGGTTCATGCAATTCTCCTGCCTCAGCCTCCCGAGTAGCTGGGACTACAGGCGCCCACCACCAAGCCCAGCTAATTTTTTTTGTATTTTTAGTAGAGACAGGGTTTCACCATGTTAGCTAGGCTGGTCTTGAACTTGTGACCTCTCCCCTATAAATTTAAATATCAGAGGCTGGGCGCAGAGGCTAACGCCTGTAATCCCAGCACTTTGGGAGGCCAAGGCGGGCAGATCACAAGGTCAAAAGAAAGTAAAAAAATTTACTTTTTTAACTTTTATTTTAGATTCAGTGGGTACATGTGCAGGTTTGTTACATGGGTATATTGCATGATGCTGAGGTTTGAGGTATGAATGAACCCATCGGTTAGGTACTAAGCTTAGTACCTAATCGTTATTTTAACCCTGGCCCCCTTCCTCTTCTAGTAGTCCCAGTTTTCTATTGTTGCCATCTTTATGTTCATGTATATCTAATAGTTAGCTCCCACTTATAAGTGAGAACATGCAATATTTGGTTTTCTGAGCCTGCATTAATTCACTTAGGATAATGGCCTCCAGCTGCATCCAAGTTGCTGCAAAAGACATGATTTCATTCTTTTTTATAAGTAAATAGTATTTTGTGGTGTATATATTTGTACAGTTTTGAAAGTTCCTTTCATTGATACCTAGTTTTATTCCATTGTGGTCAGAAAGGATACTTAATATGATTTCAATTATTTTAAATTTGTTGAGATTTGTTTTGTGGCCTTACACATGGTCTGTCCTGGAGAATGTTCCATGTGCTGATGAAAAGAATGTGTATTCTATAGCTATTTTATGAAATATTCTGTAATTGTCTGTTCTGTAACTGTCCATTTGGTCCAAGTACAGTTTCAATCCAATGTTTGTTGATCTTCTGTCTAGATGATCTGTTCAATGCTCATAGTAGGATGTTAAAGTCACCAACATATACTGTATTGGAGTCTTTCTCCCCCTTTAAATCTAGTAATATTTGCTTTATGTATCTGGGTGCTTTGGTGTTGAGTGCATGTATATTTATAATTGTTACATCTTCTTGGTGAATTGATCCCTTTATTATTTCATAATGACCTTCTTTGTCTTTCTATAGTTTTGGAACTAAAGTCTGTTTTATCTGATGTAAATATAGCTATTCCTGCTTGCTTTTGGTTTCTGTTTGCATGGAATATCTATCCCTTCACTTTCTGGCTGTCCTTACAGGCAAAGTGAGTTTTTGTAGGCAGCATATAGTTGAGTTATTTCCTTTATTCATTCAGGCAGTCTGTATCATTCAAGTGACTAATTGGTTTACATTCAAGGTTATTATAATAGGTGATGACTTACTGTAGCCATTTTGTTAACTGTATTCTGTTTTGTATATTCTTTGTTTCTTTCTTCTTGTTTTTCATTTCAGTTTGACGGTCTTCTGTAGTGTAAAAGGTTTGATTTTTTTTCTCTCTCTCCTTTGCATATCTGCTCTACTGGTGAGTTTTATGCTTTTGCGTGTTTTCATAATGGTGATTATCACCTTTTTGCTTCCAGATGCAGGGATCCCTTGAATATTTCTTGTAGGGCTAGTCTAGTGGTTTTGCATTCCCCAGCTTTTGCTTGTCTGGGAAAGACTTTCTCCCTCATTTCTGAAGGATAGATTTGCTGAGTCAAATATTCTTGGCTGGCAATATTTTTTCTTTCAGTACTTTGAATACCTCATTCTATTCTCTCCTGGTCTGGACAGTTTCAGCTGTCAGTCTAATGAGAATTCCCTTATATGTGACTTGATGCTTTTCTCTTGCTCTTTTTAGAATTATTTGTCTTTGACTTTTGACAATTTGATAAAATATGCCTTGATGAGGACCTTTTGGGACTGAATCTATTTGGGAATCTTTGAGCTTCTTAGATCTGGATGGTCACCCCTCTCTTGGGAAGTTTTAAGTTACTGTTTCATTAAATAGTGTTTCTATTTTTCCAACTCTTTCCCTTGGGAACATCTACAATATGAAAATTTGTTTGCTTAATAGTGTCCTTTCTTGTAGGCTTTCTTTACTCTCTTTCATTCTCATTTCTTTTTTTCTCCTCTCTCTGGGTAATTTTCAAATTACTCACTTTCAAGCTCAGAGATTCTTCTGTTGAAACAAGTCTCTTGTTGAAGCTCTGTACTGTATTGTTTTATTTTGGCACTTGAATTATTCAGCAGCAAGGGTGTCCGTTTGGTTTGTTTTTGTTTTTTCTTTTGAGACAGATTCTTGCTTTGTAGCCCAGGCTGGAGTGCAGTGGTGTGATCTTCACTTACTGCAACCTCCACCTCCTGGGTTCAAGCAATTCTCCTGTCTCAGCCTCCCAAGTAGCTGGGACTACAGGCGCATGCCACCACACCTGGCTAATTTCTGTGTTTTTTGGTAGAGACACTATATTTGTCAGGCTGGTCTCCAACTCCTGACCTCAGGTGATCCACCTGCCTCGGCCTCCCAAAGTGCTAGGATTACAAGCATGAACATCTGACTGGTTCTTTTTTTACTGTATCTATGTTTTTGTTGAATTTATCATTGACATCATGAATTGTTTTCCTAATTTTGTTGAATTGTCTATTTTTTTTTTTTTTAAATCTCACTGAGTTTCCTTAAGGTAATTATTTTGAATTCCTTTTCCAGCAATTCATTTATTTCCTTTTCATTCAGGTCTGTTACTAGAGTTATGATCCTTTGGTGGCATCATATTTCCTTGCTTTTTCATTTCTTGTGTACCTGTGCTAATGTCTGTGCATCTTGTGAAATAATCACCTCTTCCAAACTTTCTGGAATGGCTTTTCTAAAGAAACATTTTCACCTGCAGTTAGGTCTTAGTGCACTAGTTGAGAAGGGTGTGGTGACTTTGTTTCTGGGTAGGTGCAGTGGTATAGTCTCTGTGCAGCTTCTTTAGCTGCATTCAACATCAGCAATAACTGCGGGCATCTCAGTGGCTTAGGGGTGTGGAAATTTGTTGTCGCAACAGCAGAGGTGTATGTGTTTTTTGTTTTTTGTTTTTTTGAGACAGAGTCTTGCTCTGTCACCCAAGCTGGAGTGCTGTGGCACGATCTCAGCTCACTGCAAGCTCCGCCTCCTGGGTTCATGCCATTCTCCTGCCTCAGCCTCCCCAGCAGCTGGGACTACAGGCGCCCGCCACCACGGCCAGCTAATTTTTTTGTATTTTTAGTAGAGACGGGGTTTCACTGTGTTAGCCAGGATGGTCTTGATCTCCTGACCTCGTGATCTGCCCACCTCGACCTCCCAAAGTGCTGGGTGGCGTGAGCCACTGCGCCAGGCCAGAGGTGTATGTTGTTAATGTCTTTGGTCCACAAAGGCTTTTGGGGTTCTCCAATTCTTGTTTTCCCTACAATGAGGAGACTTCACTAAGGGGATCCCTCTTGGTGTCAGGTCTGACATGGCATAAAGTCAACTGCT
Organism: Macaca thibetana thibetana; assembly: GCF_024542745.1. Classification (NCBI taxonomy): domain Eukaryota; kingdom Metazoa; phylum Chordata; class Mammalia; order Primates; family Cercopithecidae; genus Macaca; species Macaca thibetana. The sequence goes on from NC_065591.1 coordinate 68,898,906, forward strand.
ATGGTGCTGGATTCCAGGTGCAAATGTTTAGATTGGCAGAGTCCTAGGATCAGAGTGAATCTTTCACTCTCTGTGGCAGGGTTGGACATAGGTTGCCCACACCATCAGACTCTAACCCCTTAGCAGCTTAGGTCCAGAGAGTTAGGCTGTAGCTGTGACTCTATTCTTGCTAGGCAGGGAAAAGCCCTGGCCTGACTCTAAGGAAAAAGGTATGTTCTGGAGGTTTGAGCCTAGGGCACAGGGTATGGCTATAATTTGGGAGCTTGAGCCAGCAGGGCTCGGTGGCAGCTTGGGTGTGTGGGGATAAGGCACCATGTAGTGGTGATACTAGACTCTAGATAGTAGGATTCAGCAGTATCCCAGACTCTGTGAGGCCAGGTGCAGCAGCAAATGCCCCAGTATGGCTGTTGTTTGGGTCCTGGGGGGGCAAGAAGCAGGACGACATGATTCAGTTTCTTAGGGATGGCACTATCTCAGCAGCTTAGACTCTAGGGAGCTAGTCCAGCTCCAGGGAAGCAGGGTACTACAATTGTTTGGCCTGTAGGGTTGGGTATTTCTGCTCAGACACTGGTTTGTTTCCCTGGGATGAAGGGTACTATGTTAGCTCAGCCATGGAATGTGCAGTTGCTCAGCTCAGCCGAAACACTGATTCTCCAAGGGTTGATGTGCCAATCTATTCAGGCCATGGGGGCCTGACTGTTCCGAGCAGCCCAGGCACCATTTCCCTGCCACGCAGGGCTCTGACAAAGTACTTTTTCCTTGAGAGGGCAGTACACAGTTTCAACTCAGGACCCTAGTGGCAGGGCATAGCCAAGTCTGAAAGAAGTAGATGGAGCTGTTCTGCCAAAGCACCATATCCCCAGGAAAGGGTACACAGCTCCATCTCTAGCCCAAGGGTGCAGGGTGAGGGGTAGGTGAAACAGTTCTATCTGCTGCTTGGCTTTACAGGGAAAGGTGTAACAGCTGCTTGGCCTGGGGATGTTAGGCTACTCTGTTGGGGTGGGGTGGTTCCCCAGTAGTTTAGCATAAGGGATGAAGGGTGCTGTGGCTACTCACCTCTGGAGCAAGATGTGAGTAGTTCCAAGATAGCATTGCACAGTCGCCATGTAGGCCACGGGGCAGGCACAGCTGGCTCCTTCTCTGAGGGGAACACAGTTGTATGGCCTCTAGGTAGCTACCCCAGCTGGGCTTAGGGCCTGTGAGGACTGCAGGTGACCCCAATAGGGGTCCAAAGTGTTGCTGTGGGCTGCCTACTCTTTTCACCATAGAAAGAAGTTCCTCCTGGTTCCTGGCTGATCTCAGCTGGGGGATGAGGTGGCAGGGTCCTGGTGTTTCCTTCCATTCTCTATGTGGGTCTCCTGAGTTTCTGTGCTCACCAGGGTTTCTGTTACTGCTTTGATGTACTCTGGTGCTGTCCTTTATTTTCATTAAAATATGGTTTTTTATTTATTGTTTTGGCTGTCTTTGTGGAAGGGATGAGTGCTAGTATTTTCTAGTTGAATATCTTGCTGTCATTTCTCCTTTGAGTGAGTTTTGTCATCCTGCTTTTTCCTTCATTAATGTGCTAAATAAAACTTGTACTCATGCCGATTATATATCTGCATGAGAATTATATTTTTATCATTTCTACAATTATACTTTCACAAAAGGATATAACAAAGTTCCACGGAAGTATCGGTTGGGTTGAAGAAACAGGAATTCAGTTTAGCTTCCAGTATCAACTTCCAGAATGTCTGTATCTATTCTTATTTTGTTATAAGATTAACTACTTGATTTTCACAATAATCTCAAGACTAATAAATATATTAATAAATAATGACCAATTCACCACGATGGTCAATCAATAATCATACCCAACCAATAAAGAATCATCAGAATAATGTTTACAACTAATTTCTTCACTATGGAAAAAACTACCCAAATCTCCAAATCTTTTAAATCACATAACACCATTTCAACTACCTTCTAACCATACAGCATGAAAGCAAAAAAAGCTCCACGATCAAACCTAAAGTCTCCCAGATAACCATATTCGAACCCCAGGTTTCAGGATGCTCTTCAGTAGCCATTGAAATAGGATAATTAAATGCTACAAGTAAAGCACCTGAACACCCTAAACATGCTAAAACAGAGCTATTAATCCTAAAAAATGTCCACGAAAAGTTATTACAGTAACAGATCCAACTCTATCACTTACAACTAACCCAAGACATTCAAAATGGGAGACAGCTGTGAAGAAATGTTTGAAAACCAAAAATAAGGCCAGGCGTAGTGGCTCCCATCTGTAATCCCAGCACTCTGGGAGGCCGAGGCAGGCGGATCACCTGAGGTCAGGAGTTCGAGGCCAGCCTGGTCAACACGGTGAAACCCTCTATTAAAAACACAAAAAATTAGCTGCGCATGGTGGTGGGCGCCTGTATTTCCAGCTACTCAGGAGGCTGAGGGAGGAGAATTGCTTGAACTCAGGAGGCTAAGGCTGCAGTGTACCGAGATCGCACCACTGCACTCCAGCCTGGGTGACAGAGTGAAACTCCATTTCAAAAAAAAACAAAAACAAAAATAAGGCTGGGTGCGGTGGCTCACATCTATAATCCCAGCACTTTAGGAGGCCAAGGCGGGCGGATCACAAGGTCAGGAGTTCAAGACCAGCCTGGCCAATATGGTGAAACCCCATCTCTACCAAAAATACAAAAATATAAGCTGGGTGTGGTAGTGGGCGCCTACAATCACAACTACTCAAGAGGCTGAGGCAGGAGAATTGCTTGAACTGGAACTCAGGAGGCAGAGGTTGCAGTGAACCAAGATCACGCCACTGCATTCCACCCTGGGCTACAGAGAGAGACTCTGTCTCAAAAATAAATCAATAAATAAATATAAAAAAAGAAAACTAAAAATAAGGATGCTATTTAATAAGTTAAGTATTAAATGTTTCTGAATGTACTTAGGATTATGAAAAAAAGTTAAATTCATGGTTCCCACATGGTAGCTAACCATGACCACTGACATGAGAAACAACTGTTGGTGTCTTTCAGCAATAAGGACCACTAAGGTCCAATAAAGACCACCAAGAAAAATCATCCATTAATTAAAATTCATCAACTTTACTGTTCCATCAAACATCTCAGCCTGATGAAACTTCGGCTCAATTTTAGGAATAAGTTTAATTCTGTAAATCCTAATAAGACTTTTATCAGCCATATATTATACATCAGATACAATAATAGCCTTTTCATCTAGAACATACCTTTGCCAAAATATTAACTATAGCTAACTAGTATATACATCCTAATGGAGCACCTCTAGTTTTTATGTGTCTATGTATGAGTCATATTGCAGAAGCTACATATACTCAGAAACCTAGAATATCAGAGTAATCATATTATTTTCATATATAGAAATAGCATGTATAGACTATGTACTCCTAAGAGGACAAATATTCTGAGCAACTACAGTAATAACAAATCCACTTTCAGCTATTTCTTATATTAATACTAATTAATATAATGAATCTGAAGTGGAGTCTCAGTAGAAGATACAGCTTGGATGTGTGTCCCCTCCTAATCTTATGTTGAAACGTGACCTCCGATATTGGAAGTGAGGCCTAGTGAGAGGTATTTGGGACATGGGGGCAGATCCCTTATGAATGATTTGGTGCCCTCCCCTCAGTAATGAGTGAACTCTCATTTTAGTAGTTCATGCAAGAGCTGGTTGTTTAAAGGAACCTGGTACCTCCTTCTCTCTTTCTTGCTCCCTCTCTTGCCATGTGACATGCCTTGCTTCCCCTTCACCTTCTGCCATGAGTAAAAGCTTCCTCACCAGAAGCTGAGCAGATGCTGGTATCATTCTTGTAGAGCTTGTACAACCATGAGCCAAATAAGCCTCTTTTATTTAAAAATTACCCAGTCATAGGTATTCCTTTATAGCAACACAAAATGGACAAACACAGTAGATAAGTCCATCTGTATATAATTCTTCACTTTTCCCTATTTTTACATGAAACATGATCAAACAGCCCTCAGGATTAACATCAAACATAAATAAAATTCCATTCCACCAGTACACGATCAAAAATCCCTTAATATTTCTTTTCCTAATTACACTACTACTGTATAAGGGAGCTATTACCACAGCTGAGCCTCACACCTTGCTATCTCTGCTGTCACATATGCTAGCAATATGGATGCCTGCTATCTATCTTGTTGAGATGTTTATCTTCAAAATCAAAGTCTCAAATGAGTATATCTGATTGGGCAGAACCTAGGTCACATGAATTCCTAGTCATAAAAAAAGCCAGAAAACATAGGTTGTTTTCTTTAATCTATCTTGAGAAAGTAGGCTTGACCTTTATCAGATGCAATTCTGACTTTTTACCCATTTAAAAACACTCAAGGATAATTCTAAACTCTTTAACTTGTTATGTAAGCATTGCCATAATTTCCCATCAACATGTTTTCCAGATTATTCTCCTAATCTATCTCCCATCTACTTCCTACCCCTCTCTTCCTTCCTATCTCCCTTCCTCTATCCTTCCCTCCCTCTCTCCTTCACACACACACACCCCCACACCCTGTTGCTCCGAAACACATCATCATTACTGCCCTTGGTTCCCCTTGGTAATGATCTTCCCTCAGCTCAAATCATAGCTGTGCATAAAGTATTCCCCAACATCTTCCAGAGGAACCATTCACACTTGCCTCAAAATTACATTGTACACAGCAGAGCACATGCTTTATACTATACGACATCCATTAGTCTATACATCTCCTTCCAGAATCTCCCATCCACGTTCCCCAGTCTGAGTTAGAAGTTGTTCTTGTGTGCTCCTGAAGCAACTTGAAATTAACTCTAGTTTTGTACTTATCACAATGTATAGTAACTGTCTGTTTCTTATACTAGCCTGTGAATTCCATTAAAGCTGGATGTGTGCTTATTCACCATTATATTCCATGTGCCTTGTACCATTAGGTGCTCAATATATATTTGTTGAATGGCAAGAAGAAAAAATCAAAAATATATGTCCTAGTCTGCCTCACCCAGGAAAACGTTATGTACATGTTAGGCACACTGTAAAAGCTTATGAAATATCTGGGTAAAAAGAAATCACAAGGATAAGTTTACAAGTTTGTCTTCAGACTTTCTAGTGAATGCAGAAAGCAGCAATTAGACTCACTACATTACTAAAAAAGCCCTCCTGCCAATACTATAGTCCTGCTACCATACTGGGATGAAATCGTGTGGATACTTGCCTATCTTCATCTATGGCCTTTATTTTCAGGAGCAGCACATGATCTCTTACAAAAATTCAATGCAGGTTTGTGAAACTTGGGAACGTGTCTTACCTCCGGTTTTACAAACCATTTGCCTGCATTCAGAGTCGACAGGAAATCCCAACTGAAGGTGGCAGGGTTCTTGAAGGCAGATTCTGGCTGAACTTCCCGGATATTGGTTGTTCTTCTCAGGTCAAAGTCATGCATGAGGAAAGGCACACGATCGTAACTGAGGCAGAGGTAGAAAAGAAGGGCAGGGGTAGACAGGCTGAATTTAGCTACCTTGGTAGACAGGCTCCCCAGAAAGTCCTTCAAGGTCACAGGTGTCACTAGGGCTCCTTACTCCCTCTCAAATCTTAGAAAAGGGCTACATATCAGTCACTTACACTTTGATGTCAATATTTTTTCTGCTTTAGGGATCAATCTTTCATGATATATAATCACATTAGTGGGTGAAAGAATAGCTTCTCTATTCAGGGGTTTTCTGGCATTAGGAAAACAGCAGGCACAATAGTGGCCTGAAAATAAAGTGAATGGAGGTAGGGATGATGCAAGGTCCTCAGGTTCCAGGACCATACTAAGCAGGCGTCCACACAGTTTTCCTGTATTATTCTGATCCTTTCCCAGCTGGACACTGCACTGAGTATTTCTTTTTGTTTGTTTGGTTTTTGTTTTTGTTTTTTGAGACAGTCTTGCTCTGTCACCCAGACTGGAGTGCAGTGGCATGATCTCGGCTCACCACAACCTCCGCCTCCTGGGTTCAAGTGATTCTCCTGCCTCAGCTTCCCAAGTAGCTGAGACTACAGGTGTGCACCACCACGCCTGGCTTATTTTTGTATTTTTTAGTAGAGACAGGATTTTGTCATGTTGGCCAGGCTGGTCTCAAACTCCTGGCCTCAAGTGATCTGCCCACCTCAGCCTCCCAAAGTGCTGGGATTACAGGCGTGAGCCTCCGTGCACAGCCCACACTGAGTATTTCTGGTCCTAGACTCTTCACATCAGACGGTATCATAAGGTAAGTTCCTTATTCTTTTATCTGCAATTTGCTTTGGAGAATCTCTGATTTTATGAAACTATCTCTCCCTTTCTCATTAAAATATCTATGAAGAGAACATCTATAATGAGGAAGATAAGGCTTGGAACTTACTCTCCTGCCATAAACAACTAGAAAACTGGACAAAATAAAGGAAATAACTATTTTCAGTTAACGGACAAAAGGATGCACAATATTACTACGATCTCTGAGAAAAGGCAAAAACAAAAAATGACATAAGCAATTCCATCACCCAGGCTTCTTTCCTGCAGGTGAATAGTGAATTCCAGTACAGGGTAGGGGAACCTAAAAGTGACCTGTCTTGCTGAAATGAGAAGAAAGAGATTAGAGGAAGTGGGGAGCCAAGACAGCTAGAATTTGTGGGCTAGAGTCCCACAAAGGATAGAGTCATGCAAAAACAAAGACACAGTTCCAAGAAAATATGCAAAAGTCCATAAGTATATGGCTAAATATCAATCTGTATGTGTACAGAATAAAACTATGAAGCTTGGCAAGAACAACTTCTAAGAAAAGAAAATATTACCAGACAGTTCTAAGACAATCGGAGCTTGCACGGGGTATGAATCATTCAAGTTCCATCCAGCAAGAGAGGAGAGTCCTCAGTAATTACAAAGGCATTCTTTAGAGACTCCACAAGATCACACCTTAGAAAAGGGGACAATTGGCTGGGCGCAGTGGCTCATGCCTGTAATCCCAACACTGTGGCGGGCAGATCACAAGGTCAAGAGATCAAGACCATCCTGGCCAACATGGTGAAACCCCATCTCTACTAAAAACACAAAAATTAGCCAGGCGTGGTGGTACACGCCTGTAGTCCCAGCTACTTGAGAGGCTGAGGCAGGAGAATCGCTTGAACCTGGGAGGCGGAGGTTGTGGTTAGACAAGATCGCGCCATTGGACTCCAGCCTGGGCAACAAGAGTGAAATTCTGTCTCAGGAAAAAAAAAAAAGGCAGGGAGGGCGGTAATTTAGAACTAAAATGGCTTTAGAGCCACTTTAGATCCTCTAAAAAAGAGCTTAAAAACAAGCCTCCAAAGAAAAGACCAAACTAGTCTGGAAGTAACAACTATCTGCTAGAAAACGACCAACCTTAAAGGATACAAGATATAGCACCCAACAATGTAAAACTACAAGTCCAGCATGTAATCAAAACTTACTAGAGACATAAACAAGCAGGAAAATGTGACCATATGGAAGAAGAATTACTCAACAGGGACAAACTCAAAAGTGAAAGAGATGACAGAATTCACAGACAAGGGTGTTAAACAGTGTAGAACAAAATTATAAAGATGTAAACAAGGTATGTAAAGGAAAACATGAACATAATGAAGATATACATACAAGGTATAAAAAATGGAAATTTAGAGATAAAATATAATAACTGAAATGAAAATTTCACTGCATGAAATTTAAAACAGATCAGATATTGCAGATCATGCAAAGAACAATGAATTTAAAGATGTAGCATTAGCTGGGTGCGGTGGCTCATGCCTGTAATCCCAGCACTTTGGGAGGCCAAGGCAGGTGGATCACCTGAGGTCGCGAGTTCAAGACCAGCCTGAGCAACATGGAGAAACCCTGTCTCTACTAAAAATACAAACTTAGCCGGGGTGGTGGTGCATGCCTGTAATCCCAGCTACTCGGGAGGCTGAGGCAGGAGAATCGCTTGAACCCGGGAGGTGGAGGCTGCGGTGAGCCGAGATTGCACCATTGCACTCCAGCCTGGGCAAAAAAAAAAAAGGGCGAAACTCTGTCTCAAAAAATAAATAAATAAATAAATAAATAAATAAATAAATAAATAAATAAAAATAGGCTGGGCGCGGTGGCTCAAGCCTGTAATCCCAGCACTTTGGGAGGCCGAGATGGGCGGATCACGAGGTCAGGGGATCAAGACCATCCTCACTAACACGGTGAAACCCCGTCTCTACTAAAAAAATACAAAAAACTAGCCGGGCGAGGTGGTGGGCGCCTGCAGTCCCAGCTACTCGGGAGGCTGAGGCGGGAGAATGGCATAAACCCGGGAGGTGGAGCTTGCAGTGAGCCGAGATCGCGCCACTGCACTCCAGCCTGGGCGACAGAGCGAGACGCCGTCTCAAAAAAATAAAAAAATAAAATAAAGATGTAGCATTAGAATCTATCCAAATGGAAGCATAGAAAGAAGACTGAAACAAAAAAGAATGGGGCATCAGTGACCTGTAAGGTGTAAATGGAGTCCTAAAAAAGAAGGGAGGTGCAGAAAAAGACATTTCAAAAAGTAAAACTAAAAATTTTTTCAAAATTTGATGAAGATTTGAACTGAATGCTGAATTCTTTCCTGGCTAAAAGTCTCCAAACTAATGTCTTCAAATTCTCTTCCCATTTTTCTCACTTAGACTCAATGAAATTGCTACTACCTTTTTCCTGAAAGCATATCCAGGATGGTCTTGATCTCTTGACCTTGTGATACATAAACTACAGGCAAGAAAAATCTGTCAGATTGCCACTGCCTGCTTCCACATTAACTGAACATGCTTTGAGCCTAACATCCTTTTTTTTTTTTTTTTTTTTTTTTTTTTTTTTTTAACAGAATCTTACTCTGTCACCCAGGCTGGAGTGTAGTGGTGTCATCTCAGTTCACTGCAACCTCCACCTCCTGGGTTCAAGTGATTCTCCTGCCTCAGCCTCCCGAGTAGCTGGGATTACAGGTGCCCACCACCACACAAGGCTAATTTTTGTATTTTTAGTAGAGACGGGTTTCACTATGTTGGCCAGGCTGGTCTCAAACTCCTGACCTCAGGTGATCTCCCTGCCTCGGCCTCCCAAAGTGCTGGGATTACAGGCTTGAGCCACCACGCCGGGCCAAATCTAACATCTGACACCTCAACTGACTGCCCTCCAGACTAAGGAAACTGGTTTATAGATTTCTCCAAACATTACATTTATTTTTCTTCTATTTGAAAGCTCATTTGCAATACTAACTCCTGAAATGAGACACAGCTGTTTAATGGGACTGGGCTATTCCCAGAAATAGAAGACTAGTTTACGAGGATCCTTTGCCACTCAGCTATTAACTCAGTTTTCCCACCAACTCAGCTTTTAGTATGTGAAACCTCTAGGGAAGCTTCAGATGGGGATGTTGGAGCTCAGAAACCTACACCAAAAATGTGGTATGCTGACATGCTGAAATAAAGAAGGCTGTTAGGCATAATGGTTTAAGCTCTTTGGCCCAGGTAGTTCTGAATAATTAAATTGTATTAGATTTCCTTTTGGCAAAACAAGTGGGTATCTGTGCAATAGCTAATACCACTTATTGTGAATAGAAAAAATTTCCAAATAAGCTAAATGGTTATGAGAAGTGTGTACCACAGATCCCCTTAAATGATCTCTTTAGCTGGCTTCCTAAGGGAATAGGAAACCGGTTTTAGTTCGCCTTACAAACTCTTATTATTGTCATCTTGTTCTTCTTTCTATTCACAACAGACAATAGGGACTAGTAACAAAAGAACTGACACTTCTGTCATGCAGAATCAGAACCCTATACCTGGCATTCAAGAACATTTACAGGCTACTACAAAGCAGTTTCATTACTCAAATCCTAATTATGGTCCCCCTGACCCCTGTCAGCAGGAATCAGCCAAAGCAGTCATGGCCCAATTCCTCCTTAATGATCACACTTCAGGATTGAGAGATAAAGAAGATAAGGGGGTACTGAAGCCAACGTCACAGGGTTAACAAGAATTCTGGACAGAAACATAGCTATAATTAAGTATTAATCAGGCTTCACTTTGAACCACTTCCTTGTAATGGAAAGTCATTTGACATTGACCATTCACATCCCCAGTGTTTCTATAGATAGGATTTCTGACATTAGAATCACAAGGCTTTTGTTTAAGAATTGCTTAAGATGTTTTTCAGATCCCATACTCTGGTAAAACAGTTGATGTGAACCAGTTTGAAGACCCCCACAGAGGAACAGAATCAGCATGAGAATATAGTTTCTTCATCTCCCTGTCCCTTGACTTCACCCTGTACTCTTTGACCAATCAACAATCTCCACACTCCAGCCCACCCTAAAACCATTAAAAACTCTAGCCCCGAACTCCTTAGGGAGATGGATTTGAGGTTTCCTCCTATTTCCTCATTTGGTGATTCTGTCACTAAACCTCTTTCTGCTGCAAAAAAAAAAAAAAAAAAAAAAAAGTAGCTGGGGCCTGGGGTGGGCATATGTGGAGGGGAATACAGATAAGCATCCAGAAGATTTCTCATCAAAACATAAGACAGAAAACTATGAAATAACATATTTTTACATGCTTGAAGAAAACTACTGTCAACTTGGAATTATATATACAGCAAAAATATTCTTCAAAAATGAAGGGAAAATTAAAATATTTCATACAAACAAAGACACTAATTCATTTCCAGCATATCTTTACTGTAAAAAAGATTAAAATAATTACTAGACAAAAAGGAAGTTGATACAATTTGAAACTTGGATCTACACAAAAGAATAAATAGTGCCAGAAATGATAAATACATGAGTAAATATAGAAACTTCTTCTCATTTTTTAAAAACAGAATTAACTGTTTAAAGCAAAAAGTAATAGCAGTGTATAATGAGGTTCATGATAGCACCAGGTCATACTATGAGAGACATGAAATGTTAATGTACTGATAAAAGACACTGTTAGTGTACTGACAAAATAGCTTTACATATAAATGTATAATACTCAAAGGGAGAAATAACTTAAAGATCAAATTGTAAACTCTAGCACAACCACTGGGGAAAAAAAAAAAGATATAGCTAATAATCCAATAGTAGAGATAAAGTTCTAAAAAATGCTCCATTAGTCCAAAAGGAGGGAGAAAGGAGAAAACAAATAACAAAATGATAGTGCACTTGCCATGGGTCTAAAATTTAAAGGGGTGCCAAAAACTAATAAGATAAATACTATCTTAATACAATATTTTAAAAAACAAAACCAATGCAAAAATCCACTATAAACAAAATATTAAATTTTAAATGAAGATAAGATAGTATTACTGATTTTTCCTTTTGCCTCAGGTTCTCATATGGCTTGGCATGACACATCTTCATTAAAATTTTTGACATTTTGTTCATCATGAATGCTAAAGGGTAGGCAATACCAACGGAAACTAGTTATCACACACATACTTGTTACATGTGACATTTACATTTATTTCCCTTAAAAAGTTAGGTGGAGACCGCGTTAGCAGAGAGGGAGTAAGAGCAGTAGGCACAAACAAGTTTATTGGGATCTTTCAATCTCTCTAACTCAGCTTCCATGGACTTCCAGTGACTGTTGGCAAGATTTCTCCTACTGGTCCACATGAGGAGGTCAGCATTTCTTCAGGATCTGTGTTTCTGCAATCCCCAGAAAACTCAATTCAGTGTTCTCCAGAGAGGTGTATGGCTGGCTGGGCTTTTATGCTAAAAATTTTATTAGAGGACTGGGAATAATAGCAGCCAAAAATTTTGCATAGATCTTCTCAGAATCTCCCAAAGCTTTCTCTCAGCTGCAAATAACTTGTTTACATTACTTGCTCTTTAGGTTTAAAAAATATCTCTGCCTTTTCAAATGTTTCTCAAAATTATGTTCAAATGAAGGTTTCATATAAACCTGTTTCACATTTAAGGGCAACATAGCTGCAATTTTATAAAGTGGGATGAGCACTATCAAATTCACTTTGGGGTGAACTTGGGGTAGGGATCAGACATCCTTTACAACTATTTTATCACATATCTCAAAAATTGCAACATTAAAGGCAAGAAGGGAAGGAGGAGCCAGCAAAAGAAGTCACATAGGAAACAGCCAGGTAGGAAGAAAATCAGGAGAGTATGGTATTCTAATAGCCAAATGAAGAAAGTTTCAAAAATGAAGGACTACTCAAATGCTGAGAGGTTAAGATGAAAACTGAAAATTTACTATGATGTTTAGGAAGTCTGAGGTCCCTGATAACTTAGTAAGAGCTCTGAGAAGTGGTGTAGAAGAAGCCTGATTGGGATAGGCTCAAAAAGGATTAAAAGTTATCCAAAACAAAGGGGAGGATTGAGAGAAGGCAAAGAAAGGCAATGTTGGGGTTCAAGACACTCACCCTAAAATATGACTGCAGGAGACCAGAATATGACACCCCAATATATACCTCTTTGGCATATTGATTATTTTGAGCTGGTTATTTCGAGAAACTGCAGACACAGGAGAAGCTCTGAAAAGTTGCCCTTTTGTAAAGGAAATTTGTATTTATAAAGGAAATATTCATTAGTAAAAGGATCTGTACCAGTAAGAGAGCTGCTCTGAAATCATTTTATAATCAAGGGACTTACATCTGTATAATAAAACAACCTTTATTCACCACACATTTTCTTCCCTCTTCTTCCCACAATTTGTCACCGCCCCCATACAAGCCCTTCTTCCTTTCTATAGCTCAGGAAACTATACAAGCCTCAATCATCTGGCCTTTTCCTTAAATCTCAAATTTCTGTGGGACTCCCATGTGTACAAACGTAATTAAAATTATTTTTCTCCTGTTAATCTGTCTTACATCAATTTAATTTGTAGACCAGCCAAAGAACCCCGAAGGGTGAGACTAACAAAAATGTTTGATCCTCTACAACAGTACAGATCACTTTTTGGAGGAATGTTGCTTAAAAGAAAGTGAAGACATGGGGCATAAACTGGAGCAGGATATAGGGCCTAGTAAAGTTTAAGATGTCAGAATGGATCATCTTCGGATTTTAGAATCATTTTGTCTATATCTTTTTTTTAAGAAAGCTGACGAGATTCTTTTCTTTACATTCTATTTTGAGAGGATTGTAGATTCACATGTGTTTGTAAGAAATAATACAGAGAGATCCTATACACCCTTAGCCCATTTCCCCCAATAGTAACATCTTGCATAACTATACTATACTATCACAACAAGGAAACTGACATTGATAAAATCTATGACCTCATTCAGATTTCATTTTACATGAACTTATTTGTATATTTAGTTCTATGTTACTTTTATCACACATGAAGACATATCACCACCACCACAGTAAAGATACAGAATGGTAAATATACAAGAAGAGTTTTGTGTTACCTTTTAAAGTGGGAGCCACCTCTCTCCCTCCTTCACCCCTGGAAACCACTGATTTTTCTCCATCACTCTAAGGTCATCATCTGAATGTGATATTCAAATGGAATCATACAGTATATAACCTTTTGAGAATGGCTTTATTCACTTAACGTAATTCCCATGAGGTCCATCCAAACAGCAGCATGTTTCAATAGTTCATTCATTTTTACTGCTGGGTAATATTCCACAGTATGGATGAACACAGTTTAATCATTAAACCTCTTAAAGGACATTTGGGTTGTTTCTAGATTTGGGCTATTACAAATAAAACAGCTATGAAAATTAATGTAAAGATTTTTTCTATATGAACATTAAGTCTTCTTTTCTCTGGAATAAATGCCCAGGAGTGCAATTTCTGGGGTGTATGGTAAGTATATATAGTAATGTGCCACATAAGGACATTTCAGTCAACAACGGACCCCATATATGACAGTGGCCCCATAAGATTATAATGGAGCTGAAAATTTCCTATCACCTAGTGACTCTGTAGCCATAATATTGTAGCACAATACCTTACTTGTATGTTTATGGTGATACTTATGTAAACCAACCTGTATAGCCAATCACATAAAAGCATAGCACATACAACTACAGACAGTACATAATACCTGATGATGACAATAAACAACTGTTACTGGTTTATATATTTACTACACTACACTTTTTTTAAATTTAGAGTATATACATTCTATTATATACAAAAAAATTAAATGTAAAACAGCCTCAGGCAGTCCTTCAGGAGGTATTTGAGAAAGCATTGTTTCCATAGGAGATGACTGCTCCATGCATGTTATCATCCCTGCAGACACTGCAGTGGGAGAAGATGTGAAGGTGGAAGACAGTGATATTAATGATCCCGACCCTGTGTAAGCCTAGGCTAATGTGTGTGCTTGTGTCTTCATTTCTAACAAAAAAGTTAAAAAAAAATTAAAAAACAGCTTAGAGAATAAGGTTATAAAGAAAAAACGTTTTTTGTACAGCTGTACAATGCGTTTGTGCTTACACTAAGTGTTATCACAAAAGAGTCAAAAGTTACAATAAACTGGGGTTAATTTATTGAAATTTTTTTTATGAATTTAGTGCAGTCTAAGTGTACAGTGTTTATAGTCTTCAGTGGTACACATAATGTCCTAGGCCTTCACATTCACTCATCACTCACTCACTGACTCACCCAGAGCAACTTCCAGTCCTGCAGGCTCCATTCATGGTAATTGCCCAATACAGGTGTACAATGTTTTATCTTTTATATTGTTATTTTTACCATACTTTTTCTATGTTTGGATATGTTTAGATACACAAATACCTGCCATTGCTCTACAATTGCCTACAATATTCAGTACAGTAACATGCTGTACAGGTTTGCAGCCGAAGAGTAACAGGTCATACCATACAGCCCAGGTGTGCAGTAGGCTATGCCATCTAGGTTTGTATAAGTTCACTCTATGATGTTCACACAATGACAAAATTGCCTAACAACGCATTTCTTAGAACATATCCTCATAATTAAGTGAGATAGGACTGCATTTAGTTTTATAAATAACTGCCAAACTTACTTGGAGTGGCTATACAATTTTATGTTTCCACCAGGAACATATGAGTGATTCAATTTGTCTGCTAGCATTTACTGTTCTGGCTATTTTTTAATTTAGCCATTCCGATAGGTGAATAGTGTTAGTTTTAATATGCATTTTCCTAAAGGCTAATGCAGTTGAACATCTTCTCAATACTTATTTGCTATCTGTATATTCTCTTCAGTGACATATCCACACATGTATTTCACCCATTTTCTAATTGGATTGTTTGGTTTGTTTTTGTTTTCATTTTACTGTTGAGTTTTGGGAATTTATATATCCTAGACACAAGTCTTTTGCCAGATATATGTTTTACAAATATTGTCTCCCAGTCTGACACTGGTCTTTTCATTCTTCTCATATGGTCTTGGACACAGCAAAAGCTTCTCAGAATGAATTCCCTGGAATTTTCTCCTTCCCCCATCTCCGCTTGGTTCGAGGCTCAACCCAAATACAACTTTGAGCATAAAGATTTTTTTTTTTTTTCCACACAATAGGAAGTGACCTTTTCCTCCACTGAAGTTCCATTACACTTATTTTTCTCTGGATGGCTCTTGTCACAAATGGCCTTATTCTGTAGTTATCTGAAACATTCCATGTCTCCTTCACTAGCTGGAACATCTTTTAGGTATGACTATATCTTACTCATTTGCATCTCCCAAGCACTCATAAGAAGGCCTGGAATATAGCAAATGCTCAGGGAATGTTAAATAAATTGCTAAGGTAGTACATAGAGTGAAGTGGTAAGCACAGTTGCAATGGTACCATATTTGAATCATGTGTGAAGACTATTATTGAGTGTGTCTGATTTGTAACCCTGTCACTGAAAACATGGAGGTGCAGAGGTGTGGTTTGTGAGATGTGGTTCATCTGTGTAGTACCTGCATATATGCCATATGAACACAGGAACAACTCCCTAGGGCTTGCTGTCTCTACACCTCAGGCCAGGCTGGTTCTCTTGCATGGCAATGAACTTATCCCCTCCTCCCCCCACCCCAGCTCCCTGCTTTCTTACCTTAAGTGTACGTCAGTCTCCAATCCATGGGCTCCATGTTCAACAGCTTTCTCAAAGGACATCATGGTATTCTCAGGCCCCAACTGTAGAAGAAAAGGACATCAGGCCCTAAGCCTTAGAGTCTCTTCTCCCAGCATTCCTTTTAATGGTAGGGGTAGAACCCAGTAGGATTTTGGGTAGAAGAGTCTGGTTCCCTCAGATCTCCTTTCAAAACCTGTATACCCTCTATCCAAGCTGATTCTGGGACTCTGCTCATCTGAGGCAATGTCACTGGGCACAGTAAAGAGAAATGGACTGGGAGTTAGGTGGCCTGGATTCAAGTCCAACCTCCACAATGAACTCTTTATTCTTGCCATCTTAATGCAATCACTTTTTCTCTCCAGGGGCTCCTATGGTTCTTGGTTTTCTTCTCTTGACCACATATCCCATACATACTTATTTTCATCCATGTTCTTCATGCTCAGACCTACCATGGGTGCACCTCTATGTCCAAAGAGGGTTGGCTTGGGCCCCAAATTCTCCTTCTCCTGAATGCAGGGAGAATAAATCCCTAGTGGCATCAAACAGAGACTTAAAAAGATAAGAAGAAAGGGTAATCCAACAGCCACTTGTAGACCTGAAAAATTTGGAAGGAAGGGGAAGTAGGGGAAAAAAGATAAAGAGGGCTGGAAAATCATCCCAAGCAAAGCAAGCAAAGTCTGAGTAAACCCACAGTCCATGGGTTTCATTGACTGTGTACTGGCTAATTTACTTCCTATTTCTGTGACATTTCCACTTACTTCCAGGGATTTGGATATAAAAGTATAGAACTGTACAATTATAGGGCATTATTATTAATGCTACTACTGGAACTGGAAATTTACAGAGGACTCAATTGTACAGGGTTCAGATGGGGAAGGAAAGGAAGGAGAAGCGATGTTAAGGAGCAGCTTCTCAGGATGAGGAGGAGCTTGGCTGATTCTAAGAAAGCCCCAGAGACTGTAAAGATCATCCCAAAACATCTGTATATTTAAGGCAGTACAGCCTAGTGGAAAGGGCACTAATTGGCAGAAATCTGGGTTTAAAGCCAAGTTCTGCCACTTCCTGATTGTGTGACTAAGGACAACTTACTTAATCTCTCTGAATCTTCATTTTCTTCTGTAAAATGGGGCTGTCCTGCTGCTTATATCAACCTTACAGAGTTGTTATGACAGTGTTGACTCATAACACTCTATAAATATTTGCTTCCCTCTTTCCCTCCCTCCCTCCTTCCCTCTCTCTCTCTCGTGCATACACACACATTCACATACAGAGCCTGTACACAATGCCTGCGATAACCAGCCATTCCCCAAGACTTACTATTTTAGACCTCTGAGAATTTTACCCATTTGTACATTTTCAAGTTACCACCTATGCTTCAGTGACTTTCAAATCTCAGTCTCCAGCTCTAACCTCTTAACCTTGTGATTACATTACATTTCTTGAGCCTTTTTTTCTCAGAATGTGTCATCCTGTATCTTCTCATTCTAACTAAAATTTAGAAAGTGAAAAAGAAAAGAGTTGATTATTGTCCCCTTTAAGCCCTTTCCCCAGAAATACTTCCTAAAATTTACCCTCCACACACAAGCATATATATATAAACACACAATGGCAGCACTATCTATGCATTCTTTCTCTTGCCTGCATACCCCCACAGGTCAGAAAGGGTAATTTTACCCTTATTTAAAAAAGAGTAAAAATGAAACCCAGAGAGAAGAATGTCCTATTGGTTTATCCGTAGAGTGGTGAAAGACAATTCCATTCTCCAAACAGTTTAGTATACAGATCCAGTTCTTTTGATTCCATTACATTGGGGCAAAGAATGAAGAGGAAACCAGTGACAGAGACAGACATTTGCTGTAAGACGACTTACAGACTTCTGCTGTAAGTCCTCAGGTATGACATGATCTCACAGGGGACTGCTCTGAGTTACTTGAATGTAAGCAGAAATCTCTGGACCTAGTATGAGTTGAAACTACTAATATTTGCCAGGCGCAGTGGCTCACGCCCGTAATCCCAGCACTTTGGGAGGCCGAGGCGGGCGGATCATGAGGTCAAGAGATTGAGACCATCCTGGCCAACATGGTGAAACCCCGTCTCTACTAAAAATACAACCAGGAGTGGTGGTGCACACCTGTAATCCCAACTACTTGGGAGGCTGAGGCAGGAGAATCTCTTGAACCCGGGAGGTGGAGGTTGTAGTGAGCCAAGATTGTGCCACTGCACTCGAGCATGGCGACAGAGCAAGACTCTGTCTCAAAAAAAAAAAAAAAAAAAAAAGAAAGAAAAAAAGGAAAAACTACTAATATTTGAAAATAAATGGAAAGAACTGTGACTTGTACCAGCACTTTGCTCAAGTAAAATTAAAACAGCCTCTACTGCGTCACCTGCCATCCATCTTCAGATAGTCAATGTATAACAATGTAAAGATCTTATTTTTCAAAAAAAAAAAGAATCCCTCTTTAGAAGTTCTGTTTGGCCACAGAAATACTATGACAGGCCACTGGCCACCGTGACAGGGTAGTGAGTGAGAGCATAGGAGTGTGCCTGAGTAGCAAGCTAAATGAATTGCAACAAGGCATAGGGGCGGCTAGTTCCCAAGCTTCTGTTTTCCTAAGTGGAGTATACAATCTAAAGCCAGAGCTGAAGAAATAGGCAGGGTTCTGCCCTATGTGACATACCTTCTCTTTCCAAACGTGCCACGTAGATGGCCACAGGCCAGAAAAGGATAACCATCACAGTTATGCTGACCAGGTGCACATAGGGAGCAAAGATCTGTGAGAAAGCCAAAAGTCAGGCAGGATACATCTAGACAGCTAGTGCTGGAGCTATAGGATGATTCTTACCTGCAGAGACAGCCCAGCTACCAGCCATCTTTCTTTCCAGAATTTGCATATAATGAACATTAAAATGACACACGGAAGAATCACTAGCAGAATCAGGATCTAGGGAAACAGGAAAAAAAACCTCCTGACCTGAAGCACTAGGCTTGGATCAGAACTGTCCTTAGGAATTGTATGTGTGTCTTCACAATGTCAGGGACCTTATCTGCTTTCTCATTCTTTTAATCTCACCATCCTGCAAATCCCCAGTATTAGATGGAACCAATCATTCACCTTCTTTGCTTCTAATCTTTGCTGTACAGCATGACTAGAAAAAATTACACAGCTAATTTACCATTACTAATTTACTATCTCTAGCCTCAGCTGGGTCCTAACATTGCTTGGTATCTCTTACTCAGATTCAACAGTTGCCATTAAAGTCTTCGCTATTTCATTAGACTTCAATTGTATACTCAATACAATTATAAGTAAATAATACTCTGTAATTGCCTTTTCAATGTCTGTTTTCCCCAACAGACTATAAGCTTCATGAAGTCAAGGATAATATTGGTATTGCTTATGATTACATCCTCAGTGTCCTGCAGAATGTCTGGCACATAGTAAGCGTCCAATAAGTATTTGTTAAACAGATGAAAAAATCTGCCTGCCAGAACACTGTATACTTCATAGAGAAAAAACGTTGAGACCAAGAAGACCTAACTTTCCTAACTTCCTCCCTTTCAAATGTATAGTTTTCCTACATCTGTGCTGCCCTCTAGACAGTATTTAGCTCTCTCCTTTCCATAATCTCTACATGTAAAATAATTAAATCCATAATTAAGTCTCTCACAAAACAACCCTTTGCTGACATCAATGATAAATTCTACCAAACATTTAAGGAAGAAATATTTCCAATCTTTAACAAACTCTTTCAGATAATAGAAAAAGAGAGAATACTTTATGAGTGCAACAAAACATTAGACCTAAATTTAACAAGGACATTATTAAAAGAACAGAAAACACATACATAGATGAAAAAATTTTAAACAACCTATTAGGAAAAACTAAATGCATCACAACACAAAAGTTGAATTGCCAGACTCATAAGGATCGCAGATCTTACCCAACACCAAACTTCACTATGGATTTAAAGGATACAGGCAATCACAGGGAACAGATAAAAGACTTTCCATTGGTTGGCTGGGAGCGGCGGCTCACACCTATGATCCCAGCCCTTTGGGAGGCTGAGGCGGGTGGATCACCTGAGGCCAGGAGTTCGAGATAAGCGTGGCCAATACGGTAAAACCCCATCTCTACCAAAAAATACAAAAATTAGCCAGGTGTGGTTGCGCACAACTGTAGTTCCAGCTACTTGGGAGGCTGAGGTGGGAGAATCACTTGAACCCGGAAGGCAGAGGTTGCAGTGAGCTGAGATCGCGCCACTCTGCACTCCAGCCTGGGCAACAGAGTGAGACTCTGCCAAAAAAAACAAAAAAGAAAAGAAAAAGCCAGGGCGCGGTGGCTTATGCCTGTAATCCCAGCACTTTGGGAGACCGAGGCAGGCAGATCACGAGGTCAGGAGATCGAGACCATCCTGGCTAACACGGTGAAACCCCGTCTCTACTAAAAAAAATACAAAAAAATTAGCCAGGCGTGGTGGTGGGGCGCCTGTAGTCCCATCTACTCGGGAGGCTGAGGCAGGAGAATGGCGTGAACCCAGGAGGCGGAGCTTGCAGTGAGCTGAGATAGTGCCACTGCAGTCTGGCCTGGGCGAAAGAGCTAGACTTTCGTCTCGAAAAAAAAAAATTCAAGCAGATATGATTATGTCAAATGCAGCTACTCATATAGGGTCTTTCCTCTCCTGTATTAGTATACATTGTTTTTGGACTTAAAATGTAAGGTGTGTTTTAAGCAAAATATGAAGAAATGTTGCTTCACAGGAGTCATTTTGGTTATGGGGCATCATTATTTTATACTCCATTAATTATATAACTCTAGCCAGTCATGTCTTCTACCACACGAACCTATATATTCCAGGTTTGTTTACAATAAAACCAACCTAGATAGATCTAGGTATATCCTGGTAGAAATTTTTGCAGATAAGGAGTTGACAAATACCTTTAGTGTGTCTACCAGGAAGTCAGGTAATTAGCATGTTTACAAGGAGTTTGGGTTGATGCCATTCGCTTCTCTCTGGGCAGCTGTAGGTAGAACGGGAAGGGGAGGGGGGTTCTAGAACCCCCTGGTGCTAACGCTTTTCTTCCTAAATTTATTCTGAGTACAATAAAACTGAAACTCCGAGCCCCACAAAATCTCCCTTACCAATAAAATCAGTCTCTCCTTACAAGTCTGATAAGCCTGGTCATTCCTGGTTTGAAGACCTGCAGATTCAACCAAGGTAGTTAAGTTCCAAAGGAATGCCAACTCTTAATAATCCCCCTGAACTTTTCATTGCCTTCAGAATCTGTGAACTAGATCCCAGAATGCCTCAAAAGATGAAGCCTTAGAAAAGAAGATTTTCCTGACTAATATTGGCAAAAATCCTGTAGAATATGTGTGGGAATGAATTCTAAGGGAAAGAGAACAAGGAAAAGAGAACAGAATTTTAGATCGGACTAAATTTATTGATATGGGTGCACTTACCAGAGATTCTGGATTTCATATCCTAGAATCCAGGTATTAAGCAGTTCCAAGAGGTTCTAATTGTTTGGTTATCTGAAGCCCAGGCTCACTGGTAGCCTATGCTCAATGAAATTGGGATGCCAGTAATTTCTTGGTATAATATAGAAGAAATAATAAAAGATTAAGAAAAAGTGCTAGAACGGTTATCACCTATGAGCTAACCTACTCCCTATATTGAGTTCTTTGGGAGGTCCCAGAAGACACTGGTGAGGAAAGCATCAGCATCCTTGAAAAGCACTGTGGTGGCCATCCTGTATGCCTGAAAAAAGGTGAGAGATGCTGCCAAACAGTCTTCCTGATTTCAAAGGGGATGATGCGCTTCTGCCGTGGCAGAGGCCAAGTAGCAGTACTTAACTGGCACAGGCAACATAAGCATAGTTTTTATAAGAGACACAAACCTGGAATGGTAATCAGAATGTTTTCAGTCCTAGGGATTCTTGGTATTGGTTAATTTATCATGGTGTCCCAAATCCAAAATAAATGTTGATGTCAATAAGTCCTATTTGTTCAGTTTTCAAATCTATATTCTTTCCCTAGAAAATCTCATGACTTCAAGCTCCATCTATTCTAATAACTCTAAATTTGTATTTCCAGTTCATACTTCTCATTTGAGTAAGAGGATATTGATATGGCTTGGACCTGTGTTCCCTCCAAATCTCATGTTGAAATGTGACCACCAATACTGGAGGTGGGCATAGAGGGAGGTGTTTGGATCATGGGGACAGCTCCCTCATGAATGGCTTGGTGCTATCCTTGCAGTAATGAGTGGGTTCTCATTCTGTGAGTTTACATGAGATCTGGTTGTTTAAAAGGACCTGGCACCTCCTCCTCCTCTCTCTTGCTCCCTCTCTTGCAATGTGATATGCTGGCTCCCTGCTTGCCTTCCACCACGACTGTATGCTTCCTGAGGCCCTCACCAGGACCAGATGCCAGTGCTATGCTTCCTTTACAGCCTGCAGAACCATGAGCCAAAATACACCTCTTTTCTTTATAAATTACCCAGTCTCAGGTATTCTTTTATTAGCAATGCAAATGGACTAATTCAAGACTTAAAGGGACCACTCAAGAGTCTGAAATGTTTCTGGATTTGGGGAAATACAAGGAATTGTATCAACACTATGCCTGATGTTCCCACTCATATTTGGGAGTTAAAAAGTAGAGAAGTAGAATGATAGTTATCAAGGGCTGGGAAAGGTGGGTCAGAGTGGGAGAAATGAAGAGGGGTTGGTTAATGAGAACATACCATTAGATAGAAAGAATAAGTTCTAACGTTTGATAGTACAGTAAGGTGACTACCGTTAGCAATAATTTATAATATAAATAGCTTCAAAATAGTTCAAAAAATAGTTTCAAAACAGCTAGAAGAGTTGAAATGTTCCTAACATGAAGAAATGATAAATGCTTCAGATGATGGATATCCTAAGTACCCTGATTTGAGCATTATACATTGTAGGCATATATCAAAATTATCACATGGATCCCACAAATATGTCCAATTACTGGTATCAATTTTTTTAAAACATGCCCAAAAAAGTCTATAAAAAAGCAAGAGGCTGTCACTGGAGCTGTTCAAGCCCATGGGAGAACAAAACAAGGATGCTGTATCGGAACTATGCTGCATGCCTGTAGATGGTGGGGCCAAGCTGACAGTCCTCTGGGGACCAGATATAGACCCTGTGAAAGAAATCATGCTGGTGTTATTTTAAAGATATCCAAACTCAAGAGAGGGTCAAAAGGACTTCAGAAAAGAAATTTCAGGGCACTGCAGGAAGACAGGCATTGACTCCACCAAGAGAGTTACAGTCAAGGTTCTCAGTAGGGCTTCTGAAAACACACATAGAAAAAGTTCACGGGAAAAGAGGCAACTGTACATTTACCTAGAAATCAACCCCTGATTCCCTTCTCCCCTCTCCTTGTGAGACTGTGCTCTTTTCTCCATCTCCTCTTCCCCTGGACCCCACTCAGGCGGAAAAGAGGTAAAAGGACCACCATGCCCTCTCTGCTGCTATGGGCTTCAGGCTTGGATCAGGCCCAAATAGAGGAGGGGAAACATTTTAAGGTTAATAAAGTTGGAACTTAGGTTATTACAATGAACTGAAAATTTTAATCACTGAAATGAGAGTATTTCTGTGACTAAAAAGTACTGGGAAATTAATGGAATGAGTGCCTAAGATTTTACCGGAATGGGAAGAACAGGGTCACAGATTGAGTTTAATAGGAAGCAGTGAGAATAAGAGTTTGGGTTCAGCTCCAGTTCAGCTCCTTCCATAAATCAGTTGCAACGTTAGATATTTAATTATTTCAGTTAAAATGATGTAAGTAAATCTCTTCTCTCCAAGGAGAACAGTAACAGAGAGGGTAACCCATATGCAAAACTGAGTACACCAAGGAGCATGTTTAGGCCTGGCCTAAGGTTCAGTCCAGGTCTAAGGTTTCCAATGTGGACTCAGATGTCCTACCTTATGACACAAGTGCAGGTATAGTTCAATCCCTTCCCAAAGCAACAACAATCCAAGTAACTGCAAAAGCAAAGAAAAAGAGAGTTATTTTGAAATCACCAAGTTGCCATCCAAAGCACTGTTCCTATAGCTCCAAACTCTGTTCACAGTCCAGTAGTACACTCACTTCTTGCTATACCTGTACTTTATTTAGCCTCTGGGAGTTTTCCATGCTGTTTGCCTGAAAAAGCTCCCTCTCCCGATGCCACTGACTCTTCAAAGCCAGTTCAAATCTTGCCTCCTGTTTATAACTTCCATCTGCAACCTCAGGAAGAATTCTGTGTTATCTCCTCGAAGATTTCATAACAATTACCACACTGATACTCTTCCTGAGCTCCTGCCCATTTCTTTTCCCTGTGAGGAACCTTATTCCTGGTTTTACTCAGACTCACTTGTAAGAGAAGATTAAGTTCAGGAGGCAGCCCTTCCAAGGACTCTTGTTGTCCAAGGACAACAGGGCTGTTGTTACTACTGTCAAACCACTGTTGTTAACACTGGTATAGATTCAATAAATCTCGGATTTTAATCTAAATCTAGCCAGTCACCAAGTCAGTGTAAAGATAGAAATTGAAAACTGGAGTCCTCAGATGCCTGGGATATTAATGATAATTTGATATGTAAGGCACTTACTTCTTTATCAAAATTATTTCATGGATATTTCATTTGTTCTTTACTTAGCCCTATATTATACCATTAAATATTGTTATCATACTCATTTGAAAAAAAAATGAAACTGAGGTCAGAAGAGTTACATGCCTTGACCAAGGTTACATAGTAACCTAAAGATAGAACTAGAAATAGAATCCAGGTACCCCTTCTTTTTCACTATTGTTGTCATTGTATGTATTAAAAAAGAGGTAGGGTAGAGTAGAAAGTTTGTTAAAATATATTGCTTTATTGGACACTAGAATTCATTCCCCTCTTAGAACCTAACTATACCATTTCATGTTTATTGTGCATAAAAGTGGCACAATTCAGTGGTCAGAGTTTGGCCCAGAGCACATCCTTCATCTACATTTTCCTCCTGTAAAAAAAAAAAAAGTTTCTAGGCCGGGCGCGGTGGCTCAAGCCTGTAATCCCAGCACTTTGAGAGGCCGAGACGGGCGGATCACGAGGTCAGAAGATCGAGACCATCCTGGCTAACACGGTGAAACCCCGTCTCTACTAAAAAATACAAAAAACTAGCCGGGCGAGGTGGCGGGTGCCTGTAGTCCCAGCTACTCGGGAGGCTGAGGCAGGAGAATGGCGAGAACCCGGGAGGCAGAGCTCGCAGTGAGCCAAGATCCGGCCACTGCACTCCAGCCTGGGCGACAGAGCAAGACTCCGTCTCAAAAAAAAAAAAAAAAAAAAAAGTTTCTAATTGGTCTGCCTATAGCCACCCTCCAAACCAAAACATCGAGAATAATTTTCCTAAAATAAAAAACTGATTTATATCAAATGTCTTAGCCTTTCTTTCCAGGCCTTCCAAAATCTCACAAACCTATCTTTTCAGCCATGTTTCCCCATTATTCTGTTTTTTTTTTTTTTTTGTTTTTTTTTTTTTGAGACGGAGTCTTGCTGTGTCGCCCAGGCTGGAGTGCAGTGTGGCTCGATCTCGGCTGACTGCAACTCCACCTCCCAGGTTCACGCCATTTTCCCACCTCAGCCTCCTGAGTAGCTGGGACTACAAGTGCCTGCCATCACGCTCGGCTAATTTTTTTAAATATATTTTTAGTAGAGACGGGGTTTCACCAGGTTTAGTCAGGTTGGTCTCGATCTCCTGACCTCGTGATCCACCCCCCTTGGCCTCCCAAAGTGCTGGGATTACAGGCAGCAGCCACCGCACCCAGCCCCCCATTATTCTTCATTATGCCCTACATACTAACAGAACTGACCTTTCCTTCTCAACAAGATATCCTATATTTTTCTGTCTTGCTTAGTCATGAAGCTCCCTCAGCCCACAACGTTCTTCCTCATTACCATATCTATATGTCCAAATCTAACACTCCTTTAAGATCCCACTCCAGTGACAAGGAATAGTTGTAACTTATATCTCACACCTACCTCCATGAAATGCACTGCATGAAAACAGATATTGCTTAGTTTTTATTGATCTCCGTATACTCAGCACTTCTCACAATGTTCTGCTCATATAATGATTAATAAGCTTTTTTGAAAGAAAAAGTTCATGCAAATAGCAACAAATTTGGGGGCTAGGTTCTTCTGTATCAGACAAGAATTCAATAGAGAAAGGAATGGTGAAATCAGAGAAAGTTATCTGCCCTATGTATAAATGGGCACTGCAAAACTCTATCTAAAGTTATCCTCCCATTTCCATAGACTTTTCTCTTACCTGGCATAAATTTCTCACACTAAGAGACACTAGTATGTTAGGCAACAGAAACAAGGCCACAC
This sequence comes from Macaca thibetana thibetana, assembly GCF_024542745.1. Taxonomy (NCBI): domain Eukaryota; kingdom Metazoa; phylum Chordata; class Mammalia; order Primates; family Cercopithecidae; genus Macaca; species Macaca thibetana. Next base: position 68,925,345 of record NC_065591.1, read on the forward strand.
TATTGCCAAAAGGCTTTTGCTAAAATGTACTTTGCATCTGGGCTAGGTGACTAGCATTTGTACATTAGAACAAGTTTAACAAACTAGTAAATTTTTATAAGGCCCAGAAAGACTGATTTTCAGAAGATGGGACATGAGATGAGTAAAGATACTGCTGATGTGAAGCTATGGGTATCTAGAATGACAATATTGAGGGAACCATAGGATAGGGTATAAAACAAGGAAATAGAAAAAGGATGTTCTGTTATACTTTCAAAGGGCCAAACTGGCAAGACACATCCTCTAACAGAATAGGCTTTCCTTCCACATCCTATTCCTTGTGCCTAAAATTCAACTAGCTAATGTAAACCCCAACTCTACTAAGACAAGAATGAACTTGGGTTCTGAGAGCCCCCAGTACCAACTGGATACTATACCACAGGCAGGAACACCTCATCAGGCTACTCAGGAAGGGAGTGGAAGAAATGAGAAGCATTACTCACCAACAGCAATGAAGAGTAGGCAGTCAGGATCCCAGCTAAACTCAGAATAAAAATAGACCAGTAAAACCAGTATCCTGTTCCTAGAAAAATGACCCTGAAAAAAAAAATGTGTTTCAGTTCTTAAAATACTGCAGAAATCAGTAGATTCTGTGTCAAGGATGGGGACAAAACCAGACTAGATACGGCATAAGAAAATGTAGGGAGATAAAAAGAGAAGCAGTGTGTGAACAGCAGTTTTTGCGGATACTTATATGAGGAGTTTTAAAGTTGTGTTCTGTAGGCAATTGGGGATGCTCATGGGGTTTGTAAACACAGCAGGAATTTAAGTTATTTAGAATACATATTTAAAAATTATGTCCTCTTTTAAAAAATAATATTATACAGAAATTTGGGAATACCGGAAGAGAAACAATATATCCCATAAGTTTACTGCCTGAACAAAACTAATACTTTACACTTTGGCAGGCTCCTTGTCCACATGCATATACATTTTTGGACATCATTGCAATCACAGCCACCATATTAAAAAAAAAAACCAATTTTTCTGTTCCTAATGTAGCATATGAGAGAAAATTGCTAATGATTTGTTAGGAGAAACAATGTTATACTTGGTCTAGGTATTACACATCAAATAAATTTGAATCTTCGTGTCAAGAAAACAGAAATTTCTTCCTCTCTGTACAAAACCTGTAGAAATTATATTTTTTAAGATGTAAACTCGGCCGGGCGTGGTGGCTCACGCCTGTAATCCCAGCACTTTGGGAGGCCGAGGCGGGTGGATCACAAGGTCAGGAGATCGAGACCATGCTGAAACCCCGTCTCTACTAAAAATACAAAAAAATTAGCCGGGCGTGGTGGCGGCGCCTGTAGTCCCAGCTACTCGGGAGGCTGAGGCAGGAGAATGGCGGGAACCCTGGAGGCGGAGCTTGCAGTGAGCTGAGATTGCGTCACTGCCCTCCAGCCTGGGACCCTGAGCGAGACTCCACCTCAAAAAAAAAAAAAAAAACCAAAACAAAAAAGATGTAAACTACAGGCTAGTGAACAAAAAACTACATTAATAAGAATTACAAAGGAAATTCTCTTGGACAAGGGCTGTGAGATAAACTAGGAAGAAACAAACAGGCAAACAGCCTTACTAACAAAAGGTATCCCAGATCAAGACACTGGGAAGAGTGCTCTGTAGAAGATGAGATCGCAATCAGGAATCAGAAAACATGTAAGGGATGTCAACAAATGAACCCTATGAAGCCAACAAATAGAAAAACTTGGACCCAAGAAAACATAATTAATAGAACAATCAGAAAAGAGCCACAAAATAAATATATTTAAGATCTTCCATAATGTAAAGAAATGATTCACATCCATGAAACAAGAATAGGGTATTTTAATCCAAGCACAATTTTTTGATGTTATCAAAACAATCAAACAGAGATCTTGAAAAAAATTTTTTGAAATGAAAAGAACATGAAATTGGGCCTTAATAGCACTCTAGATATAGTCAAAGAATTAATGAGTTTAACCAAATCGAGATACTGACTTTGCTCTCCAAGTAACAAAGAAAACAATGTTTGTCATTTCATGGTACTCCTCTTTCTTCTAATCATTTTACTGGTCACATTGATATTTTATTTTAATCTCTTTCAACCTAAAAGGTTTTCTTTTGGATGTCCGATCACACGTAAATAATACTATTAGTTTGGTTTACTTCAAAGCCCTCTCACCAAACTCAGGTGAAGTTCCCATCCCCCAGCTATGGATTATAGGCAAAAGAAGAACCGTGATTTGGCTTTTCCTCTCTCTCCTTCTACTTCTTCCCATCCCAGTAAGTAACTGTACTTACTGTTGGTGGTGGTAGTGGTGTGAAAAAAGGGAGTGAAAAGAGTAAGAAGGAGTTTGCTTATGTGACTGCCTGAACATCAGTGGGAATTGAAAAAGGAAGTCTCTTTTCTTGGCCATCACTTCTTTAAGCTGGGAATATACAATGCTGATGACTATGCAGTAGGCCTACTCTACATGAATGTGTCCAAGTTAGGCTTCTTCTGACTTAGCATTTTTAAGCAGTTTTCTCTGTGCTCTGGACTATTGTGTTACATCCCGCTAGCAGCATAATCACACCTCCATTTTGGATGTAGGCCTACTCACTCAACCAAGACAGCTTATTGGGGCAGCCTAGTCAATGCAACCTACTCATGTAAAATCCATATTTTCTGTTATCATTATAACAGAATGTTTAAAGAAACTTTCAAGGACCCTTTCCCTGCTTTCTCACAGCTGTAAGATGCAGTTTTCTTGCACTTTTCCCCAATACATATTGCAATGTTTTATATCAGCATCACCAACTGTCAGCTGACAGTAACTCTAGATGAGAAAAAAAGACACATTGATGGTGGAGGCCCTAGGAACCCTTGCATAGTGAGAAATGGAGAAACAACACGCACAGAGGGGAAAAGAGAGAAGTTACAGTTACCCTACCAAAAAATTCTGCTCTTTCTAGCTAAGGGGAACAACTAGAAAAGCTAGACAAAATGTTCTGAAAAATCTAAATGAAAGCATCAGACATCTACCAGACACTGAAGAACTATGGAGCCAAGATCCAAACAAGGAAGGAAATCCAGAGATAGTGTAGCATTTGGGGTAATTTTTCTCTAGAATTGGCTGAGGTACAGGAAGCTCTTATAAACTTCACAGGGCTACAGGGGAGAAGATAACCTTGTAAACACCATACACTTTGATTTGGAACCTTCCAGGGTTATACCCTAGGAGAAAGCACAAACTTTTCCAGTTTGTGATTTGTGGGGGAATGAATCCTAGCTTTGAAGCATCTAAATGTGTGAACAGACATTATTAGTCTGCTCTCCCTAGGTACTGGCTTGATGGCGTACACAGCTCAGGCCTCTTCTCTTCCTAACAGTCACCTTCTATGGGACACCTAGGGGTTATTTTTTATACAGGGAAAAAAAGATTCTAGATGAAAGATCAGAGGTGCATGATAAAATGAAGAGTAATAAAAAAGTAAATACATAGGTAAATGTAAAAGAATATTAACTACACAAAACAATAATGTCATCTGTGGTTGGAAAAGTATGTAGGATTAAAATATATGATGAGAATGGCTTATAACTCAGAAGGAGGTAAATGAAGTTAAGGTGTTTCAAGATCCTTGTATTATCCAGGAAAAGGTTAAAATACTAATATAAGACTTTGGTGAGTCAAGATTACATGTTGCAATTTCCAGGGCAGGTACAAAAAAGACAGCAAGAGTCAGTAGGAGAGAAAATATGGGTATTCCTTCCAAGTTAATAGAGGGAAAAATAAAGTAATAAAAAATACTTAATATAGGCCGGGCGTGGTGGCTCAAGCCTGTAATCCCAGCACTTTGGGAGGCCAAGACAAGCGGATCACGAGGTCAGGAGATCGAGACCATCCTGGCTAACACGGTGAAACCCCGTCTCTACTAAAAAATACAAAAAACTAGCTGGGCGAGGTGGCGGGCGCCTGTAGTCCCAGCTACTCGGGAGGCTGAGGCAGGAGAATGGCGTAAACCCGGGAGGCGGAGCTTGCAGTGAGCTGAGATCCAGCCACTGCACTCCAGCCCGGGCGACAGAGCGAGACTCCGTCTCAAAAAAAAAAAAAAAAAAAAAAAAACTTAATATAAAGTAAGGCAAGAAAAGAGGAAAAAAGAACACAGTACAGTAGTTCACACCTGCAATCCCAGCAATTTGGGAGGTCGAGGCGGGCAGATCACTTGAGTTCAGGAGTTTGAGACCAGCCTGGGCAACATGGCAAAACCCTGTCTCCATGAAAAAAAAAAAAAATTAGCTAGGTGTGGTGGTTTGCACCTGTAGTCCTAGCTACTTGGGAGGCTGAAGTGGGAGGATCAGTCAAGCTTGGGAGGCAGAGGCTGCAATAAGCCAAGATCACACCACTGCACTCCAGCCTGGGCAACAGACTGAGACCTTGCCTCAAAAACAAAACAAAACCCACAGAACTGATAGGACAACAGCATTAGGAAGAATATGGATGTAAGCTCAAATAAAATATATTAGTGATATATTAGTACAGAGCTATTTTTTATTTGGAACATAAAGACAAATACTGCCAAACTGGATTTGAGA